>NW_008796218.1:7893279-7939270 GCF_000699145.1 Aptenodytes forsteri
TAATATTATGCTCATGAAAATGAAATGCTGAAGACTTTTAAAAGTAGACTTGTCAAGAAATTAACTGGTTTCTAAACCTCCATAATCATAATTGCCAAAAGTTTTAATATATAAAAACCTTAATATAGTCGAGAACGCCTTTGAATGGAGGTATTTGTATAGCTTATAAAATACATGAGAATATAAATTCTGTAGAACATGAACTAAGGGAATTATATCTTGAGATGTTTCCCACTTTTAAAAGTAGACTTGTCAAGAAATTAACTGGTTTCTAAACCTCCATAATCATAATTGCCAAAAGTTTTAATATATAAAAACCTTAATATAGTCGAGAACGCCTTTGAATGGAGGTATTTGTATAGCTTATAAAATACATGAGAATATAAATTCTGTAGAACATGAACTAAGGGAATTATATCTTGAGATGTTTCCCACCAAAGTCAACTGAATAGACACAGAAATATACCTAACAGAGAAAGGGGACAGGAAGAAAACTTTTAGAAAATGGAACAGAAATTTTTCAAACTCCTCCCTCCCACTGCTCATCCCACGGACAGGAACTGGGATTCAGTAAAGATATGAAACTAGCTATAATAATATGGTTTCACAAACTAATATAAACCCAGAGTTACTTTGTCAGTGTCGTAAGTTAATATAGATTATTATTACTGCAGCTGGGATCAGAATCTATCCCGTAGATGATGGAGAAGGTAAGCAAGTATTCAGCACTTATTAGTGCTAAAAAAAGGGAGAGCAGTGCTTCTTGGCTTTGTTCTTCCCAGCTGCCTGACAGAGCACAGATAATCCATCAGTCTAGACTGGTGGAGGTCACAATTTAGAAACAGATTCTCAGGCAAAGTCAAGGACACCGCTGAAAAACACAGAAGATACAAAGCATCTGGCTTCTTATCGACCCTTGCATAAAGACAACAAACATCGATGGTTCTCTCTTTGCAGATACAAGAGACTGTGAAGCAGTCTCTTCATGAGATAGAGTAAATACCCAAGGCCAACTGCCACACATTTGGCAAATATCCTTGAAATCTTGCAATCTTTTTTTTTTTTCCCTTAATTTATGCTACATTTTTATGTGGCTTTCCCCTTCTTCACGTCAAAAAACATTAAACTCATTAAGTACTTAATAATGTTCAAACAAGAGCAAGAACAGATCAAAGAACTAGCTGCAGTAATTTCCAAGTCTTGCAATTCATCTCAAATGCCAGCAGATCAGCAAATGCCCTTAGCCCAGTGCTGCTAGACACACTGCATTATTCAGAAGAAGGTACAAACTGCAGACTCAAAAGAAAGGTGGTACATAAGCCTCTTGCACTCAGTCCCACACTTCTCCCTAGGACACAAACCTGGGGCAAACCTGCAGAAAAGTCAGCGTAGCAAAATTTGTTCGGCTATGATATATGAGGGAATCATGACATACTCTACTAAACACATTAATGAACCAAAAGAACTATATCAAGATACTAAAGAGAACTGCCTTCGTTTTGTTTCCCAACACAAATGGCCTGAGCAAAGAAACCCACTGAAAGTTGGGGTTAGACAGACAGGCCTAGAAACAGAGAATGGCTGAAGAGCTTTACTACACATATTGCAGCTTTCTGATAATTTATATCTCCTTGAGCATCTCACAGGAAGCTGGTGTCTCATAAGGCACTCCTATGGCTGCCCTGTATAAATGTTATTTCAGCAATGGATTTGCACACATCTTTCTAGAATTCTCTAAGCACCCAGATCTTATACAGGGAGAGACCATTTAATTTTCCAGCTTCACAGAGAATGGAAATGTCTCAAATAAAATTTAAAAGTTTAAAGTGATCAGATACATGGTTAACAATCCTTACACTCCAATTTATATGTGTGCATGAAACTAATTAATACACTAACTCTTTTCCTTGGATTTCGCCTCCAAATCTGAAGGCCTCTTTCCCATGTACACTGAAGAATGGATTAGGAAGATGCATATACGAGTTCATATAAATGTTCATATACATTCATATAGCACGTTCGTACAAATATTACAGCAGTCAACACATAAATGGGTGGGTGGTGTGTAGAGTGAGACAAATTCTCCACACTAACCTTTACAGTATATTACCCATTCCTGTCTGTTGTTATAACATCCATGATTCCCTGTAGCAAACTCTGAATTTGCTGCTATAAGGAATACAAAGCATATGCTAGTAGCACACAGAGCAAGATAAGATGCAGGTCACGAGAAAGCAAAAACTGGAAAAAAATCATAATGTACAAGCTCTTTTTGGTCTTATGTTCCATAATCAGTCATTTTTGAGGATGCAGTCTACATAATCCAATTCCCCTGGAATATCTTACACTGCAGCAGGGAACAATTAAACCCTAAAAATCATACCCTAAAAGTCCTCTAAGAGCAACGTGTTTGTTTTCTTAGAGATAGTTAAGCACAACTAATTTATTTGTCCCCCCTCTCCCCCAACTTCTTAGATTTAATAGTAGCTCTGTGAAAAATGAAGGCTAGCTGTCACCCTGGACATCATCAGAGTTGTTTAAGATTGACAGATAATTGTAGAAGCAGTACCCAGCCAGATCCTGCTCACTTATGCTGTCATCCAAGAGAAGTTGGACCCACGATCAAACAAGATTTTCTTTGTCAGCTGAGGTGACAGGATAACTTTTGAATACCGTAGCTGGTGAATGTTCCAGGCACCCCATCTTCCAAAGGCACTTAACATGTCAGTTGTCTGGATAATCTTCTCCCAGAAAGAGAGGAAATAAATAATGCTACTTCAGCAAGTGAGATTCAATGGGTAAGAAGAAAGCTGGGAGAACCCTGAGCATGTGGGGAAGAGGAAAAGTGGCATGCATCAACAAAGGGAAAACACAAGAAGGTGGTTAAAAGAAATGAAACATAAATCATAATGCAGAAAGGAAGATGAGGGCACACAGGAGAAAAAGAATTTGGACAAGACCTCAGGCATTGGCCTGAGGAACATCTTTTGCAACTATAGCTCACTGCATCCAATTCTATAAAATAGTATGTGCTACCTTTGCCCCACGTCACTGCCTGCAGTGGGGATAAAGCCAGTAACAATTCTGATGCCTTCAAGAATGACAAGAGTGGGGCCCTTCAGCTAATTTAGCAGGTCATTGTCTTCTCATTTATCCACAGCTCTCCATTTTATTCTAAATTTTAATTACAATTCAAATGCAACTTCAAGCAGAGAATGTCTCTCATTTATCCTCCTCCCTTTTTTTTTTAAATTTTTATTATGTTTAAAAAAGAAGAGGAGAAGAAAAAAAAAAAAATCTTTGAGGACACCCTCATCCCCTTCCCCAAACTGGAATATTTTGGCCACAGTAACACTACAAACACTACGACTGCTGTATTTACAGCAATGCTCCGGAGGGTGAGGGCATGGAGACTGCATCGAGGATTTCCCATATTACAAGTCTGAACTTCTACTGTCCAAGATAAGAAAGGTCTTTTTGTACAGTCAGTGCTTCTGTATGTCTCCTTATCAGAAAGTTTGGGTTAATGTATGCTTATCCACAACCTCTATCACCCTTGTACAAAACACTGAGATTTCCACCGCTTCACAAATTGAGATATCATTAACTTCACTTATAGACTGAGAAACTGGGAAAAGCAGTGGGGCAGAAACAGGCAGTGGCTGGTACAGAGTCATGCAGTAAAACAAAGCATGGCTGGTTCCCATTTCTCTACTCCAAAAGCCAGAAAAGTCTGCCTCTATTTCCTCAGTCTTCTTTTATGTTTTAGAATTTTTCTCTCTTATATATACACCACCAAAAAGACTCACTCATCTGTTCTTAGGTAAAACAATCTGGAACTAGAAAATAGTGCTTCGGGCATGTTATCAACAGCTGCTGCTGCTCTGACTGGACAGACACTCATTTTCAATTTGCTGGATTCCAGGAGAAAAAAAAAAAATATTGCAGGAATAGCTAACAGACCGGCTTAACTTTGTTGGATTAAAGGAAAAAAAAGCACAGCTGGATGCAAAGGCATGCATCTCAAAAAACCATTATGTCTTCTATAATTTGCTTAAAGGTTTTTGTTTATATAAACTATTTACTTTGCAAGACTATTATGATCTACAAAAGTAACAGCACTAGAGCCATTCTGATGGCTAGGTAGACATTAAATTCACCACAGGTAACAATTCACTCAGCTTCTTCGTGGCAAGGACAATAAAAGCAGTGCCTTTAATTTATGACATTGTTTTAACATTTAACTCATCTAGAACAATGCAACCTATGTCCTCCTACTGACCCAAGAACCCCTATACCTGCAAAACATTATTCTTCAATTTCATGCACAAAGGAATTTTTTTAAGAGTCCTTTATATTTATAGGCGAAGACCAGAAAGCCCCACTACTCATTAAGTTCTACCTCCTGCATAGAGCTCTCTAATCTCACCCAGTTTGCACTGACCCCAGTAACTTGCAGCGTACCTTAAACAGTCTTTCCAAAGCTTAATCCAGATCAGGTTTTACCCTGTAAATTCTGCATCGAACTCAACGTTTCAATTATGGCAGTCTTCACTTAAGGACAAAAAGCATTAAGGGCTAAAGTTAAATTTAAAAAATACTCCTGTCGTTTACTTTGATCATTAAAAATTAGTCTCTAATACGCATTTAGTCTAAGGTTCAAACCTTTGCGTCTTGCTATGCTTTTTATCTAATGTACATACAATTACCCCTCACTCATTTACACACTCTGGTAAAGGATGATAAGGTCATTTTTAACCTGTTTTTTAATTAAAAAATAGACTTAACCTCAAGTCTCTGACTTTAAGAGACATTGCTAGTCATGGTGTCTAGGCCTTTGGTAATCTGTAACATCAACACAGCAAACAATAACATTTGATAAAAATCAACCTTGATATCATAGCTTCACCCTGAAGAAAAAAGCTTCATAACTGAAGAAAAAAGCTTCATAAACAATACCTTGCATAGCAAATACCTGCCTATTCTTATTCCTGACAGTGTGTATTAAGAGAAAACAAGAATAGATGAAAGTCTGACTTTGATTTATTTTTCCCTGGTAGCACTCCAAACCCAAGGCCAGTTTTGGAAAGAAAAAACAAACTGAATTCTCTACTGACCAATATTTCTTCAACAAAATTGTTAACTAGATTTTGATTGCTGAGCATTTACATTGGGGGACACACAAGCCAGAAATGAAGAACCACCTCACTTGGCAAATCAGATTGTTGGCCTTGTACAATATTGACCGTTACAATAAACCACATCTCACACTTCTGAACCCTACAGATTTGGGTCTGGAAGTGCAGAGGCGGGGGGGGGAAGGGGGGGGGGGGGGGGAAAGAAAAAGGAAAAAGGAAAAAAAAATGATGCCTTCTTTCATTTTTTATTCCAGAAACTTCCAGATGCAGATATAGCCACAGCGGATGGCTTCCTTCTCCCCTCAGGTACATAAGCAAAGGCTGTTGCACAAGCACTGGCTGCAAAAGAGGCTGTGCCAGACGCATGGAGCCAGGAACACACAACTCGATCACAAATACTTGTTTGGGCTACTGGACCGGACTGTATGTCTCTGTAACAGTCTGCAGTTTCATAGAACCCTTGCATACGCACTTTCTGCTTCAAAACCAGCAGAAGTCATTGAAGCATGAAGTCACCCTTTTGGAGGGCTTCGGGTGTTCTGCCACAGTGTGCACAGTATGGACAACCTCACAGACTGACTTGCCAATTCTGTAAGGAAAGGGCTAAGGTTTGGCAGAGATAGCTTAGTCTGCTGTCAGTGCACTGCTTATAAAGTCATTTGCTCCCTTCCGTGTTAAAAAAACCCTCAGACCCCTGTTTTCTCAGCATTAGAAGTAACCTTTGCAGGACCTGTATTGCAGATAAAACACTTGAATATGTAGAGACTGAGGCCTCCTAAGGTTCTGTGGTTCAAAACCATAATTCATAATCTAGAGTAAGCAAATACCCATTTAGAAATATCAGATGTATCCGGATGTATCATTACCAGAAGTAATAAATATATATTAAAAAAAAGTAATAACTACTAGCCTTCAGGCCCCTCTTTGGTATTTCATGGCATACTAAACAAGAAACCTCAAGATTTTTACTCAAGTAGTTTATAACGACACACACACTCAAGTCATCTGCTGGTCAAAAGATCTCCTGCAGTCAGATGCTATGCAGTTGTTATCAGAGGATTTTTCCAATAGCCACTTGCTAATTTTAGTTAAAGACATCAGTGTTAAGAACGGATGCTTTGTCTCCCTACAAGAATAAACAGTTTGCAACATGTGCAAAGATATTAATCCAGTACTTGTTTTCAAGTCACAGATGTAATGCTGCAGAAATAACTAGAGGAAAAATAAAAAAGCAACCCAATATCACTAGTATGCTTTCCAGTTTGCATGAATATGGGTATTATCACAAAAAGCAGTTTCATTTTCACTGTAAAGCTGTCTAAGACCGGCAATGAGACCCATCAAAATCTCTTCCTAACAGTTAAAAGATATTCCACTTTGCTTGTAGTATTTCCCATTCTAAGTATGAGAAAATTAAAATCAAAACCAAGGGAAGAAGAGTAAAAATGTTGTTTGCTGCTGCTGTTGTTTTTAATGCCACCTTGGAAATAAACTGTTTCTGCTCCTTTGCGTATCTCTTACTTTCACATAATTTCCTTATTAGCAATTTTTCTTCCTGTTTAGTAAGCAACCAAACAGTGACGACAAACTTTTCTACAGCTTCTGATGTTTCTTAAATGCCATGTTTATAAATGTAACTGCAGATAGAAATTACTCTTGCCACCTGTCCCCTAAAATGCAAGGCTGCCCTTTAAATGTTTATTTTACCTGAAGTTCATCCATGTTCTGGAAGTTAATGAGCCCCCTGAAACTCCTTCATAAATACTTTCCTTTCTGCAGCATTTCTTTTCTATAGAAAGTATCTGGGGAACCTCTGTAAAGATCAGTCATATGTAGTAAGAGCCATAACCTTTTATCAATTTGTGCATCTTAAAAATAGAGTGAGATTCTTTGTAGCAGTTGCATACAATGTGAGATAGCACATGGACTAACTGTGAAGGGCCATTTCTTTCCCATATTCAAAATACAAACAATAATAAGAATGTAGAAGTGAGTTATCTTTACTTCCAGGACATCTGTCTGTTGGCAGCAACCCAGGCTTGTACTCTACTGGCCTACCAAAGGTGTGCATTCAAAAGCAATTCAGCAATGCCCCTGCTCCCATTTACATCTCACAAACAAACAAAAAAAACCCAAGGTGGAAACTTTACTAATTGTTCTCAGTGGGAACAGCTTAGAGATGTTTGTTTCATATTTGTTGTCAAACATTCTTTAAAAATAAAAAGACCTAAATTTTTAATGTCTACCTTCTATACAGGCAGCATTCATCAGTACAAATGAGAATAGTAACTGTAAACTATGCACAAATATGGTAGGACGTCACTCCATTAAAAGGAGTGAGAGTTACTAGTAAAATCTGTTGCATCTTGAAAGGCTGCCCATCTCACTGCCTTCATCTTAGAATTTTACTTAGGAGCAAACCTTAGGAATTCCAGTCTACTCATTAGTTGCTGCTGTAAATGAATCAGGTTGCAGAACTGTTTTGCAGCAGGGAAGAAGATGAGCATCACAAATCAGATTCAGACTGTGTGTAAACCCTCTTTAGGTCAACTAAATTGCCCTCACTTTCCTCAGTTCTGGACCAAAAACATGGAGACAAATTTTGCTTTTAAGTTTTATCTGTGCAGTCATATTCCTTTCAGTGGTATCACATGGGAATAATTACACTAGAATTTGGTTCAGTGCATAGGAATCTCAAGATAAATTTTTTCATGTGAAGAGCAATCAAGGGAAATGAATTTTAAAGAACTATTTTGATAACATGCTTTTAATGGGAATAATGCTACAATCTTAGACCTTTTTTTTCCTCCCATTCCAACCTTGACAGACATCTTTCCGGACTGTAGGCTGCTTGAGAATACGTGCATAATGCTCACCATGGGAGTAACCCCACTGACATCAGAAACCTCAAAGACAGCACATGACTAAGCCACTGAAAGGAGCGCTCATTAGCAACGCGTCTTTTGGAAAGCAAAATGAGAAGAGGGATATAAGCTAAAGAAAAGCTCTAGCATTTTGATGTAAGTTTTGAAATAAATAGGAGTGTAACTTTAAGGGTCAATACAACTATTATGGTTAGACTGCATATCACAAAAATAATTATTATGATGCACCTTCCCCCACACATACCTAGTTGTCTTATAACAAAGTAGGTTTTCTGTTAGAGTCCTCATTCATATAGTACTGGTGAGAATATACCTGTAACCCTACATACCAAATTGAACATCTCAGCCACAGAGCTGACAATAGTTTACTGAGAACACAAAACAATGTAATAAAATCAGAAAGCCAATTTCTTCCCCTCTCTAAAGTATAAAAGGAAGCAAATAGATTTGCTAAAGACAAGGTACAAATAACCCAGAGGAACAGGAGACTTACACACCCACCAGTGACAGGACTCTCTATTGACTTTAAAAAGGCCATTTGATACTAGCTTAAATCCAAAGTTGACAGTCTGTACAAGAGCAGTAGAGACTCCGTTGCAGCCCCTATATGAATTAATTCTGTAATACACAGAAAATGAGAGTGTATGTATATATGCGGGAGTGTGTGAAACTGGAAAAAAAAAATGCAGATGGCTTGACCTGCCAGATGTGATCACTGTCTATTTTTAAGAGTATTTATGGAAGGGCAATTGAGGGTTCAGTATTAAATGAGTAAACCCAGCTACGCATGTTAAATTCACCAGCCCTGCATGTACAATGGTAACTCTTGTATGTACTCAGCACAACCTAAATCCAAGACTGTTTATAATTTATTAGAGATGTAATTGAAAGAATCACAAAAAAAGTGAGGAGACCTGCTGAAAAACAGTTTATTAAAATCTTCAGTAATACAAATCTCAGGCCCTTTGCCCTCTATAAACTTCTACCTGAATATTGCTCTCCAGGAGATCCGTTCTCTCTCTGGGCTGCTGTGGTGCTGCTAGTGAAGACATGCTTTTGAAGGGCAGTTCACAGAAAAGTGTGCTTGTTTCATGCTAAGAGCCAAAAATAAAACACAAACATGAGACACTAAATAACACACTTAATCCATATGCCAAATCTAAGGTACTGGTTCCCTCTTCACTACTCTCCTGAAAATTGGGCACATTTAACAGAAATTCAACTCGGTCTCAGCAATTCAGAAGATGAGTCAAAGGGCAAAAAGGATTAAAAGGTAGCATAAATAAGTGGGTCCATAATGACCAGAACTAATGACACCTAGTTTCCCACCACCTTCTCTTTGGTATTTCGATTTTCTAGTAAGATACAAGCTCTAGCTAAGCCTGCTTGTCAGCTAAGGCACTGATAGAGTGTATGAGTGTTCAAACTCTTGTTCTCAATGTGTGCTCACACTGCAGCACTTTCTGCAACAGGGTAACAACAGGAGGCCATTCTACACCTGGCCAATTATTTTCCAAAAAGCAGTAAGAACTTGGCACCTTTGAGATCTCCCTTTTATAAAGTTTAGCCCAAAAATCAACCAGCCAGGTTCAAAAGTTCCTGTATATGAACACACGTTCTCACACCCATAGACAACCTTAGTGCTTCAGGACATTAAACTGCACTGTATCTACTTTTTCATAATGGTGAAAAATACAAAAAAAACCTCTCCACCTTTTTTTTTTTTTTTTTTTTTTAAATCCTCATTCCCATCATATCATGTGTTTTGCAATTACAGCAGTATCATCTTTACAGACTGCCTTCATGAAAACAGTTAAGGTTGTCTGCACCTCTTAAACTTTGAAGTATAAATCAAGTCAAAGAGGGGGAAAATATCTCTGTCCTCTACTTACATATTAAGCAGCCATTCTTGAAATGGGAAACCTTAATGTACCTGGTAATTGAATTTGAAGTGAAGAAGATCTGAAGGTTAAGTAAATGTCTTGTCGTCTCTCCCACATCCCCTACTAGCTACACCAATAAGATTTGCCATTTCCCTAGTGTACAGAACTGGTTAAGAAAGGGATAAAAAGGTGTTGAGACGAAGGTGAGAACAAGTCAAACCTGAAGGGAAAAAAAACAGCCCACAAGCTTGTCATTTAAACCAGCAGAAAATAATGAGCCATCCTGCAGAGATCTGATTCATGTTCAGACATTTTAAGTGTTGTAACAAGTTGTCCATGTGTTGCTGGCTCTCATTTCCAGGCTTCTCACCACTGGCAAACATGCATTGAACACTGCAAAAACAACTGTTGGAAACTCAGGACTGTCAACTGCAAACATAGAAGACACTGCAAAAACACTGCAAGCTCCTGAACATTTAGCCTTCCAGTCTGAAAGCATGTAGCCCACGTATTTTATCATCCCTCAGACTATATTCTTCAAGCAAACAGAAAACAGACTCTAAAGAAAAGATGATCTGCAGTCAGAAACGCAGAACAAATCAGCTTTCTCCAAAGAAAAAACGAGTGAAAACAAATGCTAAAAACAAAGACATCAAGCTTCTGTAACTGAAGACAGGCAACATGTTCAGCTGCAACAATAATGGTCTTTAAGAAACACCTCAGTAAGTTTATAGTCTCATAGTATGCTTTTTAGTATTTCTAGTGCTTTGGTGCTCTAGATCAGCGACCCATTCTGTACACAGGAATGACAGGAAATATCTTTTGATCTTTCTAAATTAACAACGAAAGTATTGCAATAGCAGTAATGCTGCATTATTATTAAATTCTTCCAAGTAGGGCAAAAGCTATTTAAAGAGTGTCAAGGACATGGACTGGTGTGTGCCAGGGGAACTTACTGGCTCTCCAGCAGCCTGACTAACTCTCTGCTCAGCAGTCGATCTGGTCTCCCCACACCTGCACCACCAAGCTCTGTGTAAAACAGCTGAGAGAGGGGTAAGAGACACAGCTGGGCTGGGGGCCTAGGCTGAGGCACAGCATCATAGATTTATTGGTACTGCAGCAGTAGCACTGTGTATCACTGGTATGTCATTGCCCACATCAGAAGGCACAGTACTACCGTAATAGCAGTATCACTAACACATGCCTGCTCTCTCTCTGCCTCCAAGAGCCTACAAGTCAGTCACACAGAATGGAGCAGGAGTTTCTACCACATACCTGTAAAAGCTGGCCCTGCAATCACTGTAGCTGCCTCAGAGACAACCAGTTCCTCTGCTAAACCTGTGACTCCGTAGCAACTTTGAAACAAGAGCATAGTGTAGCAAGAGAAAGAGTTCTTAGCCCAGAAACAATTTCTAGTGCAACAAACTACCCCTTCAGTTTGGCCCTTGGCAACATTTTGAAGCCAAAGAAAGATCAGTCCTCAAACAGATCTAATTTAAATAAGGGACTAACCCTTTTCAGAGAGCCTAAGCAAAGACAAAGAGTGGATTTAAAAAGAAGGATTTAACCCACCATTACTCAGCCTTTGCTTTAGCTAACATACACTTTACTCAAACACAGCTTTCACTGCAAATGATTTAATGACCCCTACTCTACCAGTTCCATACGAAGTTCAGTGCAGTTCAGGAAGCAACCTTCAGGAAGTCGCTTTACCAGAAGGCACTCAGATGTAACTGTGGTTTTAAAAATTATTCTCAAGTATTATATATGTAGGGTTTTTTAAATCAACTTATGAATAAAGGTAATAAGCAGCAAGAAACCTCAACCAGTTGGAGGATTGATTACAATACTAATTTCAGCCTCAAACTGTAAGAGGTTGACTAATTGCCTCTGCAAATGTTGTCTCAATCCAAGCAAACAGGCATGGCTGCCTGATTAAATTCACAGTCATTGTTTCCACCTACCAGAGCTTCTCCGAAAAAATCATAAAAAGAAACCAGCACAGAACACCCAAATTGCCTTTTTTGTATCATTAATGCACTAATTTAAATATTCCCATAATACTGCTACAGTTGGATTTGTAGTGTGACTTGCCATGCCACTGCTAGATCATCATTTGACTCTGAATTTCAACTCCTATTTATCTTTGGTCTCTGTACCACAGTCCACCACGAAGGATCATTACAACATTTTAGGCCTTACTTGCCAATTTTGGTAAGAGAGGTATCTTCATGCAGGGGTACATCAGTAACTCTTAATCACAGCAGAGCACCTCCTGGACATGCAACATATCCAGGGAACCTCAAGTGAATTCCTACCAACAAGATGTGTAATTAACTGGGCACTTACATTAAAAGTTTTCCCATTTAAGACCATACTGTGCTGCTGTTATGGGTGGAAGAACAGATTCTCCACTGCTCACATCCCCTTCAATTTATTGGAGTCACCTCACTGTGATCAGTGATGCTTTGAAGAATACAGATGGCTACAATCAATGTTTTCAATCAAATGCTATCCACTCAGAAGCTTTTAAATTATTAGCAGCTGGTCACCTGAGGAAACCAAGGTGCCATCCTTAGTAATGACTGAATTTTCTGTATTTGTAAGAGATGCTAAATGTGAGTAGAAAACTCGGTTAATAGATGCTTTTTAACTTTGATGCTTTTGCTCCCTGAACACCTCCAAACCTATTCTCTTAGTACTTCCATAAATCTCTTCTTTTGCCCTTTCTCATGATGTCCTCTATATTCAGAGCAGGTACCTACCACTTGTCCAGAAATCATCCTTCTTCATCCTGCATCTCCCTAGCACCATTTTTTCATAAATCCTTCTTAGGGTGCTAACATCTAGTACCGGTCTGGTGTCAGCCTGCCCAACATATTGTTCCTATCTTTGTTGGCCTTAACATATCTTACAGAAACACTAAGCGACTTCAGTAAGGATTCAGGTCCTTTTTGTGATTTGCATCTTTCTCCATTTCTTCCAATAGGTCTCACGTAAACTTCCACAGAAAGGTACCTACTAACACTCCCAGAGAACAGCAATCAACAGGTCACAACCCAATTTGTCACCTAACAAAATGAACAGAAGCCCAAAACCAGATTGTGATCCAACAGAGCATTCTGTTGTCAGCATCTGACATTTTAGAAAAAGAACAAGGAGAAAAAGTGTACATTCAAGCCACAAAAAGTTCACTCTTCCTCATAACACTGGCTATTTTTTTTCTTCATCCTTGAGATTCATTTAATTCTTATTTTACTCTAGATCCTGAATATAAACAGTTAACGCTAACAGAGAAATGACGCACTCTGCTCTTTCATAAACTAAAATTAAGTTATACTGTAAAAGGCTTCATAAATAAATCCTGAAGACCCTCTTATACCCCCACTCAAGTACATTTTCTAGGACTTTAATAAGGGCATGATGCAGAAACACTCCAGTCCATCAGCTTCTGCTGTGAATAACAACACTTGAGTACTCCACCTTCTACAATTTTTGAGCATGTTACAGGGGCTCATCCTCCCCAGTATGTCCTCCTCACATACCTCAGATGACTTGCTAATGATCTGTCCACTCTGTTTCTCTGTTTCCATTTCATGCAATATGTTAAACTAGAGAAGTAAGAAAAATTTGGAGGGGTATTTTGAATAGGCACTTGATGTAACGAGCTTCTTTTGCTTAGTGACAATTATTCATTAGCTGATTTTTCCACTTATTATCAAAACACTGCTGCCAAATCACTGACAAGGAATAGCAGGAAAGGATAACTAAACACACAGACAGAAAAAGAAGAAAGGCGTATCTTGAAATCATACCAGATCTTACATTATTTCTTTTGGATTCAGAGATTCAAGACAGATTTCAACAAAGCGTAATTGTTCTAATGATTCTGCATTACTAAAACAAGCCAGTTTTAAAGTAACAAGTGGTATTGTGCACAGTGATGCAATTAGCATTGTTCAGAAAATTTGTTCATAATGCTGTACCTCTTTAAAATAGGGGGAAAAGGCATGAAGCCAACTACATACTGCATTAAGGGTACATTAGCAAGACCAAACAGTAGTAGCTACCCAGCTGTATGCTATTTGTTTGTTGTCTTCCGGGCCTCAGTCCAAAAAACGCTTTCAATAGCAGCCTAACTTTACAGCTACTCATACACCTGAAGTCAGCAAAAGCACTCAGCTATCTCAAAGTGGAAATCATTAAATATTTTACTAGATCAAGGCAGGCCTAAATAAACAAATAATTATTCAAACACCTTTATTTCAATCATCTGTAATGAGTTACTTTCTGCAGTGTTTCTACCCTAGGTTACATAGACAATCCTGGGAAAAGAGTTGCAGTTTTTGTTTAGAAGCATGTTTGAAGGTGTTCAAAATATGTTTTTGTATGTTTTCTAGAGTTACATGTTTTCCAACATTTCATTTACCTCACCTGGGATATCAAATGACAGCCATCAGAATGCCACAACAATGTTTGCTTTTTCAAAGAATTGTGACATCGTTTCCTCTCAAGCTCACAAATCTACAGATCAACAGTTAGAATCCTTCACAGGTTTCCATACTTAATAAAAATGGATCCCAAATACACAGGATGAGAGAAAAAATGGCACTGCAACAAGAGCAGTGAGACACTATCTCTGAATGCAAAGCCTGCACTGCAACCTATCGGCCCCAGAATTATACATTCAGTGCACTGAGGCTTCTACATTTCTTCCAGGAATGAAGGGCAGCACGTTATTAATAACAGCCTAAGGCAAACAGAATGACATCACCAGCATTCTCCTGCAGACACCATTGGCTTCTCAATCACACTACTACTTATGCTTGTTTTGCTATCTTTTGTAAAATTTAATGTACATTTAGATGAAATATGTACGAGGGCATTACACAGCAAAAGCTCAAGCAGGCTGTGTTTCTGTGCAAGCATTCATCTTCTCTACAGGAAACCTTTTAGGTGTATACAGCCTTATCTTCTCATCTGTAGTGAAATCTCACAAAAAAAGCAGAGACTTTTGTTATTTTTCTGGCTGATCTTTTTAGCAAATATATTTTCATCCTTTGTGACACAGACCAGGTTATATGAAAAGAATATGTAAAGAAATGCAATTTTGAGAAACAAAGAATAATAAAAATCAAAACCATAAAAAAGCCATTCGAAATAAAAGTCTAACAACATCTAGGAGAGACTGCAGCTTAACTTCATTTACTCTTCACTCCTAAGCTTCAGAGATATTTGAGACACACAGTTCTGACTGAGAAAAATTCAGAGTACCTAGTGATGTATATTCAAGAGTCACTGAGACAGTAATATCATTTTTATGTAATATAAAGCATCATCAAGAAAGCCACACTGAAGTGTGAGTCACCCTCTTTTGCATGCCATCCTTAGCTGTCAATGCTAGCATTAGCTATATAAAGAAAGATGTAATATTAAAAAAATTCATTTAAATTAGAGTTCCTTTGAGCAAAATGTTTATAGGCACAGGTCAGATTTACATGACACAGGGATGGAACAGTGACCAAAAAACCCCAAACAAAATTATTACTGCCTTAGATGTTTTCACAGTTAATGTGAACAAGATCAGTGAAGTGCATTTTTATCATCTGTTAGCCAGACTATCAAATTTGTACAAAATACCAGTGATTCCAAAAAAAAGACCTGGCAAAAGAAATGTTATGGTATAGCTTAGCTTTGGAGGTGACTGTCCAGTGTGGTAAGGAGCGGAAGTTTACACAGATCGAAGGGGAGGTTGGACAAGTTCAGGGCATGGAAAACCACAGGGAGCATACTTAATCTCAGTAAACGAGCTGAAAATGGTTGAAGTCTCAGAAGGAAGTGGAAGGCATTATCACGCGTGCTTGCCCTGTTCCTTTTCTTCCTTCATGTTGCTTATAGCTGCTGCTCAGGACAGGACATCTTTTGTCTGATCTTATGTTCTTAGGTAATGAAAAGTGGTGTAACAGGAAAACAGACTGGATAGAAATAGTACAAAGAGTGCCGTACCACTGCCTACAATAGATACAATCCAGATGGAAGTTTCTAAAGTTTCCCAGAATCTGTCACCAAGCAACATTTGATTCAAAATCACTTTCAAATCTAATGAAAGTTGGTGGCAATCTGACAGAGCTCAACTGGCCTCAGCCTATCACCATCTGAAGAGACAGGTAAGATGGCCTTCTGTGGGCTAACGCAGTCGTTGAAAGGAATTGTGCACATAGCAAGGTCAATAATAAAGTACCCTCTAATCTTGTCTGCATTCTTTTCTGTCCCCTCACCCAGCCACTTCCTTGTTTCATTTGTATGCTACGATTTGTTTGTTGCAGTGTAACTTGTTCAGGGCATGAACTGTCACTGATGTTTGTAGAGGGCTTCACACAGTAGTTAGCATTCAGTGGAAGCCTCTGGCCTCTACCAAAACAGGAATGATAAAAAATAAGACAGGATAGCAGCTGAGGGTAATGGCATGTTGGTATTCTTAATTTTCTGAAAGCAGCATCAGACCTAAAGTGAGCAGCAGAAAGACTAGTAATGCAGAAGGCATTTTTACCTCTGACACATGCCTCACATTTTAGCCCTTTCTTTTTCTAAAAACTCACTTTTTCTGAAAGATAATTTGTTCATGCTCCACAGCTTCACTTATTCTATATTAACAAAAATCAGCTGCATAATAAAGTCCAAGTTTAGTTTTTATTGTTAACTGAATGCTCATCATCTCCAGCAACATCCCAATTTCTCTTCTGATTGCTTCTCTCTTCCACGTCTCTTGTTGCTCCATTTCATCTTCAGCCTAACTGAATACATTAAATCCATCAAAAGGGCTCTATTTCTGCCTGTAAGGTAAACTTAAGACCTGAGCCACTGTTAATTCACTTTAATTCATGTTAATGCACAGAAGGCAATAAAATTGGCACAGTAATAGGGCATCACAGTAACACAAGGGGAGCTTTGCTGTCACTGACTCCAAATGAAGGTGGTGGGTTTTTTTTTTTTTTGTAGCCTTGTGTTGATAGCATTTCTAACTTCAATATTCTACAGTTTTCTTTACTGCTCATAGAAAAGTCCAGGTTTAGTGTTTCCTCAGATCTGAGTTTGGTTTAGCATTCTTACATCTCAAGAAGCAAGTTCAAAAATTAGCCAGGGAACATTGTTTAGTCTCTGATCAGAATGTTCAAAGACAATTTAGGGAAGAAACACTATGGTCTCTCTTTAAAGCACATCACAGGAAAACTGTGTTTTCAGTGTCTAAGAAAAAAGAATCTTCTTGCTGCACGTCTTGGTTTCCATCATAATATACTAAGTCAAAACAACACACTCCTAAACCTACCTACTTTGACAACACTGTTGATGCAACATCTCTACTTGTTCTGGTAATATTCTTAGAAAGTCAGAGATGTTGTTAATCTGCTTATATTCTCATATACCAGTGCAGAAATTAAGGAGTCACGTAATTTCATTCACCTTTGTGAAGTTACACCAATTCACATTAGCTCTAAATTTGGCTTACAGCTGAACACTGCCCTCTCATACAGCTCTCAGATTTCTCAACAGCTTTTCTTATGAATATTTTCAAAATTTCATGAAGT
The DNA here is from genome assembly GCF_000699145.1 of Aptenodytes forsteri. Classification (NCBI taxonomy): domain Eukaryota; kingdom Metazoa; phylum Chordata; class Aves; order Sphenisciformes; family Spheniscidae; genus Aptenodytes; species Aptenodytes forsteri. The sequence continues at coordinate 7,910,772 of NW_008796218.1, forward strand.
TTCTGGGCCTTATTATCCTTCAAATCCCATCTGTGCTGTATCACTTACATGTTATCAAATTGAAGTAGATTCCAACAGCTTTATACTAATGTAACATCACAAAATGTTCTTGAAGTTAGTGTCACTGACCCTATTCTCTAGCTAAAACCAAACAAGTTGCATAGCAGAGGGTAATTAATCTCAGTTCAACAAAAACCAAATCATCTTCCACCCCCCTTTCTAAACTCTGAGATTTGTGTACAAGTAATCTTTTGGAGAAGATCCCTCAGAAAACCATTCTCAAATCCTCTGGCATATAAGGTCTGAAAATAACATGGCTAAAGAGAACTTGTCTGATTTGCCTCCCAAACACAACGTGCTATTGTTTTTCTTCACTCCTACTCTAGTTTCATACAAAGCTTTTTCTTTCCAGTGGCATAAAAGTTAGTATATCTTCTTCTGTCATACACAGCATTTTTAGCATGCTTCTAAATACTAAAGTAAGCAGAACAGGGAATATTACATGGCCTGTTAGTTATTAGCAGTGTTTAACTCACTCTCTCCATTCCTATTCTGAAGATCATCCATACACCTCTCTGAAGTAAGTGCAAGCAACCACAGAAATAAAAAATTTGAGCCTCTTCAGATCTCTGCTATACAGTCTTTTTGTAACACTTTAAAGAAAAATACACTTTTATTTAAAAAATAAAAGGAGCTATTGCTTGCCTTTGGAAAACAATTAGACAGCAAGAAGCAGCTGCCACACGGTCAAACTAAGCAACATTAGTTTATGAACAATTAACTGGCTAATAAAATGAGAAGACTTGGTTACCACATGAACAGAATGACAAAGATAAAGCTTTCAAAGCAGTCTTATTAAAGCTCTAGAATACCTCATGCTATCAGAGGGGAAACGACAGCAAGGAGAAGCTTAAGAACAAAAAAGATGAGTGGATTATAGTTAACACTGACAACTTGAAGGCTATCAATATTTACAAAATAAAATGTATTTTTTCACTTGATTTAGTGACATCCATGACCAAAAGTAGTAAATAAATAAACCAACTCTGCACTAAGCTTTCATTCTTCCTCTCTCACCCTCCCTTTTTACAAATGCAGGGCTCTGGCTCCCTCCCCAATCTTGCCAAAGTGGTAACTGAAATTGATTTCTGAAGCCTCAGGCAAAACACTCGCATGGATTTGTTTCCTTATGGTGGTAGAAACTTGGGATGGATGCCCTAAGTGAGCACAGACTGCCAGACCGGTGAACAGCTATGGAATTTGCACCTCTATTTCACCGAGCAGTCTGGGGAAGCTTAGCTGACAATACAGCTTGTCTAGTCCGCCGGGGCGGTGGGAACAATAGGCACCATCTGCCCTGTCTCATTCAGAAGTGCAGGCATCTGAGATGAAGGATCCAGCCAGAGCACCTGAAAACGACTGCAGCGGGGAGCTGAATCCATACTGATTAGCACAGCATTAGGTTCACCTCATTTAGGTACCTCCTATGGGCCTGAGCTGAGAGAGAGTTTCTACTTCAGACCAGTGATTTCTGCTGTCCTCACGCCATGCAGTAGGCTTTGCACTAATGATGTATAACGAAAAGTCTAATAACTATAATGCACTGCTTGTCAAACACTATACAGCTGGTCTGTCACCAGTCACAAGAATCCAGTGATCTGATCGGATGTCATACTCTTGCCAAAATACATACAGAGAAATTAAAAAAAACCTCTTGGCATTTATACATCACTTAAGTAACACAAAGCGTTTTTATATACAGGAATTGTACCCATTTTATGAAGCTGCAAATTTACAAACAGAATCCATTTGCCCTATGGGTGGATACTTTGAGAAAAGTGCATTTTACATAGCCCTTAGGGTAACACAGAAGTCAAGAATTAATCCAGAGCATAACAAAGCCACAAGAAAATTCAAAGATCACACTAACTGCATTTACTTGTTACAGCTGCTGTCAAGCTCCTCAGCCTAAAATTAAAACCCGGTATTAAGAAATTATTATAAAACTCAGGAAGGAAAATGTTTATGTCAAAATAAGGTAATTTTAAGACTCATCTGTTGCCTACAGCATATTCTTAAGCAATATTATTCAACATATTTTGTAATTCGAAAATATTAGAAGATAGTAACTTTCCTTAGCCTCCCATTTCATCATCAAGATCTCGTACTGTAGTCCAGATGTTTGTGTTGTAGCTTCTCCAAAGCAAAAAATGCATATGGCCAAAGTATTCGGTCTTTGGACATGGATCTAAATGTATCTCAGCTACCAATGTTTCTGTCTCCAGCTGACTGCTGCTAAGGAATGAAACATCAGACCTCATAATGAGAACCCTAAAGATATTTTCAAACACAGGGCTCTCTCTGAAGGTTTTTTTGCATCCCCACAGCAAGTTTTTTATTTTATCTGCATGTGGGCATTCAGAACCCTTACTGAGATGAAGCAATGCAGTAATTAGGACATATTTAGCCAACCAAAGGAAGGTAATTTGCTTTCATTTTTCATAATGGAAGGAGAGGGGTAGTAGGTGAGGAAAGAAGTGAATACTGACCCTGCCACAACTGTTTTTTCCAAAGCAATGAAAAAAACATTCTTTCAGAAAAATACGGGGCTGAGCCAGCAAATTTAGCATTTACATAATAAAGTCCCAGCAGGTTACACCCTACAGGGAAATACTCCATATAGATGATAATTTTGCTGGAATACTCTCTATAGAACAACTCAAGAGTGAAGATACATAAAAGATTACATTATTCATAGAAATTATGTGTATGTATCCATAGATGAAAATAAATGTGAGGAAATACGTAACAAAAACATTATATAGAAAAACATATTATATGTCTATATGAATATCATAATATACTAATATTATATGCATATAATATACATGTAATATGTATTATAAATATATGTCTATATTTATATACACATTATATATTTTATAATATATAATAAAATGTGTGTGTAACATGAAGAAAGGTGATGCAAAATTTTAGTGCAACAGTCATTTTCTAGGCAAAAGCCCAGCAGGTAAAAGACATTAAGACCCAAGAAATCTTAAAGAAAAGCTCCAGTACGTTTTTTCACACCATCACATTAGATTAGCAGTGTAAACAACTGCAAATAGAGAAAAGGTTGAACGTGGAAATCAATATTCTCAGTCAAAACAATAAGGAGAGACTATCAGGCTTATGGAATACAGCTGCAACTCTGTATACTAATTCAGACATGCTGCTGTCAGTGTCCAGTGACACTGAAAACAAGGATTGACTTGTTTTCCTTGGCACTGTCAAAGACTGGCTGTACTATACCTACCACCACTGTGAACCTTTGGGAAATATGCTTACAGCGTCTCTTTTAGTAATTCAAAATCTGAGAAAGTCAGCTTTTCAGCAATGCAAAAGGATGACAGAATAATTTATCAGAATATTTAATAAATATCATGTACAATAAAAAAATATCACACATCCCTCCTGTAAGTATGGAATATGGATTTCCAAATATTTTGCTAATATTGATCACAAAAACATCATCAGCATCATCCTCAAATTACAGATTCAGTTACCACATGGTTAACTTATTCAAGATGCCAGATGGAGTTTTCTGTTCCATTTTCTTCCTGAGCAGTATCTTGACACTAGGTGCTGCCTGGCACTGCCAGTTTAACTCTCATGAGAATCTCATTAAACTCTACAGATCTCTTAACGATTTCTGAGAAAAATCTTCTATGTATGTAAATCTCAAGGATCAGTTTAAACACAGCTACAAATTTACACCATCATATCTGGAAAGATTCTCATGTCTGAAACTGTGGAAGGAAAAATAACCCCTTCACTCCTCCTGCTGCTCTCCCACCCCCCAAACCCAACAAACCCAAGCTGACATTTCCAATTAACCCTTCCTTTCCTCAGAAGCTGAAAAACCACCATTCATAAACTAATAGGGAGTTTATTACTAGTCTTGAAAGACAGAGTATGGAAGGTTTGGGAGTTCTCAAATTTTCAGAAATTTTTATGATTATTTATGATTATCAAGTATAGAGTCAAACAGTAAATGAGTCAAAAAGTAGGTTGATTTTCTTCTTAGTAATTGCTTACCAAAAATTTTGTCCAAAACTAAATGCCACTGGATATGTACTAAAATTCTTAGAGAAGCTGAATCGGTCAATTACATTTTTTATTTTGTATGGAAATTTTCATGTTCAGGAACTGAAAAAAGTTAAATAGTAACATCTGGCAAGAAAACATCCCCTTTTTTTCCACAAAGTTCCTTTTTTGCTGTAACTTCAATTTTCACTTCGTAATATTTCCAAATAAATACAGTAAGATACTATTCCTTTGCAAAAGTTGAAAACTAAAAAATGGCCTGACCATTTTAAATATTTTCTTTTTTAAAAAATTATACTTGCCAAAGTCTATAAAATGGAAAAGAATGCAGACCATTGGGATTTTCTTCACAAAACTATTTTTCTCTTTTCTTTTTTTTTTTTTGATGTCTGTATCAAGCATGAAACTCAAGTTGTTTGTATATACAAGTGCTACTGATTTTCACTCCCACTGAGATATCTGTATCATCAAACCAATTCCTCTTTTCTAATAACCAGCGTCAGGTATTTCACTCACTGTGTAACTGACTTTGGGTAATTCTGTGTAGCCAGGAAACACATCATTACAGTGGTATTTTGGAAATAGAAGCAAGGTTGAACAAAAAAACAACTCTAGAGCTTCAGTAAAGTCAGGATGCAGGTCCGGGGACACTTATTTCTTTCTTTGTGGTTTTGTTTTGAAACACTGGAGTAATAATGATTTCCATTCAATTTGGTTGTGTATTCGCTCCTTACTACACCTTTGATAAAGTTACAGAAGAACACGTAAATTTTCACCACTTTGCCTACACCACTGCTCTATTATTTTTCACCACCATTTTCCAAACAATACAACAGTCAAGGAACATAACAGTAGGAAGCTAAAGAGAATAAGCATAGAAGGCCTTTACTCCTATGTCTGTAAATGACCTGTCTACTCACTGATAGGTAAGCATCCTCCATCCTTTCTCACACGGCACCACAGGTGCTCTGTTACCAGTCAGCCTGATTTCAGAGAGAATGCTTTCAGATAAAAGCATATATGAGCGGACTGTACTTTTCCATGTCAGCTTAGCTCTATCCACGTAGAGCTTCTGAAAGCAGAGCAACAACCAAGTTGCTCTAGCAGTCAACCATGCTCCTCTAGCCTCCTCTCTCCATCCTAAGCTGTTATACTTGGAAATGACTACACACCTGGGTACAACTGAGCCTTTTCTCCTTCTTTGTCAGGTAACATTGCCACAGGGAAATGACTGTAAAGCAGGGCAGAAACAAGCTGGTAAAAGCAGACTGAACAATCCCAGACTTAGTCCGTTAGGCCACACATTTCAGACTGTAGCAAAACACACAAGTGGTCAGTGCTCACTGTTCTGGATCAGTCTGCAAGGCTTAGACAGGAATTGGGTCAGAGTTACATAAACCCTAATTCAAAAAGGATTTCAGCTTCATTGTCTGGTTCAGCTAACACAATTACAGAAGAAGCTTTGTCAATGCACTGAAAAGATTTATTCTTTGCAAATGTTCCTGTTGCATTTAGAGTCAGAAGGGAATTAGGACAGAGACAAACGATGCCCACTGTGTAGGCAAAGTTTCCAAAAAAGACGCAGAGATGCAGAGGAGTTTGGGTACATGCTGACACACCACGAATGATGAGGAAGTGAGCCCTACTAAATTTACAATGGGGGAAAGAAAAAAACCCATGCTTTTTCCCTAAGAGCTGTCAGTATTTACTCTGTTGACTGAAATGCAGGAGTTATGAAATATGACTTTGAAGTTTTTAGTTAAAGCTGCTATGAAAGCCTAGAGTAACTGGCCATTTACCTTAAACCATAAAAGCGTTTCAAGCAAACTAACCGATTGATTAAAAAAGCACAAAGAACAAAAAAAAGCTTCAGCATTCTCAGCTTTCATTGGTTTGAATGCCTCAGGAAATGTGCAACTAAGCAAAAGGCATCAAAGAGAAAGCTACAGACTTTCTTTCACAATATGATCTGCTAGCCAGCACACCTTCCTTAACATACACATATATACTGCCCCACAGGATTTGCAAACAGCATACTGTCCCACAGAAAACCTGCCTGATCACCACTGAGTAAAAAAAGGATAGATTCCAACTTCAGCACGTGTTACTGGACTTTACAAGCCAAACCTAAATGTCTCTTAAGTTCTCCATCTTTCACTTGTTCAAGGAGCTGCCTATTCCACAGCAAGGAGCTGGACTCTGCCTGCCTCAGGTTACACAGACAAGAAAACAGGCAAGAGCTTTGGTTAAAACTTTCAGAATTACGTAAGGTATAATATCAAGCCAAATAACTTTGATATTGAATATATGTTAATATTCAAGTCCATAATGCTGTTCTCTCTCACACACATTGTTTAAAAGCTATTTTGACTAGGAGAGGAGTAGTTGTACTGTTCTATGGAAACACACAATTGAGTCACACATGCAAGGTCTGCTTGATGCAAGAGACTTCTAGAGCACAATTTTGCAAGTAGGTTCTGTGAAAAAAAAAAATACCTGAAAAATTATGTATATCAATCTATCTATCTATCTCCAACCTTTGGCATATTTGAAACACACAGTATTGCTATTTCTAGTGATACTTCCAAGTGCTACTGATGTTCTACACTTATTTATACATCTATGGAAGACAGATATTAGTAACTAACACAGAGAGCTAGTCAGAACAGAGAAATTGCTTCACAGCAGTTTGCCTTTAAGTTTCACATCTGCTACATTCAAATAATTGTCATGCATGCAAAACTGCCTGGCATGCCTCTCATTTGGGGCCTAGAATGTGCTGCAGGAACACACTCACTCTTACAAAATGCATTAGCACATTCACGATGGGTCTCTTGAGTATTCTTTCTCAGACTGTAAAAGACACTTTTCAATTTTCACATATGATACTTTTATGACTATAAAAATTGATTAAGATTCTTGCTCTCCAATACTGGTCAAAGCACAGCTCTTGATGACCACAAAGAGATTCACCTGTAGCATGCAGCGAAATCTTTCTCCCGTTTAGTCATTACATTCCTACATCGTTACTATTCTTTTCCAACCAGAACCATATTTAATAGACTTCTGGTCAGTCAGAACACCTGGGGGGTCTGAATGACAAAGTGAAAACACAGAACTGAGAGAAAAGCCAGCAGCTAACCACAGCAAAGGCACACCAGTGAGTCCCATTAGGATATAAGAATTTAGCATTCTCTCATGAAAACAAGCAAAAATTTTACATGTGGAGAGTTCAGACAGAGAGATCAAGGACCTTAAAAGTCTATGGTAGAACACAGAAGTGATGCAAACCTGAACACAGACTTTCTGTCATCACTTGAACCAACCTTTGGGTTTCTGGTTTTGGATCTTAAAAATTCTTCAGAGAAAAGAAAAAAAAAAAGTGGAATTGCCTGGATACCTCTGAGAAAAGTAGAATGACATGTAAGGCAGCTGTGGGAGTATTAGCAGATCCTGAGAGTAAAGATAAAACAAGAAAAAGCACACATTACTTTGAGCCTTAGAAAAGTCTGGATTTAACTCAATGGAAAGGAAGGCTGAGGGTTCCTAGTCACTGTAATGGAATGTTATGCTATCTGAACTACAAAAGCCATGAAACTTGGTTTCTGTTCACACCAAATCACACTAAACATGCATTTCACCACGGGATGAAGTTCAGCTGCTTAATCTACGAAATGCCATTTTTTGGCATTATGCGTGTACTGCCAACTACTTCATTTTAATACATTTTCACCACCTTGAAAGCTAGCAGGAGAGTATCAACTTGAAAAACTAATGTGCTTAAAACACTATGAGTAAAATTATCTTCCAAGAAGAACAAAGTTCTGACTGCATTTTTAGTTTAAATATGCCTGCATTTGTTTTCACAAATCCAGTTATTTCTCTACAGTGTGACTTCCCATACCTTGTGGTTTCACCTATGTAGACATATTCCAGGTATAAGATGCAGCTAATGAGCAGCAAACTACCCCAACACTAAAAAAGGAAAATAAAGGAGATCCATTAATAGTAAATAACCATGAGAGAAGACTTGGTAAGAAAAGAAAACCCTTCAGCTTAAAAAGATAAGAGAGTAAACTCTTCTTTCAGAAATGAGAAAATACATTTCTCAGAACCCCACAATGTGAATGGAAGTAGTGGGGTACCAGGATTCCTGTGGAAGAAGCCTTACAAATAAGTGTGAGATGATCACTAAACTATGGATGGAGTCTCAATTCAAGCAGACAAACTGGGACATGTTAGCCATTTAACTAAGCTAACAATCGATCTCCAGAAGCCAAGTTTTCCCTTGATATACTGCAGCCTTTAAGATCAAGCTATTTGAATTTACTCTCAGAATTTTTAGCCTGAGGGCTTACTGGTGTCACAGCTATTTTAAAATAGGGATCCGCATTGCACTGAGATAACACCACTGCAGCATAAACACCTGCCAGCTAAACTGACAGCTCTTCAAAGATGTCTCTGGACACCAATCCCAAAAGAGCTAATAGCAGCTGAGTTAAGCTGGAGGTTCATAAATGGGCCACATGAAGAGCCCAATATATACAGACAACTACCTCTCTCAGCCTAAAGTTTCACTGTCAACAAGGTTCAGAAAAGCAAATTATATACAATCAAATTCCTGCACTTTGCAAATAATTTTTCATATAAACTACTCAGTAAGAATCTACAAATCATGTCCTAAATTTAATTAATGCACGCACCTTGATTTGTCAGTTGTATCAGTATACAAACACCAGTCAAGCATATATGTAACACAATATTATTGCTACATAAGCAGCCTCAGCAACCACCGTGACCTTCCTAAGCTAAATAGAGACACAAATGTAATGTGATGTCATTTGACTGATACCAGTGGTGTGACATCACGGCCAAGTTGAGCAATGACAAGTACGCGTTTTCCGTATTGATCTCAAAATATACCAGCCTATGAATCTACAGAAAAGTGCAAAATCAAAATTAATAATATCTTCTTGCTATACTGAGTAACTTGCTGCAAAATGGTCACACTTCCACTCAGTGAACCCAACTGTTCTGAACTTTCCCTTAGCATTTTTAATTAAATAAATAGTGACATCAAATAAAAAAAAAGTTTTATCAATTCAAACTAAATCAGCAAGTCCTCCACATAACCATAACAGGGAAATGATAGGGTTAGTGTAGCGTTCCCTGCCTCCTCATGTTCTTTGTTAATCAGCTACTTCACCACATGTGAAATGAGGCCACGCTTCTTCAATCAACTCTTTTCTGAGAGACCACTATCTACTTAAAAATTTATGCAAAGCTATTAAGTTTTGCAATGGTAAAAGGGTTAGAGTGCAGTAGAGAAGTCAACTGCACAACTCTTTGGGGCAAAATTCACATATTTCAGTTATTACTACAAAATAAGCTGAATGCACAAAGAAACAATTTCTTTAAGCCAAATAAATACCATTTTGTGTATCTTTTAAAACAAATGGAGCCTTTAAATTACATACTGCCTTCTCTGTTTCTTTATTATTCCCAAATATCGATACAAAGAGATGTAAATCCAGTCAGAGCAGTGATACTGTGGCTGGGATACTGTAAAGAGGCATAAGACAGGAAACAAAGGAAGGATTGGATAGTACGGTAACAAGCAAGAGACAACGCAGAGCAAATACAGAATTTCTCAGGAAAGATGTTTAAAAAACAAATTAGTTTTCCTGGGTTCCTCCATGACAGAGACATTTAAATACAGAAAACTGGATGTTAATAACAATATAATTTGGCAGTAAAAATTAATAAAAAGAGAGGCTGAGTGGCATGAAATTGAAGACCCACCAGGCAAGCTACAGAAATTTTTCATCTTGCAACAGGAAACCTAACAAACAGGGTCATGAACAAGAACCTACTCAGAAGCAGCACTGTTTTGTTACTCTGCTTATGTAGCCAAATGCAATCTTGTTGCTCACTTTTATTTAATCTGGCAACATATCAAAGCATTCCATATGACTGGAAAAGTCCAAAGTCTTACTTGCTATTACTGCCCACCCGTAATGATTGCTGTAGCAAATGACCTGGAACACCGTGAAAAGTAAGACTGAACAGGGCTGCTACTACCACCTTAGGTAACCAAAGCAGAACCTGAATATTTAGGCTCATTCCATTATCCTGACGTACTCTACCACAGGTACAGTAGCAGCACATCCACCCCTTAATGAAAATAAACGCTGAAGCATATTCCTGCTTTGGGAGACCAGCCAGTAGCTCATCCAGCTGTTTGAACATATCTGTGCGCCGGTTAAAATCCTTTTGTTTTATCATCTTCTGCTCCACAAGTCTGATGATTCTGGTATATCAGGGCTCAAAAGAAATGCTGGATAATGTGAAAAGAAATATGTAGCTATTTTAAAATTTAATGTTTTAGAACCTGAGTTAATTTCATTCATAACTGTTTACATGCATTTATAAAAGTATATTTGCAGTACAAACTCCTAATTAAACAAGCTAATGTTGCTGTGCTATCACTAGATATTTTTTATGGCTCAGTTACAGCAGTCAAAAATCTCCACTGTAAGGATGTAACAACAACAAAAACCCTACATAGCAAAAACATTCTGTGCTTTCAATAGGTTGCTATGGAAATATTTTTCCTTCTGTAATATCGAAGTAGCTTCACACACCCAAGCAAAACATTGGTTGCTCAGTCATTAATTTGATTTACTTTCAGAAGCTTTCTCCATTTACAGAATGGTAACAAGCTAAGACCCTCACTAAACAACAATCAAAAAAACCTGTCACAAGTTAGTATAAATAAATAAATAAATCTAAATTGACAACTGGGAAGATAAAACAGGTAAAGACCTAAGTTACATCCCAGAAAAATGGAATTTCATCAGTCACAGAAGTCTGTAGTTTGGTAGAAATCTACTAAGCTCACAAAAGAGAATTTCTCAGCTCAGTGCAAAATGTGCACTTCAAGGTTGGGTTCTCAAAAACATCTAAGGGGGGGAAAATGGAATATCAGAAAACATACCTTGGCATGAATCATTTCTTTGACTGTAACTTTGAGCATGATTCACAACAACACAGGATAGCTCAAAGGTGGAGAGATGTGAGATGTGATAAATGTATCAACCTCAGAGTCCAGAGACTTGGATTCAATTTGCAGCACTTTTATACCTTGGCATGAATCATTTCTTTGACTGTAACTACTTCAGCAATGCTCAGGTACATGCAGAAGGTTTAGAAAGCAATAGGAAAACAAGCCCACTTCAGCATGATTACAGTTTCACAACAACACAGGATAGCTCAAAGGTGGAGAGATGTGACAGCAATTAAATGTATCAACCTCAGAGTCCAGAGACTTGGATTCAATTTGCAGCACTTTTATAAACATCCTCAGGCATACGACATCTATACCCATACATCTCTGCTCCCTATCAGAAAAATGGCAATAAACAGCATCTTCCTATTTCAGGAGGAATGGTGTGAGGATAAATACATTACAAACGTGAGACATTCAGACATCGTAACAGTGGGAGTAAACACATCCCTAAAACAGGCAGAAGAGTTAGTGTTGTACTTGTATGTACATAGCTCCTTTCCCTTCCTATGCCTCTAAACAGCTAAGCATGTTTCAGGGAGACACTGTGTCTCTAAAAATAGGGCACAATTCCACATCGTCCAGGTTTCCAACATCACTTGAATTCATTTGGGCAGTTTCACTACAGAATAATATAACCCAAACTCACAGACAACTATTTCCGACACGGCTGAAGTGGTTAGAGAACCAGTTGTTCTCCATGTCCCTCTCCCCCCATTTGCTACCCCCAAAGAGCCCGTGGTCTCTCAGGACTAGGTACATCTTCTCTTCCACCATCCCTGTTAAAAGCATAGTGACTTCCACAACAGTCAGGGACCATTACTGCTTCAGCTATCGCATCCAAATCTGCTCTTCAAAAATATAGCCCCCTTGGGCTAACCTGAGCATGATACAACAAGCACAGCTGCCCTTACTGCTGACAGATGCCAAGAAAACTTTGTCACACAGAAGTGGTACTAATCTTTATGTATTGTCCCTTCAGTCAATCTGCAAGCTTATGGGAGTGCGTATTTAATACCTATTAAAAACTTCTAGGAGTTACCCAACAGGAACACGTTCAAATTCCTTTGCAAGGATCCTGTCTTACCTACTAGTGAAGGATATTTTGCTGTGATGACTCCTTCCTGCCCCAAATTTACTTTCATTGGCGGTGTGGAGGACTGCCAAGATTTAAATGGAAAAAAAAACCCCAACCAACCAAACCAGAAAAACCTGCACTGTTTACTTCTGGAACTTATGGACATTTTCAGAAGCCAGACTCACAGATATCTGCTGATATAGTTACTATGAAGCCTAACACATTAAACACCTTTTTCAGCTACCTTTTTTAATTAGGAATTGAAAACCTACACTAAGAGAACCACTGCACCAAATTTCAACAGTTTAAGAAGAGGAAATAATACTTTTGAAGAAGTTATATATTTGCTCTATTTTTCAAATTACTGAGGACAAGTACAAGATTTAAATATGTATTTCAATAAATATCAGAGGCAATATATTGATGATTGCCTAATATTTAACACACTTCAAATCAAAACACTAGAAAAATATATACCTGATGTTCTAATTACATAGAGCAGTCACCCCATTAACCACTGAAACCTAAGCAGCTTGGCAAATGAAAATGCAAATAGGTGCAGGAGGGCAGAAGGGAGATCAAACAGCAGCTTGGGTTTAACGTGCTCAGGTTGTGCCTCATGACCCCCTTACTAACAGGGCTGCTCTTTGGAAGCCCCACAACTCAGCTCTGCCCCAGCTCTTACCTTCCTGTGAGCATTTAATTCATGCAAGTGCCTGCAAAAGTTTGAATGTGACTATCAGAGGTGCTGCCCATCAGTATGAACAGCAGTGCTGCAACCAAGCCTCTCCAAAAGTCAGAACCTCAATTTGCCTCAAAGTACTCCATAACTAAACCACGTCAATCTGAAAGACCTGCTTCACCACAGGAATAAATGCAGACGGTTTTATAGATTTGATTCATAAACTGTATTGTTCCACACCTTTTTTTTTTTAAATAATCATTTTCCACCAACGTACTTAAAAGTTTTTCTTGCTAATAATAAGCAAAACCAGAAGTCAGTGGCAGAAGTGACATGTCTAAGATCTGGTTCAGCGCTCACTGAAATACACAGAAGGAATTTTTTCATTTTTTCAGTACACTTTGAATTATACCAATGGATGTGAGATAACAAGACAACCGCTAGAATTGAACTCACTACTAATAATACAAGGAACATGTTTCTTTTTAGATAGGCCTTCCATGGAAGAAAAATTGGAGATCCATAATCACGTTACCAGTCTTACTCCAGAGTCCTAAAACAGCACTTTCAAAAGGGTCCCAAATCATCAAACCTACCTAATCATCCAGCCATCCCATGTTGACTGAACCAAAGGCAGAATAACCTCTCTCTGCTTTTTCAGACACAACACAGCAGTGAACACAGCTTAAGTGATTTTCCCACTAGAGATAGACACAGATTGCAAGAAATGTCTAAGTAGCTGTAGCTAATAATCTTACCTCTATCTGTACTGACTGACAGCAAAAAAGCATAGAGCACGCTGTAGGTATCATAATCCTCCAACAAGCCTCTTCTATTCATCAAACTGTTTACAAACATTTTGTTGAGTCACCTCTGTGCAAACTACTGATCAACTGTTTAAAAGCAAGAGTGGTTTAATGTACTGTTCTATTAATATTGCTATTGCTATCACCATCTTACCCAAGTGGAGTTTTTCTTTGCTATTAACTATTGCTTTAAGAAACACCTGTTTCTTAAAATGTTCTTCCTCTAGCCTTCATCAAGTTTCTACTTCCAATATTATTTTGTTTTATGTAGCATTTAATGTTTTGTTTCAAGTGTGTATATTTGTATTTAAAATACTGCAGATTTTCTTTCAGTTCCTCAAAGCCACCCCTAGGAAATAAGCAGCTTTGACTGTCTTGGAAAAAAGTCCTTAATGACTGAAATTCAATGTAAGTGAAAAACTTTAAAAGGAAATTTGAGCAGAATACAGAGATCACGCAGCAGAAAAACCTGTGCATAGAGACTATTCAGCAGTTCCAAACCACAGTTCTCTTTTTAAAGTCCAAATGCATTCATTTGTGAGGAGTAGAAATCTCAACGATTTAACAGGCACTATTCTAAGTTGCAATGCCCTGCAAAGAAGGTACATCTCTACAGAGCTGGCTGAACAAATGAAGAGCCTTAAATGAACTCCAATTACATAAAATGCACCACACAGTCTACTCAACCTTATTTTTCATTTGCCCTCAAGATGTGTGTCTAATATCTCAGTAAATTCAAAGGCAGGCCTGAAAAAATGGTACAGTACCCATTTTTGACAACACAATTAACACTTTCTTTAGCCATCTGAATCTCTGAAATTGATGGCTGGTTGAATACAAACTAAGACTTCCTAGCACTGGCAAACTCTAATACACACTCTCTTGTAACTGATGAATACCTGATAAACGCATCATCTTTCACCCGGGCCATCATGTTAAAATTTTGTTCCAGGCCTCTGTGTTACTGCCTACGGAAGATTTTTTCATAAAACCTTCCCATATCTCTCACAGGCAAAACCTGCAGTTTGTTAGTATGACCTACGAGAAGAAACCAAACCCCAAATTCCAGGATCTTGCAAGTTAAATTTCTTCCAAACATTCAGCGGCTTTCTCCACTAAGCTGCATCTTTCTTCCTTTCATACAATGGGGTTGGTACCAATACCTATACATGGTTCATAGCGTAATTGTTTATGCTGTATACACTGTTTATACTTACAAAATTAACTGAAGACCGTGGCACTATATCATGCATTTGGTAAAACTACAGATACTGGTATCTCTGTCACACAGAAAATGCTTGATTTATGTGATTTTTTTTCACCCCAGATTGACAGTTGAATTGTAAGGCTGAAATAGTATTTTTCACTGAACAGAAAATTAAAATAAATTTTAATGAAGAGCCACTAAAATGTTTGGCACTGCAACTTTCAGCAGCTACTCCCATGATGCAGAGCAGTAGTTAATCCAAGGAAAAACTGGCACTGCAGTGCAAAAGTTTGTCCAGTCCTAATTCTTTAACTGCTCTTATTTAAAAAAAAGATTATTCTGGACAAATCAGGGGAATTTTTAAAACAAAGTATTGTTTCATATAAAGAACATGGAGTGCACATGCAGTCAGAGCGACGTGCTACACTTCCTGTTCACTGTAGATTTTGTACAAATTACCACTCCAGTTCTGTCCCCTAAGACCAGGAGAATGCCTGCTCTATTTTAGAGCATCTTTTGCTGAGATTCAGAGTTTACTTTTGGTATAGTAAGATTTGAAGCTAGACTGCAGCTGAGAAAAACCTTCCACTGAGAGCTGGATTAGTCTTGAAGGTTTGAATCATGACTGCCCGAAGCCCTAAGCAGGAAGCACAGCCTTCATGCTCCCTACTCAAGAGCTGCATCGGGAAGAAACTGTCACATCACAGACCCATTTTCCCACCAGGCTGGGCTGCTTCCAGAAGGGTCCCACCTGCTGCCATTAAAGACCTGTATGGAAGGAGCCACTCCCCACTGCTCCTTCCCAACCTTCTACCCAGCAACTCTAGTCAAACCAAAGTGCAGCCCTCATTCATATACCTGTCACTCCGGGCATCGTAGTATTTTTCAAAAAATAGTATTAAAATATGTGTATGCCTATATGTAGAATATGCTTTGAATAACAAGTTTCAGCACCACACAGTAAAAATTAGAACAATTCTATGGGCTAATGTTATACAACATAGACAACTTAGTTTTTTAATTTTCCCCTTCAATTTACTCTGTGGTTTCAACTGAAACAAAATTATTTCCTAAGCATTTAATTTTAAGAGAATTTTACTCTATTGGCTTTAGAGTAGGACTATGTTAATTTTATGTGGTGATGACCAGAAGAAAGATGATTTGTAAGGAGACTGAGATGAAGCTGAATGTACAGTGATAAATTCAGAAGTAGAGATTTAAATTCAGGAAACTCCAAATAGAAGCTCCATTGTACAATTCTCTTTTCCCCTCCCATTAATTATTCAGAGATGCCAGATAGGACAGTATAATGTCAGCTTTAATTTACATGTGAGTGAATATGAACGTATGCTCCTGAATTCAATGTATGCCTATGAGAGGAAGGGATCCTCAACTCAAAATGGTACACATGAAGAGAGATAGACATCATTCAAAACCCAATCTACGAATACAGTACACTGAAATAATTATGTTGACCAATTCTAGAATACCACCACCCTTTCGCAGCTGTTAAGCACAAGGCAAACATTTTTACTCTAAGCTTGCACACAAGGAAAAGCACAGAATGACCAAGTCCCTGCATTTCAGAGTAGAAATACCAGAACAGTGCAGACGACAGCCCAATAGCATAGCCAGCTTAGGCAACAGAAGACCAAAAAGGTTGAGTACTGGCTACAAAACATGAACAGAGTGAGTCAGAGGTCATGAAGGAAAAGGAGCTCTTCTGCAGGAGGAAGTGTTCCAGAACTCGACTCCAGGCAATCAGAGACTGAGCTTGGGCGACTTTGCTGAAGCCGGAGACCCACACAGGATAATTTGGTCCCATGGAACAATCAACAACTGCAGACTCTTACCTGCGGGTTCAAGACTGAACCTCTAACACATCTAAATATGGCATGCCAAGTTCAGCCAATGTCTTTTTAATATTCAAACAACCTCTACCTGTGTTAAAAGTCATTTCTTCCGGATTACCCATGCTCTGATATTCACCACCTTTTGCACATTTATCAGCAAAACACTTTTTACGACGTTAAATCCACACAAACTCATCTATTTTGTGTGCCACCCTCGATACTAGTCAATTTGCACTTCTTTACAAAACTGAATTCCGAAAGCGTTCAAGTAAAAAGCTTTCCCCTCTGAGCTAAAAAAAATTTGCACATTTTAATCAAACTCCAGTCCATTTTAAGTTTTCTATTTGTTTAACATTCCATTCCTAGACAAACCAGGTCCTTTACAAACATCCATAAGCTAAGTTGCAAAAGGTCCATCTCAAGCAGATCACTACTAAAGCAGTGTATTGTAACCATGAGGTAATTTTGCACCAGACTAACGTCATAGTAGTGAACTGATTTTGTCACACAGGAATATTAATAGAACATAATAACTATAGATAAATATTTATACATTTCATATATACATCCATAATGTATCTATTAAATATTTGTAGAATAAAGGATATTACTAGAAGCTATTTTTTCTGACAAAGTAGTTTCATTACGCATTCAGCAAAAGACGTTATTGTCAATTTTGTTTCTATCCATAATGCTGTGGTAGGATCATACAAAGAGTTTAGGAAATCTAATGTCACAATAACATTAAGATTTCTAAAGGGAAATTCTGACTGATGGGACAGGTGTTACAAAAAATATTCTCCCTAATTTTAATTGGGCTTGTAATTAATTTTCCAGTTAATTCTTATTGGCACTGTCTTTCAAGAGAACCATTCTGTCTTTAATGGCTAGTGTGAAGAACAATTTCCATGACAATCTCAAGAAGCTTGCTAAAAGATTTTTGACATTACAATAAGAAGATACGAACACCTTCAAACTTTATACCACCCTGAATTTCTCTCTTCTTCTATTTTACCATTCAAATCACTTCACTTACATGTAATCTGGAATTTCACTTTTTTTTTTTAAATGTTGACTGCTTAATGAAATCAAGATCATTCTATCTGTTTGGAATGCTTGTAAATAAGATATTAATATATTCTACACAACAGGAAGCATTTGTTAGATTTCTTGTTGTATAACATCCCAGCTATACAAAAAGCTCTTCATATTCATATGCAATTTTCTTTTACTGTATAAAAAGGGATTCAGACTGCTTTAAAACCACAAACTAAAAGATCAGTCTCTCATTCTCTGTGTGTACAACTTCCATGGCAGATGACAGTGGTACTTTAATTAGAAGACTTGCAAGACCAGACTCTAAGAAGACCATGTACAAAGACAAGGGAAATGCAGGGTTCAAAGAAAACTGTTTTTGCTAAGTTCTCGCTGTTATTAAACTAAGAGCCTGGGGCTTTAGGTACTAACCTAGATATTGCAACGTGTAGAGACTTACCTGATTTGCACTCTATTGGCAGACACTAACTGGGGACATTTGTTGTATTCCAGTCATGATTAGAACACAGGTTTTATTTTTGTGCAGACAGTCTTAGCTGCCAGAATCATAGTGCCAATTCTGTTAATAAGAATAATGGCGATGTTTTGCAAACAACCTGAACTTCCTTTAAAAACCAAGTATGTAGTCATACTTTTTTTTCCCCCTTGACTTTATTAACAATCAGTACCATAAAAATACTAACATCTCCCAGGCTTTGAATGATTTCCTTAGAGAAGCCACTTCCTTCCCAAGCCCATTCTCCAAATGGGAAGGATTTGATTTTTCAGGTTGCCAAAATTGTAGCATCAAAATAAAACTAATTTTCTTAGAGAATTCATACCTTCTTGCAGGTGAATGCAGGTTGTTTGTTTAATTAAGTCAGGAGTCCGGAAATGGCAGGTGCTACAAGCTAGCACTGCCCAACTACCTAACCTAAGACCGCAGCAGTGAGGTGAGTATCAACACACAGCAGTCAGGAGGAAAGCAAACAAAAGGAAACCCTACATCAACCACAGCAATTTTTTTTTACTTTGCCTATAGGGGCATTCATTATATGTTACATCACTCAGAATTTATACTTGTTTTTCGGGTGTTGCTGGGATAAAAATCTCAAGTGCTTATCATCCTTGAACATCTCTATGCTCTGACAGTTAGCTAGCAGGACTTAAAGGAAGGATGAAGGACAAAAGGAGAAAAAGTGCAGAAGACATTCATCTACAGAAAATCCCGTGAGACAAGGTCAGTACATCGGTCATCGTCTGTCTGAGGTGAGAAATTCAATAAAGTCAGAGGAGAGCAAATCTCCTGATGAATCTTTGTAACATCTTTCATTTCAATAACAACTTCTATGGCTGGCACAAGGTAAAACACTTGGTGATAAGCAGCTCTTGGAATGTCCCAGACAACTGCAGTTGTCAGCCTCAAAATAACCAGAGACAGTTTGTTGCCTTGAAATGTCTACCAAAATTCGGTGATTCCACAAGATTTTCATAGGAAAGCCCCAACTGTGAAGAATTAATTTCTTAACACAAATTGTTTATTTTTATCACAATACTCTCAGGAGTCCCCATCACATTTGGGGACAATTTTATTCTGTCATGTATGGCTACATAGGTGAAGAGTAGCTATTCTTCCTGAATGTCATATGCAAAAAGCGTAACCTGTTTCTGGACTAAAAACCTCTTACTACCACTTTCTTCCACACAGAGCTCAGAAAGAGCCTGTGTTTCTTTAGCCCCATCAAACCAAGCAATTCAACAAACATTCCTTATCAGAAGTAGAATTTAAACAACATAGTTCACTCCTAACCATCGTGATTCCTAAAACAGTATCTTGCTGTATCTTCTAGGAACAGGCAGCCAATAAAAAAAAAAAAATAAAAAAAAAAAAGATCTGTTGGCCTAAAGTACAGATACCCAGTTAGTGCACAGACATACTTTTCTCCCCCTCCTATTTCAAACTAGTGGGGCAGGAAGCCTCAATTAGGAAACAAATGAAAGGGACAGAATTTAATAATCTGACCTCATCAACAAAACTTTTGAAATTAAATGAAGCCATGATGTTGTACCTGCCCCTGAAAAACAAGCTGACTACTTGTTTTCTGTGGGACTGGTTACCAATTTCTTGGATGGCCTTAATTTCACACCAGCAAACGTCATCACATACTTTTTTTCCATTGATGCATCTAATGCCGTTAAGAGTTTAGAACACCATGAACTGAACTAATTCTGTACTGAAGAAGTCCTGGGGGAAAAAAAAAAAAGATGTCAAAGGCTGCATTCTCACAAAACTTTTAGATTAAAATTTTGGCAGCAACCTCTGGACAATCACCTGTGCTGTGGCCACATATAAAAAGCCCATAGGAGAGTCTTAAAATTAATTTGAATTAATTCATTCTGTGATGTCCATAAATTAAATATTCTTATTAAATATTAAATGACTCCTATGACCAGAAAAAAATCCTTTATGAGTTAACATACCATATTTTGTTTCCCCCATAGTTTAACCACCCCTAATTAGTATCTTATGTATAACAAGCAGCAACTGTTTAACTGTTAGTATACAAGCACAGTTAAGTGGATGGAATGAACCAGCTTTAATTTGCCCAGTGCCTCAAATTACGTGTCCATCTAACTTCAAGGTGTACAATGTGCAAGAATCTTGTTTCTCTCTGTGTGTTTTTTTTTTTCCTTGAATCTTCCCGTTTTATGTGGAGCCATTCTAGAATTAAATAAATATACTGAATAAAATTAATGTGATGCAGAAAAACTTTAAGAGGGATCTTCAAGGAAATTAAAAAAAAAAAGGAAAGATAAATATTTAATAAAAATATTAAAAGTCTCACCCTAAGGTGAGACTTGCACGACCTTCAGACTCTCTTCTGTCATAAACACATCAAAAACTGTAATCTGACATTGCCAAGGCCAGTAGCAAGTTGTGACAACCAGTTGGCAACTATGCATAATGTTATGCTATTCTAAAGCACAGGCCTATTTATATTCATCTCTTCATTACCCAGTCCAGCTCATTAGATTGTTTTATTTGCAAACAAAAAAAAAAAATCCCTATGGAATTTCGTTAAGTCCAGGCTTTCTAAATTGCAGACTAGCATTCTAACTACTGGAAACCACACTTCTTGGATTGCATTGATTTTAAAGGAGTATTTAAAACCCAACATAGAGAAGCCCAAACTAGCTGTGAACAGGCTGGTCTGCTGGTATGGCACAAGGCAAGGCTGGATCTCCAGAGGCAGGGATGGCCCCCATTAGGAAAGCAGCCTGCCAAGGAGTAGGTCTGGTTAGTCTGGGCATACAGCAGGACCACACAGCCACTCTCCTTTGCTATCAGAGCTGCACAACATATCATCACTGCATTGCATGCTGCAGGCAAAGCCTAAATTCTTTTGGAGCAGGTACTTACAGATTTCTGAATGCCTAGAACAATGAGGCCTGACCCAGTTAAGGCTTCCATTTACCACCACTGAGATGACCGTAATATAAAATCCTGATAATTAAAAAGGCAGACTGATTTACACCCAGCATAATGTATTCTTAACTATGTAGACTAAAATTTATTTTTCACTTGATCTCAGGAGAGCTGGAGACTATTTAAAGAATTTTAAAATACGTTAATTACAGCATATCAGCTGCTTCTAGTTCATCTTTGTTTTGTGGGGTTTTATCCTCCTTAAAAACAATATGCACATTCAAATGCTAGCATATGGTATTGGCTTGAAGAACAGCTGCCCTTTTGGATCTCCAATGGGTAAGAGATGAAACACAAAATACTAAAACAACCTTACGAGAGGTTCAGGTTATCTGTGAAACAGTTCATACTTCAAGCTTTTTGTCCCTTTTTGGACTTAAGAGAAAGCCTTTAAAAATCAAAAAATTCCACAATCTTTACATTACAAATTCCTTCTAAATGGCAGCATTTAAATGCTTTCTTTTTCCTTCCATTTTTATTATTTTTCCTGCTTTCATTTTTTAATGGAATGAATAAATCATTTAGTGTTTGTGTTTGTGAAAGGCACCAAATCAGCAGCCCTAGAGACTCAAGTCCAATTAAGTTGTTTTCACAGTGTGTGACTTCCTTTTTCCGTTACAAAACAGAGGATGGCAACCACCCAAATTGCAAGGAAGGCACCCATAACAGCCAAAATCTGCTTCCCACTGAAGCCAAGGGTCCTGATCCCTTGTGCTTTGGATTTTCACTTTTCCCACACTATCAGAGAAGGGACAACATGGTAACTCCATACAGCCACCCTTCACCAGCAGAAATAATCACCTTGGTAAGGGAAGTGCACTTCAGCTCTAAGCTACAAACCAGAAGCCCACATTGTGGTAGCGCAGCGGGACACGCTGCCTCTGTCCCTGCTGTACCACAGACGAAAGACTTCCTATTCCTAGTAACTTCCAAAATAAAGAACAAAACACAACAAATCCCTTCTGTTCATGACTAGTTCTTTATAATATTGGGATTTTTTTAAGCTAAGCTGTAACCTAACTGTAAAGCTTGTAACAGAATATGCTGAGCTGACCCTGACACTACCACAATACTCCTGCTAACCCACCACTAGGCTCCTTTCCGTCTCACCTCTTGCATCAAGTTGAGAGCTGTCAAACTGTTGCTGCTTCACCTGAAAGCTCTTTCGGTTTCAAAGGATAATACCTACCATGAAGCTCTATGCACCTATTTACATATAAATTGCGTGCCAAATAGCACCAATACAGCTTTAGGGTTCAAAATTAAAGAAGAAAAAATAAAAAAAAAACCAAAGTGAGAATTTGTGCCACATGTACAAAGTATCATCTCTCTGATGCTGCACTGAAATCTGCACAAAATAAATGAACCCAATTTAATATTCCCAGTACCCAGTGGAACCAGCAGCCTGAAGGAAAAGCTAGAACTGAAGCATTACTATAAAATGTTTTATAGCACTCATAATGGCTTGTCGCTCAAAATTCCCAAATGGCAACAGAAATAATTTCCTGTAGTTCTTATGTAATCTAAATTAATATCTCCAATCTGCACAGAAATATTATGTTTGTTTACTAGCCTCCTATCTTATGTATTATTTTCTGGTCCAGATTCTACAGCATTACTACAGCTGTGCATAACACATCCTAAGTCTAACGTTTAAGAGGGGTGTATTTAATGAGCCTTAGTATCCCAAGTAAAAAGCTCAATACAGTGAAGGCAGTTAACTACCAGTGAAATAGGGGATTATTATAGATGCAACTAGAACACAGAACCATTATGTTAATGCATTTATATATACTTTCACATCTACAACAGGCAACGATATTCATGATAAAATATTGAGATAAACATCTTGGGACTGTATTTATTTCAACAATACAGCTTATATATGGCTGGTCAAGCCAACCTAAAAAGGCTACGTGCCACCTCATAAGAAGAGCTAATGTCTAACATAACACACAACAAAATATTGGTTAGCTCATACAGAGAAGAAAAAACAAGCTTCATTTACTTGCTAGAAGACATAGCTTAAAACTGGCCAACCTCACTCACGTAATTAGCTCTATTGATTTCAAGAGATTTAGACTGACAAACCTTTAAAGTGGGGTTCATCTCACCTAACTGTAAACAGTTACAGGCTACAGATTGGTCTGGAAAAACAACAGGGTCAGAGTGGAATTAATTTCTATTAAAATGCATAGTGGAGCACATTATATTAGTCTCACTCATGTTAACTACTACTTTTCTGACCAAGTCAGTAGGATTGCAGGAGTCACTAGGATTAAAGAAAGAGTAAAGTACTATGCAATTCAGAAAATAAAATATTTTGTCTGGAAAACTTCCACGTCCAATGAAAGGAAAATAAATTGAAATAAGTAACTTTTAGCAGGGAATTGTGCATGATGGGAGGTTAATCTAATGCAGCATACATTTTCCAGATCAGAAAAATCAAACATGCAAACATTGGATGCTTATATTCTGGAGAGTCATTAAGGGAAACTCTACGCATGGAAGAAGAAATGGATGTACAGGATGAGCATTTCCATTAATTAAATTCCCTTCTCAGTAAAGCCCATTTGGGGGTTTCCTTTAACTTGGAATACTTATTCTGAACTGTACAGAAGCACTTCTGGAGTAAATCTGCAAAACACAGAGCTGACGCACCTGACTTTGTTTGCACCTTAAGGCATACAATAAAGCCAGCTGAAGAATCAATAGCTTGAATCATTCCATTAGAAGGAAAGCGCTCAAGGAACTGAGGCCATTAGCACAAGCTTAATGGAATTAAGATATTAACAGAGTAAATGGCAACCCAGCTCTTCTATAAGTTATGCTGCAGTTCCGAGTAAACATCATCTTAGATGAAGGCATAAGGGTCAGTGTTTCAGGGATTTCAGAGGCAGTGGGAGGAAGGAAAGTTTTTGCATTTAAGCACACATTAGAAATTGGTGATTCCTGGAGAGAGACATATTAATAATTAAACAGAGCTTCTGGGTTGAAGACCCAATCAATAATATACATTAAGGTCAAACATTCCTTGAAAAATTGGCAAACGTGGGTTTCAGAGGTTATGTATTTACACATAAGAATTTCTATTTACACCCCTCATATCTGTCATTACTATATCAAATTAATGCTAACCTGGAGCCTTTTTAAACTCTAGTTCCTTACAGTGTTATGTTTAAAGCCTGTAGTCATTTACAAAATATTCCTAGTTACCTACCAGAATTTTCTTTATTGTTCCTCTAGTCAAAGATTTAAGGGTTTGATTTGTTGGGTTTTTTTGGTGATCTACATGTAAAGAATTTAATGAAAGTGAAATTTCAAAAGAAAAACAATTGCCTTCTGTCAATAAGTTGCTAGGCGATTCTTACTAAGGCATGAATTAAATTGGATTTTACTGTTATAAGTATCAGCTTACCCTAAAGAACAGGAATTCTTGTTCATGTATAGTACTATTACAATTCTTAATAGCTGTGTTGCCTTTACAGTGACTTTCCAGACTTCATTTGAGGAAGTTCTCCTAACAAGATATAAAACCTTTGCTATAGCACTAAAGTAAATTACAGGAAATCATAGAAAGTATACACTTTACAAAGCCACCACAGTGTAGTCAGAAAATGAAATAAGATTTTTTAGATATTTCAGTCATTGTCAAGACAATTCATAACTATACAAAAGCTTGCTAGCTGAAATTTTGCCAACGTAATACAAAGTAGCAGACTTGACAGCACCAGAAACTGATGAACTATCAGAGCTTCACTTGCTACGCCAGACTTCACAATTTATTTTTTTTCTGAACAGGACATGAAAACACTACCCTGCAAATGTGCCTGCTTAACCACCTTGAAATAGCACACAAATTCAAAAAGGTAGAATAAAACTACCTCTGTACCATAAAAAGCTGCTCTAAAAAAACCCAACAAACAACACATCACCTTTCTTGCAAATACTTATTTCTTATTTACTATTTTAAAAGTATAAGGTAGTATTCCTTGTGCAATGCAAAGCAAGAAAAGGAACTTCATCCAACCTAGTGACAGAAAAGAACAACAGAAGGGCCCCAGTCCCAGTGGCCAGTCTCAGCGCCTATATACAAAACTGTCACAAGGTCAACTGGCATTTTACCGAAGCAGTTAGCATATAATTTGACCCTAAGCAAGAGGAGATAAATACATCCTCTGACAAAGAAGATTCCTAACAAAAATAGGGAAAGAATTTCCATTATCGAAGCAAAAAATGCACTTAAAAATGTAACAACACTTACCTTCCTGTTGCAAATATGCTTTTAGTTATTCTGTTCATTGCAGAGGGCCCCAAACAGTGTCAAGTTTCTGTGCTTTTTTCATAAAAAATATTCATACACAGGCTGATTACAATGTATCCCAAACACAATTTGCCACATAAATATAATGACTGATTGGATTTTAACAAGCCTCCTTCTAGAACAGTAAACACCGAAGCTTTTGTTTAAGGATATTGATCAGCTCAGCTAGCCAAATGTGTCACCTGTGCCAGAATGAAAGAAAAATCATCCCCACCTGCTGGTAGAACAACCACCAGTAATATCAAAAGGAGGCAGGACCATTAATTGAAAGAATTAATCCAGATCCCAGCTATTCAAAGTGGCAGGCTTTCACCAGACACTCATCTTTCCTGTAACTGGTCACTCTATTAGCAATAATGATCCTGCTCTAATGGGTGTGGAGATCCAAACTGGAATCTGGAATAGCTTTCTGCAAACTAAGAACTGCAAATCCAGATAGACGTTGTAATTCCCCTCCAGACTGGTCCAGGGGCCTGCATCTGCACCTTAACATATGGAGTGAAGACAGCGTTGACTACATGGAAAATATGTTTATGTCCTACAAAGCTGACCTTAATTTAAGAATAATTAGAAAACATAGGTGTCAGGGAATAGGACATCAAACTTTAACTGCAGCTTGGCCATCAGCAAGTCTTATTGACATTCTTACCTTCCTCTGCCCAGTGGCAGTTAAGAACATTACTGAAGATCTGTTCTCAAGTTCAGGTTCCTGTAGAATGGCAAATGATTACATAAAAATCAATGGGCTAACTTAAGTGGTGAAGTAGTGCCCTGAAATATGCCAAAATGCCATCCTCGGCTGTAAAATGCTAATTTATTATAGGAGGGTATCATACATCCTAAGCAAACAGGAAAAATCTTCAGATGGTGAAAGAAATTACTCTCCATGAATTCAAACATTGAAACTTTTCTCTATCATACCCACCTAGGACCACAATGCAAGGCTTTCCAAGCCACAAAGAAAAGTAATTAATTGTGATAGTAGCTGTTCTACCTTCTAAAGTGATACATCTACACATTCCTACAGCAAAACAAATCCTTTATAAAGTATTCTGCAGACTACTGAACAACGTATTTGAAGATTTTTTTTCCAAACTAGGTCTTCTGAAGTTTCACATCTGTTAAATGTATGTTTTTACATAGCTATTACGTACATACATATACTCACACATAAAAATGTTCATGAGGGCTTCACAACAGTTTCTGCATAAAATGATTCTTTTCATTTTCTACATCTTACCTACTACTCAGAAAACCTACCTCCCTCCAGATTGTACGTGTACATACCAACACATACACTAAAGATCTCTAGCATGATTATCAAATACCAGTGAGATTCTGCAGCAATAGGTGCGTCTCAGCCTAAAGCCCACGTGGCCACACAGAGAATCAAGTAATTTGAAGGTAATCACAGGGACAATGTACATTTTCACATTTTTAAGCTTATAATAATTAAGCCCGATACCTGCCAGAAGCACACCCCTTTCCACTGACTGATGCTCCCAAGCTCTGCAAGTATGCACATGCAGCCTGGCAATTTCCCATCTAGATTTCACTACTTTTTACATTCTCATCCTTGCAAATGGGGCAGTGGGCTCCTGAAACTAAGACTAGAGTGGTGAAGAACTAGCTTAATGTTTCACTGTCCCACTCCCAGAGATGCTGGATCCCACTGTACTTCCTCATCATGACCATTAAAAGACCATATGATCCCTTCATCGTTAACGGAAATCCTGAAGCTGAGGAAAATGGACTATCAGCTCAGAAGATATTCTGCACAATATATGAAGATAGCAAAGTATACTTTCTGTCTCATTTATTAATACTGCTGCTAATTTTGCTGTGTCCCAGTTTTTTGGCCATCTGCAATCAGAATTCAGTTTAGCTGATAAAAAAGCAAATGTGCTGCAGTACAAACCAGGAAGCTACGGTCGTATTTGGAGAATGAATAGTCCCTTTTCTGCACAGGAATCCTTTTCAAGAAGCTTAGAAAGGACCTAGGACACAATTAAATAAATCAGATGACTGAGCACGAGAACTGATAATACCAGTTTTCCTTTGGACTTACTTCTGGGGTTATGTGAGCTCTTTTGAAAATTTCCCAATGTTTAGGAAATTATTGGGGGCAGGCGGGTGTTCTTTTCCATGCACATTCTCTGACAGTGAATATTAATAAATGCAGCTTTTCGACTAGCACAAGGAACGTACCTACAGAGTCTCTCTCTATTACCTGTGGGAGACTCATACAGATGTAATTATTTCCAAGATTTTTAACCTCTGATTATCTTTAATTTGACTGCTAGATTCCAAAGTTACTAGAAAGGTAGACTGATGAACGAAACATTTTCTTATTAATTCAGATTCAGAAGTAAAAAATTGAAAGGTTGTAAGATAACCCAGCAGGTATTTGATTCCTCCTTTAATGCCAATATTACTAGTAGTGATTTTAAACAATTACATAATAACCAAATTTTATTGTGTGAATTCCTCAGAATTTGTATCAGTTGGCCTTTTACCTCTAGTTCTCTTAATAGGAATAGCTACACAGCATGGCAATATAGTACATTTACAACTTTCAGATCTGAGATAAAAAGATTATACCTGAAGTCAGCAAATAAGCAAGCAGTGAATGTGAACTGGCCATGGTGTGCTGGTTTTGGCTGGAAGAGCTAATTTTCTTCACAGTAGCTAGTATGGGGCTGTGTTTTGGATTTGTGCTGAAAACAGTGTTGATAACACAGGGATGTTTTCGTTACTGCTGAGCAGTGCTTACACAGAGTCAAGGCCTTTTCTGCCTCTCACACCACCCCACCAGCGAGCAGGCTGGGGGTGCACGAGAAGTTGGGAGGGGACA
>NW_008796218.1:7939389-7941998 GCF_000699145.1 Aptenodytes forsteri
GGGGGACATTTGGAGTGATGGCGTTTGTCTTCCCAAGTTATGCGTGATGGAGCCCTGCTTTCCTGGAGATGGCTGAACACCTGCCTGCCGATGGGAAGTGGTGGATGAATTCCTTGTTTTGCTTTGCTTGCGTGCGCAGCTTTTGCTTTACCTATTAAAATGTCTTTATCTCAACCCACGAGTCTTCTTACTTCTGCCCTTCCAATTCTCTCCCCCATCCTACTGCCGGGGGGAGTGAGTGAGCAGCTGTGTGGTGCTTAGTTGCCAGCTGGGGTTAAACCATGACACCACGGGCAGACACACCTCCACTGACACAATGGAATTACAACATACTGCTGACACAAGCTCTGAATTTGTCCTAGAAAGTAACAATATTTAGTACAACTGTCAGCCCTTGTGCTCTAGAGAAACACAACCATGTAGATTTAATCACGACTGAGTCACAGTTCAGGCAGCTGCTGAGGCAGGAGAAGTACACAGTCTGGCTAACTGTGTGCTAACTAGACTACTGATAGCCACCAACTTCATAGACAAAAAGCCCACCTTCTGTGACAGGGAAATCAGTCCTCTCCTATTGGAGTGACACCTCTACTCCTGAATGATTTAGTCCAAGACAAACCAAGTATCTGTCTGTAAACAGAAAGTTCATTGTTGTGTTACTAAATAGTAGAACAGCAGTGAAATCTAATATTCCATGATATCACAGTTGTCCAAGGAGGCATCAACATCCTTACAGTAATTTTTAAATCTTCTGTTTATTTTTAAAAAAATATTATGGACTATATACAAATATACTTACATACACATGTATACACACACATGTACATAAGATAGAGAAGAAAAGTACTGCAAATGGTATAACTACCAGGGTCTCTTTCATCTGAATTGTAACACCAGTAACACATGCGGGAAGATTCTGAGGTATGCCTTAAGCAATTTAAGAGATTTTTTTTTTCTTGGAAAGGTAACATGCATTAAAGGAGGTTAAGCAGTTGAGGCTTCAAAGTCACGTATGGAAAAAATTTTCAAAACTTATCTAAGAGACCTGTAGAAACAGGATTTACAAGTTTTTAAAAAACATACTGAAAGCCTGCTTCTCTGACAGCCATGAGTTTTGTCATCATTTCTAATTTGAAGGTTTTTACTCACACTGTCTACTGATTTGACTGCACTTTTTGTGTCAGGTAAAAGGCAGTGCTAAAACATGTCACGACAATCAAGAACCAATTTAAAACGTATATATAAACAAACTCATTCAAGAAGTCGTATACACCAAGCAACTGGAAAAACAACTTGCATTCAGACCTTGGAGTATTCGTTGCAAGAAGTCGTCTATATGGGGCTTCAAGACCGAAGCACTCAAAGAATGGCATTCTTCAGGAAGCAGAAAGGAAATGTGTTGGACAAATGGGCTGCTTCCAGACTTCTGGAAAATGAGTTATAACAAGAACATAAGGAGACTAACCTTACCTTCAAACACACAAGAAACAGGAGTTTAAATTATTTAATTAAAACCGCAAATAATGCCAATTCTGAGCTTAATTCGCACAACTGGAAAGAACCATACACACATAAGCCAGAATAATTTGACAGTATCGCAATAAAGTCAACTATTTTGTTGATGCATGCATGAGTCCATCCTCTGTAAAGTTACATAGGGGAGAGGGGCAACTGCACTAACTGGCACACAGAGTAAGGCTCCAAACGAGCCCATGTCCACCCTGTCCTTTTCTCCCTTTTTAGAATAGAAGCGAGTTTCCTGGTTAAGCAGCACACAGTTACGCTGCCTGGAAAAGAACAGCAGACTAAATAAGAGGAGGCAGACATTTATGTTACAAAAGCTTTAGAGTATTTAGACATTTTGTCTGTGAGAGAACCTACCAAAAAAGACCCTACCTATACATACAGCCTGTTTGTTCTATACATAGAACTGTGAACTGAACAGGGACTTAGCTATCTTGGAAGAAGGAAAACTCACAACTTTAAAAGTAATCCTAAAGAAAGAAAGTATGTTGAAGTAGAATTAACTTGAACACAATTTTCACAGAAAGACATTCTATTAGAAGTCAACACTATAGCAAGATCATTGTCCCTTTGATGAGATTCTTCAACAGGAGCCTGCAGCACCACAGAGGAAGTCTGCCACCACTTGCAAGGGTTAACCATTATTTCTGGGTTCTTCTTTTTCAGTAAAGTGGATCAAGTTGATGGGGAAAAATGAATTTTCATTCCCACTTATGCTATTTGACATTATAAGTTCTCATTGAAATTTGGCTGATTACATAGTTTAACATACCTTTTTAGCAGCCACTTAGTCTTTTTTCAAAAATCTCTTTGTTTAATCTTTTTTCAAAGAGATAGGCAGCATGGGAACTCCTACACATTTGTAAGAGACATCCCATGACTGAACTTACCTTTTCCTAACCACTTTTATCCACAGGTTCCCGAAGTCCACTAGCTGAAAACTCCTAACTTATTATGATACAGATCCACAATGTTTAAAGAGTAGGGTTAATATATAG
Organism: Aptenodytes forsteri; assembly: GCF_000699145.1. Lineage (NCBI taxonomy): Eukaryota > Metazoa > Chordata > Aves > Sphenisciformes > Spheniscidae > Aptenodytes > Aptenodytes forsteri. Next base: position 7,941,912 of record NW_008796218.1, read on the forward strand.
AAGTAAAAATAACACTCCTAGAAAACAAAGTAAGACATTAGCAGAGTTTGGCAAATGCAAAAAAAAAAAAAAAAAAAAAAAGACATT
>NW_008796218.1:7942033-7952554 GCF_000699145.1 Aptenodytes forsteri
TTTAAAAAAAAAAAAAAAAAAAAAAAAAAAAAAAAAGTCATTGTGCTCTTCACTGGGCCACAAGCACATCCTGCCACATGGCACTGCTGCAGTGTTTTAAATTATTTGAATTTTCATCCAAATTCTAATTGCTCGACTGCAACCTTGTTTGTATCTCTAGTTAACCCATTTTAGCTTATAAGTTGGTTTTGCAACTGCTAAGGCAAGTTGTAACAAAAACACTGCTAGACATGAGGTATCTTGAAAACAGATATCCCACACAGTGCTGGGAAAACTTATGTGGCCAAAACACCGTGCCCAGGTCTCAATTTTCCTAAAGGTAAATATTGTGATTGATACTTTCATTTATATTCCCCTTAAGTGGACAAAACTTCCCCTTATGAAGTTTGAACAGAAAGATGTGAAATTTAAATGTGTAAGTTTCTTCAGCCAGGGCCTTCTATGCACGGTGTTACTTGCACCATTTGAGGTAACTGCAGGTTCCAGATGCAGCAGGAAAGGAGGGGTTGTGCCAATAGCATTAAAGCTATGCCAGAGTTGTTGAATACCTCATCAGTTTACCTCGAGAGTGCTAATTCCCATCTTCCTGCTTTCACTGTTCTCTGGTGTAAACCAGGAATGACTCAAGCACTGTATTTATACAGGTGTGCAGTTCAGTGAGAAGAAACACCCTACAAAGAGGGAGCTTTTGTTTATCTCCCTTCCTAAGAAGCAATAAAAACTCATGGTTTATCATGTTTAAATTTGAGTTTTGAGAAAATTATTGAGCTCTATACACTTCATGTACTGAAGGGCATGAGTATGACTTCATAAACTAGCTTTTTTTTTTTAAATTTAAAAAACACTTAAAAAACCTACTCATTCTGATGAAATGAGTAGGATTTCTCGAGTTTATTTTAAATTCAGTGAAAAGGGTATTTTTTTTTCCCACCTTGTGTTGAATTGGCCCTTGTAGGTAAATTGCTTGAATAAGCCCTGCTTGTTGGATGATAATTGAATGAGCTTGGGGAATTTTGCCAGTTCCAGGTGTTGAGGAGTTGGAAGAAAATAACATCTGTTCTCATCAAATAGCAGAAAAGCAAATTCAAAGTCACTCTTAATAAATTTGGAGCATGAACATTAAATAGAGAGTAAAAGAGTTACATTAAAAATGATTTTTTTACAAGTAAAAATATGCTTTTTTTAATTAGCTTACTGTAGCAAAGCTAAGCTGCTACATCCTACATTGTTATTTTATCATTTTCTTCTGTCATACCTTGCACTGTCACAATTTGTCACTGCAGCTAAAACTCTTAGATTCTCTGCACCATGTTCATTGTAAAAACAGCCAGACAATTATATGGCATGCACCGACATGCAAGAACAGCCTGGCTAGCTAAGTGCCTAAGCACAAGTTTTAAAAATAGACAGATGGCAGAGAGCACACTGCTAAGTATTTGCCATTGTCTGTTATTTGACACAGTATTTTACATAACCTCTTTAATAATTACATTGTCTTTTATACTTGTGGATACTTTGATTCTTCTTTCCCATTCCCTCCTTTATGCTTCAGACCCAGTTGCTTACATGGTGATATGAGAAAAGTAACTCCACAGACGTGAGGCAAGTAAAAGCCACTCTTCTTGATCCCGACCTGGCCCCTGGGTACCCAGGGCAGAATTCTGAGGCAGCAGAGAGAGGGGACAGAGAAAATCAGTTATTGCTTTTTATACTGTTCTGCACAGGTCACCCCACTCACTTCCAAGCCCTACAATACCTCAGATGTATGAATTACTGCAGCATGGCAGCGACAGCAATTTATGTGAGTCCAGCAGAGGAAAGAATTCAGAGCAAGAACTTCAGGTACATTCACACTGACCGAGAACTCAGTCCAGGGACCCTCTGTTATGTGGAAAGAACGTAATCCAAAAAAATAATTTAATATCCATCAATATCTTAAGGTTTTTAATGTAAAGGAAAATCTCAAGACAGAACAGCCCCTACCAGGACTTGCTTGTTCTCACTTTCACATAAAGACCTCATATCTTTTTAGTAGCAGAAAGGGTGCAAATGCACAGTACCTGCATAGATGGCTTTACTATTTAAAGTTTGTCTTAACTGGACAGTTAAAATGATAATCCAATCGCTGGAGAAGCAAATATCCAGAATTATCCTCCACTGAATCTGTGCCAACACACAGTACTGAGTAATCCTTCCTCTCTATACCTTCTTCCCCTAGGGCAGCTAATCAACTCTTTATGGAAGTTACATGGCATTCTTACCTGGCAAAACCAGCCACAGAAGCTACATTAAATGCACAAGCTCTTTGTCTTAACCTGCCAAGAAACTTACTCTCTATTGTTGTCCCAACACTGTAAACATACTGAGAGTTCTTACTCATATAAGCATCTTCTCAACTTCAGCATAGCCACTCACAGCCTAAAAGCTGCTCACACAAAGACAATAACAAAGCGTAATCAGAAAATCATTGGTGAGTATAACAGTGTAATTAAAAAAATCACTCTCCATGATCATGCCAGTTTTATATTTATCACCTCATTATATTAATAAAACTTGGGAGGATGAGGATTACTCTATAATCTACACTTACGTCCATAGAGTAACAACTGCTATCAGCGTGTTTCATTGCTGGCAGCTGCACAAAGAGTACTTCGGGCTGAATGGCTGATTATCCATCAAATCCTGTATAACTGATACAGATGGTAAACATACAGCCACATGGGACAGAGCTTGTAATGAAACTTATACATCTGGTACCTGTGTGCTTTTTTGCCATGGTCAACATCTCTTTCTCCACAGTACAAAGACAATACCAGTATTTGACCAGGTACTGCAACCTTTTGCCATACTGTAACAGAAGCTTTTGTTTTCCTCTTCGTCTCAGAACACAAATAGGAACATTCTCTGAAATATATTTAGGCTAAACTTTTTTTTCAATGTTAATTTTCAGGAATGTTGCCAATCCATTTTTAGCAGATGGTTTGCTATTTAATGTCTTTAGGCAAGGCAGAAAAGCTTTAATCAATAGAATCAAAAGAAATGTCAAGAAATTACATGCAATTTTACAAAATCAAAGGCATTTCCTACATATTGTCAAGCAGACAAAAACATATTGACATGTTGTTACTGCAAGGAGCCAAGGAATGTTTCACACATTACGACATTAAATTTCCTTTTACGTGGTTTCAAGTCTCCTGGCTTCCTCATGACAAGGAATTTTACTCTCTCATAAATTTAGAAATTCTCCAACAGTAGCTTATTTCTTAATTATGAAAAAAGAACCCAGGGCTGAACAATTAAAAATCTACTCTCAAGAGCTAGAAGTTGCAACATAAAAAGCTTTACCTTTGCTTACTTCTTCAAGTGAGAATTCAATAGTGTGGCTCCCCATTCACTTTATGACCCAGTATTACACCTGCTTCTACAGCAATCGTCCTGAAAACAGTCTCCACTAATAAGTGATGAAATATGCAGGGTTCACTGTAGCCATCAGCTATTACTCAATTACTGCAGAGAACACTAACAACTGCCTGAAAACCTGATTCTAACGCACTTCAGGCAATACTTCTGTCCTTTGCATTTCCAGACTGCAGGAATCTGTTCTTCTTTCCACCATACTGAGATATATGCAAACATGCTCTCCCACTTGCTCTAATCAAGTTCTTGCTTCAGTGCTTGTATTACCATTTACAAACTCTTCCATGTCAGCCCGCATCAGGCAATGGTGAAGACCCTTCCCACCTTCAAGACAAGACATATGGATCCTTAGTATAACCATTAAAAACACACACATACATTTATATAGAGATATTATTATTATATAGAGAATCTTTTTAATGTATTAAATATTTGTAGATATATTTCCATATTCATTTGCATGCAAAATTTTTCTCAGTACCTAAATGAAAATAGAGTAGTAGAATTAGCACTATGAAGGTGCTTTTAAACTATCTTCATGTAAGAAAGACATAAGCTGTGCTGAAAAACTCATGTATGTTGATAGAACTGCATTTATATGAAGTATAACAATAAATCAATGAGATGAAAATGTTTCTATACCAAAAGCATTCCTGTTACAATGCCTGCATTTAGAGAAATAAAAGCTGCAAGTGGGAACGATCTATCCAAACATAAGTCTTCTGTCGTCATTTCACTACGGCTTTTTCTGGCCTTGCTTCTTTTAGTGCATAAATTCACTAGTCTTCCTAGCATTATGTATGGCTTTAGGTTGGACTCGATCTTAGAGGTCTTTTCCAACCTCAATGATTCTATGATTCTATGAATCTGTTCTTCTTTCCACCATACTGAGATATATGCAAACATGCTCTCCCACTTGCTCTAATCAAGTTCTTGCTTCAGTGCTTGTATTACCATTTACAAACTCTTCCATGTCAGCCCGCATCAGGCAATGGTGAAGACCCTTCCCACCTTCAAGACAAGACATATGGATCCTTAGTATAACCATTAAAAACACACACATACATTTATATAGAGATATTATTATTATATAGAGAATCTTTTTAATGTATTAAATATTTGTAGATATATTTCCATATTCATTTGCATGCAAAATTTTTCTCAGTACCTAAATGAAAATAGAGTAGTAGAATTAGCACTATGAAGGTGCTTTTAAACTATCTTCATGTAAGAAAGACATAAGCTGTGCTGAAAAACTCATGTATGTTGATAGAACTGCATTTATATGAAGTATAACAATAAATCAATGAGATGAAAATGTTTCTATACCAAAAGCATTCCTGTTACAATGCCTGCATTTAGAGAAATAAAAGCTGCAAGTGGGAACGATCTATCCAAACATAAGTCTTCTGTCGTCATTTCACTACGGCTTTTTCTGGCCTTGCTTCTTTTAGTGCATAAATTCACTAGTCTTCCTAGCATTATGTATGGCTTTATACATCCCTTTGGAACTTGTGGGGTTTTTTTGCTGTTGGTTTGCTTGTTTTATGTCTAACAGTTTGAAATTCATTTTAAACTTATACAGCTTTACAACCATGTGAAAATATTAGCTAAACACAAGCCTAAAATATCTCATTCAATTACATCTAAGTTTAATGATGTCATAATCCTTTATGGCTGACATCATGTTGTAAAGTCACAGAATACTAACTCTACTGCCTCTTGAAAAACCAGGATCAAAACAACAATACATATTGGAGACCAATAGCGATACAATTTTGGTGCCAAGACCAGCATCTTGCTTATGATATTCTGACTGTATGCAAGCCAAATGTTTCTTGCTTCATTAAAGATACTATACATGTTTTAAAAGGTCTATATAAACTCTATCAAATAGATTTGTCTTGCATTTTTTTAATGCTAAATTTGGTTTTAATTAACACAAGCAAATATTTGTAATAATCTACTAGATGTGAAACTGATTTTGAGAGCAACAAGAAAGTAAAAGGCTTTCAGAATATAATTGGAAATGGTGCGTCACTTCTTTCCACTCCATGGAAACTCAACAGCACTAGTTTCACCAGTTTCAATAAGACTAGTGGAAATGCAATAGTTTCTACTCAATAACTGTAGTTTCATATTAACTAAAAAGGGATAAAACATTCAGGTACTCTTAGGCAGCCTTTAGCTTTTTCTATACTTCCCTCTTCCCTGACCCTCCTCATCCTCCAAACTGTTACATGATGTGAACACATCTTCTAATCAGAAATACCATAGAAATTACAGCATACTACTCCTCCACCCTTCACTTGAGCAACTTAAAATATTCCTGTTAGCACAAGTAGAAGAGGGAAATGCTGGCGTCCTGTGATCATGCAATGTACAGCTGGTAAAATTATAAATCTCTCAGAGAAAAACAAACAAATAGAACAAAGTTATTTTAAAAACTATGCTGTGCTCTCTTCTGCAAGCCATATTTATTCTGTGCACAGAGAAATCCCAAAAGGTGTTTTCTCTAACCATAACTTTATTGCAATGATGATCCTGTAATGGATGGGTACAGACTCACTGAGTCTGCTGTGCTGGAAAAGTTTATCTGACAGTTTTTCTTTTACCTACGGCATGCAAAGCCTTTGGCAAGTCACGACTCGATGCAGAAAGAAAAGCTTGAAAGGAATTTGAATCCACCATGAAAGCAGGGACAGGTAATTCACTGCATTAGTTGGATGATTCATGAAATAGATCTCTAGCTAGATCCAGATTACATATGGACAAGTAACACAGCCTAAAAATCTATATTATCTCCCTAAAATGAAGACTAGAATGACCATTTATCTATGAAGAAAAAAGCAGAAATACTATCTTTTTCTTACATTCTTCAGAAAGCGGCTTATAGAAATCCTCTTTTCTCAGAGATCACCTGTGACAGCTCTAATGAAAGGAAAATTCAAACATTCACATTTAAAATAAGGGGTTTGACTGAGGAAGTAGGAAACGGCAAAACCAAAATGACAATAGATTTCCACACCCACACCGACATTACCGACACAAAGTCACTGAGATCACAAATTTCAAGATACAAGCAGAGAATTAGGCAATTATGTGGTATTTAAGATGTGCTAATTATAACATGCATGTTGGGAGAGATAACTAAGCTCATACTTCAGAGCTCATTAATCCTCAAATTCCTATCAGTGAGGCCCAGACCTACAGTGGGAGAACAGACATGGCTACTACATGACACTGCAACGTTTGCCTACTGCAGGATTCACACACTCTCTCTGGGCTGTTACTAATGGGAGAAGACCTTCTGTCTGATTCATCTGAGCAACTCCAGCAGTGAGTCAAACCTGCCACCGATAGCCTCTATAAATTTGGCCGTATCAATTCTCTATATCTCTCTCCTCTGCCCTACTCCTGCAGATCTTATCCATGGAGACAAAGATCTCCGAGTCAAGGGTTCCACTACACATTTGTACAGCGCTGATCAAGACAGCTGGGATTTCAGCTAGCTGCTACAGTGTTATTGTCATAGAAATAATAAATAAAAAAATACATATAATTTAAGTAGAGAATATAGTAAGAATCCATTATGGACTTGAGAAGACACATTCTGGCATTTTAAAGGCAGAGAATTTCAAGGTAGCAACTTGGACCTTCCACCTCCATATTAAAAAAAGAAATTAGAATATCCTCATTTGTTCATTTTCAAAGACAAAGAGAGGAGGTGCTGTAATAATTACAGTCATGGTTTTGGCTCCTAAAGATCTCTGCCTTTGCCTCGGGAAACTCAGGATATCATATTAAAAATAGCACCTTGGTTACAAAACACCAGTAGAGCAGAGAAAATTTATGAAGAAAACTGAAACAATGTTGTTACACAGAGAACACATCTGCACTGCACAAGGGTAGTCAGAATAGATTTAATGGTAACAGCAGCAGGAAGACAGAGCATTAAGTTTCAGTTACCTGGCAATTTCAGTGTCTACTCAGCGTATCTGTCCGCACTGTCCCACCAAACCTATTTCTCAAGTCCCTGAAATAAAGGAGCCCAGAAGTTTCTAAAGAGGCTACAGAGGTAGCACTGGAAGGCCAAGTGCAGCACAGAAAGGTTCCTCCACAGATGATGGAAACGCCATTGGACTCTGACCATAATATGGCTTACTGAACAAAACAAGGAAGACTAGAAGACATTTCTAAATACAAACAAATAATGGAAATTAAAAGGAAAATAATATAGCAGACAAATGAAAAAGAATTCATCTCAGAAAAGGCATGACAAGATATTAACTCAGTTTTCACTTCTGCATTAAACAGAAATTTAATTTCATTAAAGAAGTAGTTTTGCTAGTTGTGGACCAGTAAATTACTTCACTTTTTATTAGCAGTCACACAATATCTGCTCTGGACTCAGAGGCAATCCCAAAACACCACAGCACGCTGTACTAAGTCCAGTCTCCAATCTCTGGGCCAAGCGTAGCTAACAATCTTATGACTGCAGTAAATGAGGACAGCTGTTAACCAGCTGAAGATTATTCATGTCCCGTTATGTCCCTTGCCACACTCCACACATTAACAGCTGATGATCAAGTTCCTGGGCTGTTCTAATGGCAATCAAGGATTCCCATCATCCTCAGGAAGGCAGCTAAGCCATCTTCACAGCTGCCACCGCTGTCTCAAGATCTGAGCCCAATACTCACTTTTTTAAATCACCATAAATTTTCTTTACATATCATGTCTCTAACATTCAGATGGATAATATTAGCTTATCCCATCATACTGCAGCTTATGCATGCCTTCATAGTATAATGTTGATGACAAGACCTTTCTGTTGAACACGAATTAAGTTAAACTGCTTCTCTGGCTTGTCACAGGCAAGGGAGCAACATTAGACAGAGGCAGGCTACAACTTCAACCTTTTGGCCCTAGAGATGATGGAGAAACCACATAGCCCATGCCAGGCTCAGTGATAAACAAGTGTTTGTAGTTTCTGTTTTTATAATATAATGGAAAGCCTCATATTTTTGCGCACATGCACTTGCAGGTCCAGATCCTGTACTACTGGAGGCAGAGGACTAGACTCTTTCATAAGCACTCAGCTCATGCAAGAGAAAAAAATAAACTCCATCAGCCACAAACAAACAATACACTGGGATGCGATTCTAGAGTTGTGTCCTGTTCCTTAAACACAGAGGGTATCATTAGCATGTAGGAGCCACCTCTCAAAACACAGTCTTGGACTCAATGTACAGTAACTCTTGTATTTGTTTCGGAACTACAGAGAGTGTACCCTGTGTACAGATACAGCCTTCTTTTTCTGACCCAGTAAACAAGAACAGATGTATCACATCATACGGCGGCCTCAGCAACAGGCTCCTCCAAGCAAAAGCTCTTTTGAGTTTTAGGCCCTGAGAGAAGTCACACCTTGCACTGCTCTCTTTGCCTGCCCTTGTATGCAACCACAGTTAATTGGCAGATCACAATCAACCCCAGGCCACAGTATGCCCAAGTGGAAGAATGGTTTTTACACTGGACTGCTAAGGCAGATATTGCCATGAGAGAGCATGACACTGGGACCATGCTGATCTCATGCATAATACACAATTCCCAGCAGCTACGTGTAGGTCTTGCTTTATGTTTCTTTTCATACGTATTTATCTGTATTTTGGTCATGTAGATAAAATCACTCATTAGTACTAAAATGGGCGTAACAGTCTGGCAGAAAGTCAAGAGACCTAAGTTTGAATCCCTGCACAGCTGCAGGCTGCTTGTGTCAACCTGAGCAACGTTTTCCAAAGTGACACCTAGCCAGTATAAATGAAGAACTGAGCTGAGTCCAGAACCTTAAGCAGAATAGCTATCTCCATCTCTGCGCAGCCCATAAATCATCTGCTCAAAGATTGTAGTAACTATCCGCTTTTTCCACTGAAGCTGTGCCATTATGCAGAGATAACAAACATCAACAAAAATGAACTTTTTCAGAGAGAAAAGGCAAAATTCTCCAGCTTAGCAATAAGAGAACTTGTGGAGGGCACAGAAGTCACAGCTTCCAGCCCCTGCTCCTGATTCATTTTTTAACCTTTTGTTGAAGACTTTCATGGGAACTACAGAAATTGTCTAGATTGAAGGAAACAGAATCCAGGTCAATTCCCTTCCCAACTATAAAGCTACCATTCATTCTCACTTTGTAGCCAAACAAAACTTTTCTTGTTTCTGGCTCAAAAGACACAGTCTCAAAAAAAAATAGTAACTGGCATGCTATTCCCATTGTATAAACCTAAAGAATTAATAGAGCAACCTAGCTGACAATCAGGAAAGAAAAAAAGAAAAGAATTCATTCTGAAAAAACAACTTTAATAATGAAAGGAATCATTCAATCTCCAGCAACAAAATAGTTACCTTAATAAGGCCAGACTACCACTTCTCAGTTTTGGCCACTGTGTCCTAACCATGGCAAAATAAATCCTCAGTGGAAGAACCATCAAGAAAGAATATAATGAGAAGAAAACTAATGATATTAAAAGCACAAAAAAGTTAACTTTAATAACAGCGATAATAAATTATCAAGTCGTAGTCAACATAACCAATATCATTAAGTCTTCCATAGATGGTCCTTGAAATACCTGAACCTCCAGCAATGCTTGAAAATTTACAGCAATTTAAGAGCCAAAGTCTTCTTGCTGGTTTTGGCTGGGGTAAAGTTAATTTTCTTCACAGTAGCCAGCATGGGGCTATGTTTTGGATTTGTACTGAAAACAGTGTTGATAACACAGGGATGTTTTCGTTACTGCTGAGCAGTGCTTACACAGAGTCAAGGCCTTTTCTGCCTCTCACACCACCCCACCAGCGACCAGGCTGGGGGTGCACAAGAAGGTGGGAGGGGACACAGCCGGGACAGCTGACCCCAACTGACCAAAGGGATATTCCACACCATACGACGTCATGCTCAGCATATAAAGCTGGGGGAAGAAGAAGGAAGGGGGGGACGTTCAGAGCAATGGCGTTTGTCTTGTCACGCGTGATGGAGCCCTGCTTTCCTGGAGATGCTGAACACCTGCCTGCTGATGGGAAGGAGTGAATGAATTCCTTGGTTTGCTTTGCTTG
>NW_008796218.1:7952946-7958284 GCF_000699145.1 Aptenodytes forsteri
CTGACCAAAGGGATATTCCACACCATACGACGTCATGCTCAGCATATAAAGCTGGGGGAAGAAGAAGGAAGGGGGGGACGTTTGGAGTGATGGCGTTTGTCTTCCCAAGTAACCGTTACGCGTGATGGAGCCCTTGTTTTCTGGAGATGGCTGAACACCTGCCTGCCGATGGGAAGTGGTGGATGAATTCCTTGTTTTGCTTTGCTTGCGTGCGCGGCTTTTGCTTTACCTATTAAACTGTCTTTATCTCAACCCATGAGTTTTCTCACTTTTACTCTTCTGATTCTCTCCCCCATCCCACTGGCGGGGAGTGAGCGAGCAGCTGTGTGGTGCTTAGTTGCTGGCTCAGGTTAATCCACAGCACTATATTAAGATTTTCTTTGGTGCACCCATTCCTAAGCATGGAAGAACAGGAAAGTTAAATTCAAATTAATCTGCACTGACATGCAGCAATCTAGAATGACTTGAGAAGTCACAGCCTAAAGAGAAAAAATAATGGGATTAATCCTGCATGTCTTACATATCCAAGTAGTTCTGTCTCTTGCAATTAGTTACATTGGGACAGCAGGTCCCTTTGCTTGTATAGAGACTGTGAATATAGGGCCCTCTGTATTGGAGCAAGAGCTGTGTTCCCAGGGCTACTGTCTACTGCTGATTTGTTTCTCAGCAGAATAAATACACTGCAGTGAGCGATAAACATGCTTAATTGCTTTTGAGCTTGAGGAAAATAAGCTGGGGGGATTTAACAATTAATTATTCCCAAAAGGAAAGCACCACAAGAGTAAGAGACATGGTGGAGCGGCCATGTGAATCCTAGCGAGCCTGACTTTATGGAATCCAGCTAGCTAGCCAGGCTGCAAAGGATAGCTACCAAAAACCAGAGGTTTATATACTACATTATTCCTCATGTTTGAGATCAAGAAATAAAGAAAGGGTAGATATCAAACATGGGATTTACTTATCCAAACCTTTAGATGGCTAAAATTAAGCATCGGGGTTGACCTAGCTCCCAAACTCAAAATATGCAATTTCTGAAAGCAAATCATTCCACCCTAACCCCTGTCCAAGACACAGGGAATGAATTACACACTGGAGATCTCTTCCCTCCCCTAACTGATCACAGAGGGTGACTAGATATCCAACTATGGGATAGCTAACATTAGCTGAAGTAAATCCACAGAGCAAATCATTCTAAGCAGCAGGTTGAGAGATAACACATACATCTCCTCTCTTACAAACTTTCCCAATTAAGTCCACACAGTGACACAGTGCTTGGCGTTCCATTTATGACAACAGATGCAGCAGTTTGCAAAGGTGAGGGACCAAAGTCCTAGTACAACACAGATGCCTTAGTAATCATCCATTGATCTTAACTAAGAATTCAGCTGGTCCAGAAATGAACTGTGTGTTTACAGCTTTAACTTAGATCTACTCTATGTATTAACTGCATGTAATTTATTAATTCTGTTTAGGTCCCAAGGCGGGGGGGGGGGGGGGGGGTGGGGAGGCCAGGGAAGAAAGTTTAGTTGATAGAATTTAAGGGCTCATAGACTTCATAGTCCATAATCTTTTAAAATAACGCTGGAATGCAAACATCATCTGATTAAAACTAGGAAGGCTGAAAAATATTAAAATGACACTGCATAATAAGACAAACAGGACAGCATGCATGAGGTGTTTTAAGTCATATCAGCTTAACCATAGCATAGCTTTTCAAGGAAAAGGTTCAACTCATCACCTATGACAGCTTAAAGCTAGGCTACAGAAAACAATAAATTGCTCCCTTCCTGCTAGTGTTTTTCCTCTTGTCATTGTTACAAACTAAGTATCTGATTAAGAGCAGCCTGCCTGCTCACATGATCTTCCAACTGCACATGCAACTTAGGGCAGTTTTTTAGTGACAGAGCCAATGCATGATGCATTATTAAGATGAACGATGTGTTGTGATCTGTCTGAAGCACTCTTGTATTGATTTTAATAAAATGAGAGTGTTTGGGGTTTTTTGAACCAGTATGTTCCTTGTGAACTCAACAGAACATACTGTTTTCAAATAAAATTGAGAAAAACTGATTTCAAATCCTAGGTTGGAACCACAGACATTTCATTTAACACAATATTCATTAACCTTAGCTCTTTAAAGTATACTTTCTGGTAGTAAAGCTCAATAGTACTAGATTATACATGTGCCACACACCTTTGTTAGACATAAAAAAGGACTGCATTTTGCATAAAACTATCCATCTGGTCTTTTCCTCATTTCTTCCACACACATAAAAACACACACACACACAATTCATCTCAAAAAATACACCATCTTGTTTGTAAACTCGAAAGGAAGTAGAAACTAAAAGTTCCTCTCAGTGGGTTGCCTGCTAGCGTAAAACGTATGCCTCCTACTAAAGATTGTGGGTGGGGGTGGGGGGGTGGGAGGGGGTTCAGATGTAATTAACACCACAATCACCACAACACACTGCCACAGAAAAGCATGCAGGCCATCATCATTGTAAAAAAGTAACGTGATTTGACCAAAAACCATCTTGTAAACTGTGGCAGGCCACAAGCCAAGAATTCATGATTCCCAGGCTTAAGCTCAAGTTCCAGCATCATGCTTCCACTCCACAAAATACTTCTTTCTGTGGTCCATATTGCCCAGCTAGACTTCAATGCTGCCAGTCCTGCCCCAGACTGCCTACCACAGACATCAGTACACAGATGCATGACTCCTACACAGCACACCCATAGGCTACACGACATAAATTAACACATAATGAGGAAAGAAGGAAGCAGGGAAGTACCATACAGGCAGAGCAGACACACATGCTCTTCCATTTCCAGCACCCAGAAAATGTGTGCAGAGAAGTGATTATCCTTCAACATTTGCAGAAGTGTGGATACACAGCAGTGTAAGATGTGCAATATGGCAGGTACATACTTGTGCATTCAAACTTTTCCCTTCTTGGCCAATAGCAGTACCCATATTTCCCTTTCCACGCTGTTCTTTTCAAACACAAGACATGCACACTTTCATTCTATCTGAACTTCTCTTATCTGGAAATCTCTGTTCAGTCTGATACTTCTCTTGCCATGAAAATGTCTTTTTAAAGATACATAAAGAAGCATTTTATATTAAGGCACCTCATTCCTTCTCATTTCCAGGACATTTGATAAAGTATTACAAGGCTGCAATTTATACGCTAAAGGAATTCCCAGATGGCATCTAATTAAACAATTCAATCATAAAACAAATTAAAATGAAATATTAGCATAGCCCCATGTGTAAAATGCAGCAGTTAAGAGCTCTCTGGTATTTGCAGGATATCCTATGGAATGCAATTCTATTACCCGTGCTAATTTCATGCCGGATCAGCACTGCAGAAATCTGAGCTACTGACACCTCTCTCCAACATAAAAAAAGAAGTGGTCCAAGGAAAAGTTTAATAGCAAACTACAGATAACCTTTATAACCTAGTCTGGAACCATTATGGCAGCTGGTTTATCCGATTTATAGCAATGAATCTCAAACTTACAATTTCTTAAAGATGACCATCAAGCTCATCCCAAACCCAGTAAAGCTTGGGATATTCCTTCCAGTGACTTCAGTGAGTTTTGCACCATGACCCAGAATTCACGGCATCTCACAGTGCTAAGCAAAACCTGATTAAAATAACATCTTATTCTGCAATCTCTGACACAGAAATTCCTTGGGAACCCCAGTTATGACGATTTGGCAAATAAAAGTACAGAAAATCCACTTACGGATAATGATGTGTGATTTTTATTTTATTTATTTATGAAGTGGTTTCATAAGGTATGAGAACTTTGTAAATTTTACATTTTTCCCAAAAATATATTTTAGTACTTATTACCAAACTGTTCACTTAATTCTTTTCAGAAGACTCTCTTCAACTTTCATACAAATGTTATTTAAGGAAAGTATCTTCTGGTTTGGCTTATGCATAGTCACAAAAAGTCACAAAGTAAGTTTATGCTCTAATCCATGCTACACTCTCCCCTGATTTATGTATACCTTTCTCTATTACTCTGAGAAGAACCACTGACAAAAGGAACATGCCGATACGGACATTGTTATTTTCCTTGAAAAGAAATGAGTACTGGAGCTTCACACAAACAAAACTGAAAGAGTTACACTCCAACCTCATACGGAAAGTCAATTAATTTCATCTAACTCTTAACAGCGCCTTTTAAAAAAATCCCTGCCTTCATACATGCTTCCACAGTGCACTCCACTGGCACACAGACAAGAATATATTTCCTTTTTAAAATCCATTTCAGGAATCGAGAAAAACTTAAGGACTGCATGACAGAAGTTAGAACTTGCAGGAGCTCATCCTCCAGAAGAAAAGTAGTATTTTACTAATTTACCCAAGATGACAAGACTACCTGAGAAATGAAGGCATATACAAACTGAATGGTGATGTGTCATATTTTTAAAAATATTAATACAAGTCACAGCAAAGTAGCTGGGCTTTAATAGTGCTGCAAACTTACGAGTACTGACAAGCAGGGGAAGCCCAATTCATATGGGATTTGCCACCCTGCCTGCTCCACCTTTCTTTATATTCCCAGAAGACCAGTTGGCCACAGCTGTCTGGAAGCAGGCGAGATTTTGTGCACTGGTGATAGGTATCCTTTCCAGATGGTTTGCTCTCCCTTTTCAGATTTAGGAGAGGCTAGAATTGGGATTTGAACATTCAGTAGAGGTTATGCAGAAGCAGAGAAAAAGATGGTCCGTCTAGATTTTGTAAGAGCTCTCACCTACCCCCACCCTCAGCCTCCATACTATCCGACCCACTTAGCAGACTGAGGGAACGACTGTATGATGCCATGCAGATATAAAGGAAGACACTAAAGATCACCCAGTAAAGCAAAGTCATGTAAAATCCCAAACTCCCAGGAAATAATCATATTCTCCCCCACCGCTTGCCCACTTCAACCCTTCTCCCAGAGCTCCCATTAAAAGGAGATCAAATTAAAAAGGCATCACACAAATGAGAGATTGTCCCAGTTACAATCCCAAGTGGCTCCCAGCACTACAGCAGCACTAAGGGAAAACCTTGAGCACACCCGGACACACAGAGACTCTCAGCACGGATTAGCAGAGCCAGGTTTACAGGGGGAGGAGAAAAAAAATTCCCCTCGCAGCAATCCATTTTGGAAAAGAAAAACAACAATGACGATAACAGCAAGATGGGAAGAGGCTTCCCTGCCCTCCGCACCGAGCCCTCCCCACCGACCCCCTACTTTAGCAACACACAGACAGGCACGGAGCTGAGGTCAGGTTTATTACAGCACCAGGCCGAGCCCAGCCCGGCGGGGC
>NW_008796218.1:7958663-7973274 GCF_000699145.1 Aptenodytes forsteri
CCCCCGGCTCTCCCGGGCTGAGGAATGGCTCTCCCCGATCGCGATACAAATGTCACACGCACAGACAACAAACGCGGCGGGAGGGGATGGAGACTGCACGCGGCAAGCGGCGGGGTGGGAAAGCAAGCGGGGGGTAAGGTGGTACCTTGGATGTGCTGCTTGATGACATTTTCCAAATGGTCCAGCCTTTCTATAATCCTTAAAGTGTCCCCTTTGTCTTCCTCTAACTTTTTTTCTGAGATCGGCTCCTGCACTTTCACATAAACACTGGCAATGTAGTTGGTGACCCAGCCCACGTACAGCAGGCAGACGATGTTAGTCATTCCACTCAAAATCACGCAAGTGGACACTAAAGTTTTGGTTTTCCTGGTGCACACCATCCTGAGATCCCTCCATATAGCTCCAAAAATCCTGTGATCCAGAAAACAAAAATAAACTGCGATGAAAATAAATCCTTCCCCCCCCCCTTCCCCCGAAACGGAGACCACTCAGAAGTCAGTAAATTTCCATGCAAAAAGTTCTCTAATCCACAGAATAAAAATATTTGTCGCCTACCTAGAAGGAGAGGTGGGGGTGGGGAGGGCTGATAATTAGAATCCTGGGTTTTAGTACATTAAAATAGCTGAAACTTTGCGATAGCAGTGCCGACAGCAGAGCAGCAAGGCGTGCCAGCCGCCTGGCTGCCCGCTGCTTTTAGGCACCGGCTCCTGCCACGGGCATCAAGGACGCGAGCAGCCAAGTGCCCAAGTGTTGCAAACTTTGTTCCCTCCGACGCCGCTTCCCATCGCAACCGGCCACAGCTCCCGAATCAGACCTTGCGAGCAGCTTGCCGGAGAGTGGGGCTTGCTCGGCCGCGGATTGACAGCCCCCTGCTCCAATAAAGAGCCTGCTCTGGCACGGAGGTTGCGGCCATCACCGTATGGCCGACGGGGACCCGCGCGGGGCGGGGTTACCGCGGGGCCCACCTGCTCCTCGCACACACACAGGCAGACACAGAGGGGCGTTGGGGCCCCTCCGCCGTGCTGCAAGCCGGGGCGGGAGGGCGGGGACGGCGGCCTCCCTGCTATTTCTGTAGCTGGCTGCAAAGAATTTCCAGCCTGGATAGGAAGAAGCAGCAGCCAGCTGCCGTTTGCTGCTAGGTGAACGCTCTGCTGCTTGGCTGGAGAGAGCAGCCGGTATCATCAAGATACACGCTCACACAGAAAGTCATCCATCCATTTGCCTGGAGGGGGTGAAACCGGAGACGTGCCTTCGGCTCATCGGAGCTATCGGTTCCACAGCTCCAGATACCCAGCGACCACCCACCCACCGTTACAATGTGTTTGTTAGCCTGTTCGCGTGCCCCCTTCCCGGGGAGGTTATATCATTAATAGCTAATTGTTGCTTGTATCTAAGCCCCAGTATCCCTCCGTTGCCTCCCTCACTTCCACAGGAATAGCGGACAGAGGATACCCTGTCCAGAATTGGCTTCAGTATCGGGGACAGTGTCAGTAACTCACAATTTAGTTGAGCATATCCACGCTGCTTTCCTCTCTTCACCTCACATTTTACATACGCTTTTGGAAACACACTAAGGCGGCAAATTCCTCTCAATATGAAATCACACTGATTTGAGAGAAGGTACACAACAGATGAATCTCTTCCATTCCTATTAGATATGGACTTTTGTACTAAATGAGATCGTTTTCTTTTGATAGTCTCAACACAGAAATGTAACATTAGCATGACCGGTATTAGGAACAATGAGGCACCTGTTAATTAACATACTAAAATTATTTTAAGTACTTATTATCCAGTGAAAGCAAGAAGTAACAAATGCTGTGCGTCATATTGTAGTATGCAGTCACCCTCCACAACTGATGATTACGCTAGGGTTATCCTGCCTGTGTGCAGAAAGCACAACAGATACCGGGACTTACTACTCTGAAGCATACACGTGTGAGCGTTCAAACCCTGCCATATCTTGAATGCACATTTCAATATCGTAATAGAAGTAAAAGTAGATGATTTGCCTTAGGGTTTGGGGTTGCTATTTTTAAATGATTTATAAGGGAGACCCAGTATTCAAGAGAGAAGGCAGGCAACTGTCCTGCCAAAAGGCAGAATGACTTCTTCCCTTCCATCAGTTAGTACTCCATAGAAACAGTAAAAACTATGGATACTCAAACACATACAAAAACAGCACCAACAGAAACCGCAGTAAACTCTGCCAATGAAGCTCAAAAAACAAAACTGCCTCCTCAGTCCTCTAAGCCTCTGAAAACTAACTGGAATTTTGGCCAATTTATAAGTACTTCCCCAGTGATACACTAAAGGAGCCTAGCCCAACAGAACTCATTTGGAAATTAGGGAATATAACACAAGGTATTTGAATGGGACAAAGAGTATACATTTATATTTTAAGAAAAAAATATTTTTAATAATACAGGGAAGTTTGCTAGACAACCCAGTCAATGAACAATTTCAAGCTTTATAAAAGACAAAATATTGACAGAATATACTAGTACAGCTCCATCACATAAATCAATTATCCTGCTTGGTCTGCAATGAACATTTGTCTACAGCATCATTTATTTTTCTATTTCCTGTCTTTGTACTTCAGTGTTACAGCTTCGCATCTGGTAGCAACCTACAGCAGTAAGTGCCTATCACTGAAGTCTTCAATAATAGTGTTAGCTACCCTTGCTTTAATCTTTGTAAACTCTGCCTGCAGTCACAAAATACAAATTCTTCAGCCCTGGCAATTTAGGCAGAATCCAGGACTTAGCCTTGGACTTCTCAATTTAAAGCAAAACTTATCTGAAATCAATCCAGAAAAGGGACAAATAACAACCATTAATAAGTCCCATTTTCCATGGAAGTTTATAAAATATTAACAAACAACTAACCACTTTTATAAACAAATATGAACAGTACTTGTTACTAATGACTGTCAGCACATCCATAAGTGACATAAAGGTTTGAAAAAAGATGGCTAATGTGTCTCACAGCCCTAATGGGTTGCTTATAACAGCACATAATTGATTAACCTTTTATTACAGTAACTATTAATAGTTCATTAGCCCGTATGCTCCCAAGTTTTCTGATCATGTTTAAAATATAATTTCATTTATACCTACATTCACCTACTACCAAAGCTGCACTCCTCAACAGCAGAACAGTAATTCCCTGTCTCCTCATTTGAGCCTTGATTTTACTGAAACTAGTGTTAAAACTCTGTTTTGACTTCATAGCAAAACCTCCAGATGCTTTAATACATGAAAAATACGCTTGCTTTCATGTCTCTGGTAGTAATATTCTCGACTGGTCTCTTTAGATGTCTTCTTTTACGAGTTTATACAAAGTTGGAGGTATCCAAAGTGTATGCCGTTTAGAAATTGGTTGGGTTTGTCATTTTGATTTATTGTATAGTATTACAGTCCAGATGAGACCCCTTTGTGCAAGGTATTATACATAAGCAGTCCACTTTTACAATTTAATTGGAACAAAAACAGGAAAAGGAGCAATAGGAGAATAGACATGCTGCCAGCCTCACATTATAGTCGGGGAGAAAATTAAGTTATAAAACCCCTAAATGGTCCTTTTTTTGAACATTTAAATTACAGGGGAGCACAAGGTCTGTGAAATTTGTTCTCTTAAATCACAATGGTGTTTTTGAAAGTTCTACTTCAGGTGTTTAAGCTTAAGACAGTACAATCTACTGGGCAGGTCATTAAACTAGGTGTCTGATTTTATCCTTGTCCTGACACTGATCTGCTATGTCATGCTATGCAAATTATTTCACCTGTTTCACTCTAGATAATGAAAAAAATAATTTCTTAAAATTTGTATGTATCACAGGCTTCAATATGAATTGCCCCGAACTACACTACTGTAATAAGACACCATTTCAACCATTGCTGAGGAAATATTAACTTCATAACCTAGTAAATACAGCCCGCCACTTATCTTGCATTAACGTGTTTTGTAAGGAAAGTAATTCAATTAGTATTTCTTACCTATCATTACAGTTCAGGGAAGGGAAATGATGGAAATATATATTTAAGAACTACATTTTTATTGGTGCATTTTGATGTGGGCTGAAACATTTTTAGTAGTAATAGGGTCCTCGAAGAAAGCAGTAGCGAAACATCAGAACCAACAGTATTTACGTCCCATTTTACAATAACAGGTTTCTTACACCTTGTTAGAAATCAATGGAAAAGCTTAACTTTTTAACATTATTTTGATTGCATTCTATCCAGATTCTTAGCTGAAATCCTATTAGTTTGTGGAGATATAATCTTCATTGTTATCTAGTCTGAGTAGATTTTCTTCTATTATTCCTTCCCTCTCACCCACGACGATCAAATCTTTTGTTTGGAAAGATGATAAAAAATTCCAAAGGCACTCAAGAAGCAACACAGCATTTTACACTGTGGAGAGAGATGACCAAATTCATGTAGAAAAGTCTGAATTACCCCGAGTAGGTAATTTTTTTGAAGCTCTGATGTCCAGGTCTGCCCACACATGAATCAAAAACTGTCTCTTGAGCCGAGATTATTCCTTCTGCAGATGAGCTCTTCCAAACAGCTCAAGTTCTGAAGCTGGTTTTTTAGCTCCCCAAAAGAGGTAGCTTTCTGTATTTTGAAGGTAAAGGTCATGAGTTCAGTCCCCAGGGAAGTGATCTGATGATCTTTGGTATCTATTGTCCCTAGTCATCTCTCTCACTAAATTTAAACCAATCTTAAAACTTTTACTAAATCATAAAAAAACATATGCAGGTATTGCAGAGATGCCTTTGCATATTCTGGAGCTGGGTTTTGAAGCAAGTGATTTGTTATATGGATGTTGTAGATAATGAACATGAACTGAATAAAAAAAAGGGGGGGGAAATAGGTAAAAAAGCTGAATGGATGAAAAGTGGGGTAAAGGAAGACAAGAGAAAAATAAAGATTGCTTTTTCCTTGTTATGCTGGGATACATTATCATGATCTTTATTCCTCTGGCATTTTCTCTCTTCCCCACTACTCTTTCTCTCTCTCTCTCTCACCTTCTTTGGGTCCATATCTGCTCTCTGCCTTTTCTGTTACTCCCTGTCATCTTTCCTATCCCTCATTTAAAAATAACCACTTTTAAGTTTACACTAGTTCTGTTACACATCACCCTTTATGACATTTTAATGAATCATCATTTAATTTAGGTTATGCACAACTCCTCATTTTTCACTGCTTGGCAAAGACTGCTCAGCAAAGCATCAACCACAGTGAAATTCAGCCCCGTATCACCATACGGCAGTCTCCTAAGGAGGAAAGGTAATGCAGTGCCCAACTCACAGACATTCAGTGGCATTTGGATAACTAACATCCATGAAGCATCATTTCAAAATCATTTACCTTTCACTGAAAAGAAGAAATGAAACAATACAGAAGATACAGAAACGAGAGAGAGAGTGTGTATGTGTGTACTGTTCAAGTTGAAAACTGAACTGGATCTTGTCTTCTGGATTGAGCTCTCACTGCACATAAAGCAATGAGAAAACACATCATGCAAAGGGAACATGCTAGCAGGAACATTAAAACATCTAATAGAAACTTATGTACAAAAGGAACCTGCAAGAGATAGGGGCACATAGGTGCATTCTCCTAGAAGAAGACAACATAGGTTGTCTTCTCCTTCATCACCAGATTCATGCCTTAGAAGACATTTGTCATCCCCCTTATACAGTTGCTATAAAATTTATGTCTGTATTTTTTGTTTCCAGATGGCATTTTCCATTCTCAGTGTTTGCCAGGCTTATCTTGTCCATTTGTCCTTCCAAAATGTAATTCTATCCAAAACATCTAAAAATCACTTTATACTTTAATTGATCTCTGCTATGCTGTTTTATTAGTTCCTTTTATGCACTGCTATGATTTATTTTTTCTGGCAGCATTACACTGCACAATTTATTTGACGCAAAACTCTCAGTTAATCCATCTCAAGTGAATCATGTGTGACCAGAAATTCACCAGTATGAGTAAAAGATACAACATATGGTCCTTTGCAAGTGGCACATCTACAGTTACTCAGAGAAGCATTATGTTCTGTTCTTTTCAAAGCTGTCCTGTGTCTACCCCCAGCCCCCCAATGACAAACCTGTCCCTAAGCAACTTCAAGTATCTTCATTTTTGGGTGTTAAACCTTGGATACATTTGAAACAGATCTCCAGAGATTGTGGCCCACTCAATCACTTAATCTTTTTATGTTCAGAAGCAAAAAATTAGTAAACATGAAATCATTTGTGATATCTAAAAATCTTGGCTTTCTCAACCCAGTTGTCAGTGCTGTTTTTTCTATCTTTAACTACAATAATACAAATCGTTGTACTATGTCAACCAAAAACTGATGTAGCTGAATATCCTATTTCCAAATACTGTCTAGCTCTGAACATTTAGGGACAAGAATAGTCCTTTTGCCAGGCTTTGCCTGGCAAAGCTTCAACACATTTAATGACTTAAAGACTTTTTGTGTCAGAGGTTGCAACCAAGCAATTGCTTACACTAGCTATGTAAGCAATTATAAATTCACAAATTAATCCCTTTTTGAACCTGTACTTTCTCATATTCCAAGGAAATGTGGACAATCACTTTGCAGTCATCTTTCCATCTGTGATTGTATAGGCCTATCATATTCCTTCTTAAATGGCTCTTGGCCAATCTGAGTCTCATATATGCAGTCTCTTCTCACATGAAAGGAACTCCATACTTCAATTACTTTTTGTCCTTTTCTACTTTCACCATTTTTTTTTTCTTTTTGAGATGGGATGACATGGCAGCCCAGATTGATGCATCATTTCATACGCTGTATATCTTGTTCTCAGCTCCTTCCTTTATAATTCCTAACACTGTTAGCCTTCTCGACTGTCACCAAGCCTCAAGTTAACCTCAGCAAACTAGTCACAAAGATCTCCTCCTCAGTTACATAAATATAAAGCCCAGTAATAAACTAGATGTAGTTTTGTTGTGTAGGCTACCTCACATTTGCTATTTCATCAAACTTGTCATGCAGGGTCATGGCTTCTCCAATTCTGCAGTTAGCTTTAGAAATTACTACAGTGAATATAGTATCTTCACTATTTACATGCTTTTCTGATCATGTCTACGTAGGCTGAACAACACAGATCCCAACCTCCCCTACTCATGACTGTCTTCTTTTCAGAAACTAATGATTTTTTTCCTATTCTTTGTTCTTTCTGTCTTAATCAGTTTTTAATGCATGAATGGAGCTTCTTCTTATGCATAATTGGTATCAAGAGCCTTTGGAGAGCAAATGCCAAGGAAGGCTTTGCAGCCGAAGTACCAACTAAATCCAGCACCAACTGTATCACCATTATCCATATGTTTTCTGATGTTCCCAAAAAATTCAGTAAATAGGTGGAAAGTGACTTCCTTCAATTGCTCATAAGAGAACTATTCAGATAGAATTTAGAAGAAATAATCACCCTCTGTCTTACAGGAATAGGAGGAAAAGGAGTATTGCAGATTTTTAGGCTTCTTATAAGGAATTTTTTTTTCTGGAGACTTGGAGCTTCATTTTATTTCAGAGGAATGGACACTGAGGCATTCAAGAGCATTATGTCAGAGTAAAGACAGGTAATAAAAACCACTATTGAGTTAAGGGGTACAACCTCAGAAGTGACTGAAAACTCAAAATGGAGATCAGAGAGAATGGAACACTAAAGTAATTGTCCTTTTTAATCTGAATTGATGACTTCTGTAGGCTCAGTTTATTGTTCAGCCAGAAATTATAAAGAATCTGGATGATTCTGCTTTACTGGTTTAATGCTAGGTAGGACAGACACCCTTGAAGGACAATGCTGGTGAAATCAGTTGGTTTAATTCTTCCATTTCCCAATCAACATTATCCTAGTCTTTTTAAAGATGAGTTTTGGCCAGCTGTCCTTCAGCCAGTGGTTAGAGTAAATGCACAAGACCCTCTGTTGATGTTCTTTTGCCAAATTCACATCCAAGCATGTAATTCAGCTAAAACATGGATTCTACAATTTGAGACTGTTGAAACAATTTTCTGGATAACACCTTCTTTCATCAGGTACTGCAGCCACAGCTTAAGCAAACCAACAATTTACATTAAAATACCTAGAGTATGTTAGTAATTCATTCTCTTTTTTAGGTAGATGAAAAAGTCTTCAGTTTTGAGTGTGTTTTTGTTTGTTTGTTTTTGTTTTTTAAAGGATTTGATGATGTCCAGGAGTAAACTCTTCTCTGATCCATTCACTGCATAAAAACCCCACAATGACAACAACTCTGAAACAAACAAAAAGCCCTTGTGCCACTTTTAAACAAAACTGACTCCATAACAAGAAAGATTTCAGTCCAGCTTGGTATTATAACAACTCTCACAGTATGAGAAGAGATGGAAGTTTTTATTTGATTGGGCCTGGAATATCACACTGGTCTGTGCTGCAAGAATGTCTAACAAAAGTAAGCAACATATTAATACTTCCAAAAGACTTTTCTTTTTGTTTAAAAAAAAGACACGTACAAAAGTTATCTAAGTAATCCAAAAGGAAGCCCGCCGAGGAAGCAATGGATTAGAGCCAAGAGTTTTTCCAACCAGCCAGTACAGTCCCAGCCAGTACAGCTCACCCAGTATATGACTCAGAAATTTATACATAAGTCTTTACTCCTTCATGTAGCACTCCTGATTTTAGAACTGCTGAAAAGAATATTTCAAAGAATAAACTTCAGAAAACTTCCTATAACCCCCCCCTTTTTTTTTTTTTAAATAAAGGAAAGGTTGGTATTCATTAAAAAAAAAGTTTTAAGAATGTCACATGCAGTTCCAACCAGATTCTTTCCTTACTAAAGAACAATATTCCAGATGGTATACGTTTTGAGTCACACGCACACACTCCTTTGATGTGCAACAATCACATTCCTTGCATTTTGTTCAGTGGAATACATATGCTCTATGGTCTTCGGCATAACAAATCAAGCACCCCCTTCCATCTTAGAACTGTTCGAAAGTGCAGAAGTATTGAATTGCAACATGGCAGTAAAGTTCATTTTTAATGCAGTCCCTTATCTCAACCAGTCACCCTGGGGTAGGCTTGTGTCAGTTGCATCTTCCAAAACCATTATAACCATTGGCTTCAGTATGCTTGCATCACTTAAAGATAAAAGTTCCTAGTTTACATTTTCAGAATCTGTGGCTCTAAAAAGCACTTAAAAAAATACCATTAATTAAAACTTGCATTCCTCTGGGAACAGACAGCAAATATTTCTTCTGTCACACCTTAGTGGAGCCACAAACCAAAAGATCTCAGTGTTTGACACAAGACAGACATTAAGAAGTTCAACACAGGTTACAAACATCCTTCAACACATTGAGATGAAGCACAAATAAGTTCATGTTTCAAGCATGAAGATCAAGCATGAAGCATGAATAGTTCATGAATGAACTATTCAGATTCAACAGATCTGAATTGTTACTTGACTCAGACCTAGACCACCAAAATCTTAGCATTTACTTCTAAAACTTAAGTGTGTTTGCCTTCCTGAAAAATCAGCTCTTCCATTCTACATCATACCTGGCACAGTTAGCAGCAGAGAGCACCAACATGCCAAAGGAACAATAGCCTTTGAATGCTGGCTGAAGAGAAAGTAACTACCTACTGAAAAGTTTCCTGAAGTCTGCAATCCAATTTGGAGATCTTACAATCAAAATAATGACTCCAGCCCCATCAGAGATTAGTTTCAAAAATGAAAAACACAGCATAAGTGAGAATTATTTGTATAAATGAAGAAAGGCATGAGGGACCTAGGCTTGACCAAATCTCTGAATGGTCCATATAAATCAACAAATTCTGTTACTGAGACAATCAAAACCAATCAGGCACTAGCAAAGGGATTTAACAAATCAAAGCAAGCTTGAAGCATAAAGCAGCATTAACTTTTATAGACACTTACTGTATCTCTTTGAGCCTAAAGAATTCTAAGTTGGTCAAAAAGAAAAAAGCCAAGGAAAATACTTGTAACATGAGGAAAAGGAGCACCAGTTTCATT
Source organism: Aptenodytes forsteri (assembly GCF_000699145.1). NCBI lineage: Eukaryota > Metazoa > Chordata > Aves > Sphenisciformes > Spheniscidae > Aptenodytes > Aptenodytes forsteri. Next base: position 7,968,710 of record NW_008796218.1, read on the forward strand.
GAGATTTTGCTTAGATTAAAAGGACTGGGCCACTGAAGGTGTAAGCTTGAAAAGTTGGAGTGAAAACAACCAAAATGAGGATTTTAGAGGGAAAAGTTATCATGCAGCTGCAAATATTGCCATAACTGTGCAAAAACTCTGGATGACAACTTGAGAAGATTGTGAGATATTTGAAGCAAGGGAGAACGTTGCTTCATTGTACTTCTGTGGGTTGATGGTACAACAGGTAGAAATAAAATGCTGTTAGATAATTTGGAAGATTTCCAGCCTGGAAGCTGGCTTCAGATACAACTGGAGCCTAGAATTGACTGTAATATTATTTACAGCTTAATTTACAGCTTGAATTTTTATCAGCACAACACACACACACTCCACAGCTTCCATAGGCTAAATAAAAGCTACAAAATGTATTTTGTTAGAGGCATCCAGCAGTTCACTAACCCACAGCTTTTACTCTAATGATCACACAACAGGATTACAAAAATGCCCGGGCTTTTTTGACTGGAGGACGGCAAGTGAAAACATAATTTTTTAATTTTTTTTTTTTTTTTTTAAGGGCGCTCAAGTGGTTTCACCCTTCCTTGTATTGTCTTTTCTAATCAAGTTCAGAACTAAACAGGACTCACATTGTTATTATAGCCACCGTTTTGTTCGTTGCCAAATTCATACCGGATGTCAGAAAAACATCAAACTATTCCTTTGTTGGTCTTAAATAGCCTGCACACTAAGAAAAATAATTTTGTTTTATAAAACCACCTACTTTTATAAAGCTCAAGACAGGAAAGGGCATGAATTTCTATTTGCCTCTGCTAATGCCAGCTCACAGTGTGTCCAGTCACAGAATAAGTTACCACCAATTAGACCAATTAGCAATACTACAGGATCTTCTAAAGAAGCAAGCAGCTGAATTTCCCTGTGTAGGCATCCCAGTTTATGTTCCTGTTCATTATAGTATTTGCTTCATACATGCTGGAACAGTCCCTTCCAAATTCCTTTCTGCCCTACAGAAAACTTCCATAAAAACATTACTGGCTGCTGGGGTCTAGAACAGAAAGTGAGAGCTCAAGCAACTATTGGAATCCTTCCTGTTATTGAAATACCAAACACCACATGTTTAAAGAATAAAGTCAATTGCAGAATGACTTTACTATGGAAATTTCATGAGCAAAAGATATTCAGAAGTATAAATTTATGCACTAGATCTGTAGTACTAATCAGGAGGTGGGATCAGAAAGCATCAGTCCACAACAGGAAGGCGTATAAGAGTTTCAGAGATTTTTAAAAATTCAATTGTTTTAGTTACCTCAAAATAGTCCACATAAGGAACTGAAGGAATGTCTCTTAGGTTGCCACAGCTTTAATGAATTAAATGACAACTTTTGAAATCCAACAACCTAGCCAACTACTTATTATGAAGTCTTAGAGGATATCTAAGTAATTACTTTTCAGCCACTGAGATGGCACCCAGACACTTTAAAGGCTGCTGTTGCTTGTGTTTGCCAACCTATACAGTTTCAAAAAAGCTACAAGATAATACAGGTTTAAGATTGAGGTGCGATCTGTTTAAATCATACCACGTCTCCTTCTCCTTAGCACCTCTTAGTTGTGTGTTTTCAACTACCCAGTTTTATGGTCTTGGTTTTGTTAGACAATTCACTGTATAGGATTACATTCCATTGGCTTCTTGCCTAAAACATTCAGAGTAGAAGAGCTGAAATCTTCAACCATCAACTAGAATAGTGTAGCTGACATATATCTTCAGGCAACTGTAGTGTGACATCTACAAACAACATTGTGCTAAAACACAAATTTCACTAATCTTAAACATAACTTCAAGTTGAGGTGTAGATATCATTATACCAGCAATGAACATAGGCCAGAACTGTTGTGTTTAATGCCATTTTCACAGCAGGAACTCAGGTTAACCACAACCATAAAACAGTGCTAACCACAACAGCCTTTTTCAACACAATGGGGAGAAGGGCAAAGAACTTCAGCTGAAATAAATCAGCATAGATCTGTTGAAATCATAAAAGAACATGAGTCTCTATCAGCTAACAGTCTGAGTCCTGTTCATTAAAAGATCTTTAATTTTTTTGTAGTTATTGTTATAGGATGCAATTTGTTGCTTTACGATTTAGACAAGTCCCTAGTGAATACAAGGTGTCCAAGCTGGCTGCGTTTCCAACTGGCAAGGTAGCTGTAAGATACTCCAAAGTCAGTTATATAGGAATCATAGAAACCAATTCCCAGTTTAGAGCCAAGAATGCTCTCTCTGCTACTGAAGAAAACAAGACAAAGTTGAATCCTGCCGTCGGCCTTTTACTTAGTGGTAACTACTAAACAGACTAGAAAATATGATGAGGACAATTCACGAAAGCTGAACAACTTGGATGGTGTTTCTACCTAGGTGTTGATAAAGAACTGCAATATAGACCATAGATCCCAATTTGTGAAGTGTGGAATTTGCAGCAGACACTGCTTTGCTGTAGCTTGTAAAGAATATAGTTATTTTAGTGACAGAAATTCTGCTCAAGGCTTACATGTTATTTACAACAGGCTCATGCTTTCCCCCCCAGGGCCTGCTTCAGCAAACTTCTGGTTTTTTCACAAGGGTGTTAGAAAGGTTCCACTGCAAACGCCTCAGAAATGAAGTTTTTAACTCTGAGAATTAGTGTCAATTTTTGGTGGGTCACTAACGCCATGGAAAAGTAGTGTAAAGTGTCACTACTAGTAACTTCCTAACTGACGACAGCCCTTCTCCTGCATCTGAACTTCTCTTCTCAACTGAAATCCTTTAGGAACAAGATGATATAGAATCAAGACTCACATACTGATTTGCATGGTAAACAACCCATACAAAGAACATTTTAAGCTCTTGCAGTGGAAAGTAAAGAGCAAAGGGTAGACAGAAGGTGGAGGATTATGAGAAAAGATAGGAAAACAACACACCCTGTAAGCAAAGGGAAAAACAACGTGCAATAGAAATTTTCATTTAGTATTAAGTGTTCACCAGTGACACAGGATACAACTCTATGCTTTGTTTTTTCTCTCAAGGGAAGGACCACTGGAAGGAGTGAAGAGAAGCATCTAATCTGCTGTTTATCTTCTGGTTATACTAATTTATTTTACTTCCTGCTTTAAAAGACTTGGGAAAAAAACCCCAACCATGTTTCAATGTAATTTTTCCCCCAGCTCAAGCAATTTCCACCAGTTTTAACTTAGATTTATCTATTGCATGCCAAGCATTATTTCATTAAAATGCCGTGTTCTGAGGATGACTCATCAGTCAGATAATATTTCTGTAAAATATCTGCAGAACTCAGTGGTGCCAGGCAGCAGAATACATTGCTAGCTGTTAAGAGCAGTAATAATTCTAGTTGCCATTTTTGAGGATAGGAAAAATAGGTAGCCATAATTTGGGAGTTACTATCATTGGGGTTTTTATTAAGCAGGACCTTCTGTTTGCTACTCAGAATCTGAACACAAGTTCATTATTATCCATTTCTCTCAGTAGATCTGTTTTCATGCTTGTAAGTGCATTCTGATCCATTCTGATAATCAAATGGCACTTAAAACACTCAGCATACAGCAATAAGGTGACTTTGGTGTTTTGTAATGGAACATCTGTCGGTAACATGTTTTAAAGCCAGTTTGTGGCAAAGAGAAGAACTCGTGAGACGCAATACTTCTTCTATGGTGCTAGCAACTCAGATTTGTTGCATTTTCCAGAAAAGTCAAACTGACATCATCCTATAATACCCCTACCATCTTGAAAGTTCAATTGCAAGATCCTTTTTACAAGGTCTGAACATGGAAGTTAAATGTCCTTAAATCTTCAACGGCAATATAAATGCCAAGCCCCTCGGAAAACTTTGGCAAAAATGAGCCAGTCCTCCTGGACTCACTTGTATAATTTTTTTCTTTCCTTGTTATTTTTTGTTATTAGGAATTATAGGAAGTAACTTTCCTTGATATTTTTCGTTATTTTCCTTAAAGCAAAACAACTTAATATCTGTGACAAATGCAAAAGGAGGAGTAAAAGTAAAGTGCCGCAAGCTTCCTTCATTAAAGCATGTTTTCCAGTTCTTTATGTCTGGTAAAAGAGCCCAGGAATATCTCTACAACACCAACATTGCTTCATTATTTTTGTTTTGTTTAAATAAGGCAACATACATCAATCCAGCAGCAAGAAAGAAAGAATCCTCTTTCTCCTCTGACGTGTGGGTATATGCAATATACCAGATAACAGAGATCTGCAATAACAGATCAAAATTTTATCATTATGTGGTGTGTTGACCCTGGCTGGATGCCAGGTGCCCACCAAGCCGCTCTATCACTCCCCTCCTCAGCTGGACAGGGGAGAGAAAATATAGCAAAAGGCTCATGGGTCAAGATAAGGACAGGAAGATCACTCAGCAATTGCCATCACAGACAAAACAGACTTGACTTGGGGAAAATAATTTAATTTATTACCAATCAAATCAGAGTAGGATAATGAGAAATAAAAACTAAATCTTAAAACACCTTCCCCCCACCCCTCCCTTCTTCCCAGGCTCAACTTC
>NW_008796218.1:7973489-7988386 GCF_000699145.1 Aptenodytes forsteri
GTGGGGTCCTCCACGGGCTGCAGGTGGATATCTGCTCCACCGTTAACCTCCATGGGCTGCAGGGGGACAGCCTGCCTCACCATGGTCTTCACCATGGGCTGCAGGGGAATCTCTGCTCTGGCGCCTGGAGCACGTCCTCCCCCTCCTCCTTCACTGACCTTGATGTCTGCAGAGTTGTTTCTCTCACATATTCTCACTCCTCTCTCTTCTGACTGCTGCTGGTGTTGCGCAGGTTGGTTTGGTCTTTTTTCCCCCCTCTTCTTAAACATGTTATCCCAGAGGCGCTACCACCGTCACTGATTGGCTCAGCCTTGGCCAGCGGTGGGTCCGTCTTGGAGCCGGCTGGCATTGGCTCTATCGGACACAGGGGAACCTTCTAGCACCTTCTCACAGAAGCCACCCCTGTAGCCCCCCCGTACCAAAACCTTGCCACACAGACCCAATACACGTTAGCACTGTCACAGTGAGACAAAATACCACTTTGTTGATCAAAGGCTAGAGAATATTACTACTTTGGACAATAGGGAGCAGAAAATATTTAAAACTAATTTATGTCTACTGTTAAGAGATACTAATTTATTCAAATCAGTTTTTAAAAAAAATGAGAAAAGAGACCCAAATATGACTAAAATAACTACATTATTTCTTTAAAGCCATTAACTTTAGGCAACATGCAGCACAATTAATAGCTCATTGAGAAATATTCATTTCTTCCCTGAGACAATTTCAACAAAGATGAAAAGCATTAGTCTCAAATCTGATTTTAAAGCCTTTGCCTAAAAAATAGGTCTGGGTTTTGGTTTTTTCCCCCCCAAGCTTTTCCACAGAAAGCATTCCTTTCTGTGGGAAAAGGCATTTTAATTTTAAAAAAAAAAAAAAAAAAATCAAAATATGATTCAATTACCACCATGCTAACTTACAGTTTTTTCCAATTAAGTGGTTCTTTTAATGCTGTATTACTTCTAAACTGGTTGACATTCTTACAATGAAATAAAAAGAAATCAGTCAGTTAAAGGACATACTTGTTTGCAATAAAGAGGAAAGAATCTGTGGACCAGTTTAGAGAGAAACTAATCCAAGAGTAGGTTCACAATCCTGTAGGATATTAACAAGACTTTCTGAAACTGTAGTAAGTCTATCATGCTTTCAAAAACAAACCACCACAAAAAAAAAACCCCACTCCTTTCCTGTATCTCAAAACCGAAGCTTTTAGAAAATAATTGAAACATTTACTTTCAACCTTTAAGCCATCTTTAATGAATACCCTAAATCAGGACAAAAGATGCCACATGATTCATATCCGTCTTCATGAACTAGAACTAGAATATCTTTCATATCAGATAGGATATAAAGTTCTTGCACTGTTTCTGTGTTGGAGAACATTACAAAGTTCAATACATCTTGTTCTGCAGCTGGAGTTTAATTAGGTTAAATAAAGTTTATTTCCTTGTTTTGCTTATTGGACAAGGAGCTGAATTACAACTTCTCTTACAGCAATACAGCCACTCACAATTCACAGAAGGGGTCACCTTAGACAGTGGGTGTTCCCCTGTACCTATTCCTTGTTACTTGATTGCCAAGCAAGGTATCTGGATCAGATAACTAAGGTAAAACCCTCCCTAGTCTGTGTGTTGGTCTGTCCTTCCCTAATGATGGCATTGCCTCACAGAGAGATTAATGATCCTGCTTACTGCTTTGATCAACAAAGCAGGCTCCTCTCCCTCAGGCAGCAGAGGCTCAAACAGCTCAGTTTAGTTTCTGCTATTGACTTAGACAAGGAGCGTTATACAGGCATCAGGGCACAAGAATAAGACTTCCTTAAGACAGAGCTTACAACTAGAAGAAAGAAAAAAAGAGGGCAAAGCTTCTCCAGATTTTAGACAGGAATTTAGGGAGCACTGAAGTTTGATGCTGCAGTAGGATAATATACAAAACCCTTGTTAAGTGGGCCTATCTCAAGAAGTGCTGAGGAAAAATTTATCCCTACAACGGAGAAAGGCTTTACTGAGGTCCACAGGCAAGAGCACAAACCCCCAAAGTATTTATAGAGGTTTAAAGAGTGCTCATGAGAAGAGATCGGGAATTCCTAGAGCAAGACTCTCATTGAAGGAAGGAAGAAAAAAAAATGTCCCACTTTTGTTAATAAACAGGAGAGCAATTAAGAATCACCAACTACAATAATAAGAGAGAGAGAGAGAGGTGGCATCAAGATCAGAGAAGGGAAAAGATCCTCTTACGGATCATGCAGGTGCACATTATGCCAAGATTCAGTCCAGACTGGAATACTCAAAGGAACAAAGCAGTGAAATTTGCTTGAAATTTGAGTCCTCCAGTGAGCATAACTATTTGAACAGAGCTAGAAGGGTTTTGCCTTGACTATATTGGGTGGGGGTAAAAAAGGGTAGGGGTTGTTAAGGATTTTTTTTTTGGGGGGGGGGGGGGGGGGGGGGGGCTTTTTTTCTATTTTATGACAGCAATCATGGCATGTTAGAAAACCCCTACTAGCTGCAACTACTATTGCTCTTGGCAAATCCATCATATTGGCATGAACAGAATCTTTTATGTGTTATTTACTATTGCCCATCAATGCCACTAGTGGATAGGTTTCAAAAAATTGTGGAACAGCAGAGAGAGAAAGTAAAATTCTTAAGCAACAATTCTTAAGGCTGACACACCCCTGTTAACCCGAAGGGACCATACTGATCTTAAACCAGTGGACACGTTCCCCCTCTGTTTGTGAGCTTCCATGGAGGGGTGGAAGGAACACCAGCAGAAACATCCCAAATTGCAGAGATCATAGTAAGTATTTCAGATCAATTATACCACCCAGTATTCTGACATATTTGTGGATGCTATTCTGAGAGCACTCATTAAGAACAACAGGGATTAGTGGCCCCAGCTCATGATCCAGCCTCAGCCACCACTTACAAAGAAACATCTTTGGGGGGGTCAGAATTTTTTTTTTAATATACTTTTTTTTTTAATTCTAATGTTAACAATGAAGGTTTCCATAACCCACCATAGAAGGCCTGATAGCCTCATATATGTAGGAAACCATGAATTTCACTATTTCCTATTGCACAAATAAATCTTTGACTGTAACCCACTTATTGTAGGAATAATATTCCCAACAAGATTAACATGTGGTATAGTAGTATTGTTAAATGTTAAGTAATTCTTTATAGAGAAGAGGGTTCTGACACCTAAAATCTTATTGAAAGTTTCAGAATTGGCAAAGAAATTGTGCTTAGAGTTTCTGTTTTCACTTTCCCTTCAAAAAGAAGAGGATTTCCCTTAAAATCCTTTATCTCCTCCTCTCGCGCCTTCCCTTTGTCCACTTCCCCCACACACACCATTAAGAATTCCCCCAATGTTTTAGGAGTTTTAATGAGTTCCAGTTAGGCAGCTAAATCAGATAAAACCTAACTATAGCAATTACTATGCCAAGTGGAGACAAATTTAAAAAAAAAAAAAAAAAAAAGGGAAAACCTCTCAAACTCTGCAACTGCAATTATCTCTCTACTTTCATTTATTGAATATAAGAACCACTGAAGTTGCTATGAATGCTGCCTTCTAACTTGCATCACTGGCAGTAGAAATCTAGAACCCCTACTGAAATTTTGCTAGATGCCATTGCCAAAAGCTGCATTTTTTTCTTCCTGCTAGATAAATATCTAGCAGAGCTGAAAGAGAATACAGATGAAGGCTAAAGGAGGCTTAATACCACTAATTCATGCATCACTGCCGTTGGGCTTGCTGAGCATTTCACTAGGCTGCTTTCTTTCCAGTAGGCTAACACAATGAATCTGCATCAGAGACCAAGAATTTCATTAACTGGTTGAAGCTGGTTGGATTGGAACATGAAAGATTTGGCAAGACTGTAAATTAGAGGGTGTATATTTACACAGTTTTGTCTAATACTGAAGCAGAGTTTCTTCGTAAAGAAACTTAATGGACAGTAAATTTTATTGCATCTATTCAATAAAATTTTTTTTCCAAACATATTTAGCTGACAGCTCAAGTATGAAGAAAGGGATTCTGCAATCACTAAGCTGCAAAAGTACTATTCAGGGATCTAAAGTTACATGTTTGTCCTTCACTGGTTACAAGAAAAGTCTTCATCTTACAGCACTATCTTTCCCAGAGGGCAGTTTCCACTAACCACATGTAAACATGAAATCCGTGTACACTGGCTGTAAACATTGCTGCTTTTCTCTCCTAGTTGCAGCTGGAAATAGAAAGTTTTCTTACTTCAGACTAATAGGATTGACAATTAGAGAACTGCAATATTGTTAAACCTGAGGTTGCTCAGAAACACCAAGAACCTATTTTAATGGAATGCCCTTTCAGATCAAGCCAATAGTGCCATAGATTGAAACCATGACTCTCTTATCTTTTTACATACTATGTTTCTTTTGTGACACTGAAGTATGCCTTCTGTAACTATTACTCCCCCTCAAACAAAAAAAAATAAGGATTTACAAAACTTGCAAGGAATTAGAACAGGAAAAACATATGACTACATCACAGTTACTCACAAAGTGAGAAGTAGCTTCTCCTAGCTTTCGTTGTATTTAGTATTCTACACGTTCAGGCCACAAAGCACTCACTTTTGTTTGCCATGCAGAATATTTGTGTTTTGAGTGCCCATGTACACTGTAGAACAGGTCCAAAGGATACAGAGTATCCAGCTCTTTGTTCCTTGAACTGATTTTATGCACACAGTAAGGACCGACCCTAACTGACAAATCACCATAGCTCAACTTAGTTTTCTTTACTTGCAACAGAAACTTTACCCTTCTTATTTAAAAGAAATAGGAAAGTGAACATGTCACTCCAATTAGATTTCACTCGAGTTAGATTTCTCTCAACATTGATTTTAAGACTCCCCCCTCCCTCTACAGTTCATTTTTGGCAGGCATCATAGGCAAAACAACCCATAAGACTGTTAATAAGAATGTCAGGTTAACCAAAAAAACCCAAATTTATGCTTTTTTTTTTTTTTCCATATTGTGAAGTCACTGTGATACAGAGATGACCCATAGTAACACAAGCAAAAATTGGTAAGGGACTTTTCTCTGTAAGAGAAAATTTCCCGTTGTGCAGGGGAAGACCTCCAGTTAACATACATGTGTTCACCACAGACCCACAGCACACTCTTGTTACTTACATGTGCACGCACATGCATTTATGTACATTTAGATTGCTTCAGCGCTGCTGTAGCCAGAGCATATGGGAAAGGCTGACCCATTACTATGTGTTGGCTCTGTCTCAGAGTCAACAGAGTCAGGTTGCTTTATGTTTTCAGCCTACAACAAAGTAAGAATTTTCAGACACCATGGCTTAACCGCTAAAGTTTCGTGAGCCCTTCGGCACATTTTAACATGAGCTGCTGAAAGCCACTCTTTCTTTCAGGATTTTTATTAACAAGTGTTGTATTTTCACCATTGCATATGCAGTTCTAGACAGAAAAAGAACAAACCAAAACTAGCCACAAAGTTCACTTGAATACTAAGAAGCTGATGAAGCATGAGTCAATATCATGAAGTTCCAAACAGTTGGCAAGAACATTATTTAATAATATTTTTTAAGAAGAAAACTTTATAGAGTGCTCAAAGTCAATGGCATATACTATGTTTTGAAATTTTCCCAGTAGAATTAATTGCTTTTAATATAGTTAAGCCTGTCCTTAATATTATGCACTAAAAATCCTCTCATCAAAAGAGTCCAAGTGTTTTCCAGGAAAAAAAGTCCCCTGAAAGTCTTGAAGAGCTTGAAGTTTATAGCAATCTTTGCAGTTGGATCCAGCATCAGTAGAAGTACACAACTAGTCTTGGTGAATGACTTGTAAAAGCACTGATCACCATGTGGAATGTTTGTTCATTGTCACCTAAGTTCTCATTAAAACAATTTCAGGATTTGACTGGTTAGTGTTGTCAGCTTAAGATTTTAGCAAAAAAATGACTTTTCTTCTGTAAATTTTAATAGAAAAAGTCTTTGAAACACCTTCCTTACACACGATAATGGGATAGAGCAGCATGACTTCCCTGCCTTCTAGGATCTGATTTTGTGTTTATGTATCTAAGGGAATCTGATCCTAGCCATCAAGACTTAGTTTTCATTTGTGAAGCTGCCAAAGAAAAATTAGCTTACAGAAAATATTTGGAATTTATCTTCTGAAAAAAAAATAAATAAAAAAACCTCCAAAAACTCAGTTAAGCCCAGGATGGCATTAACCGTATACTACAGATAACACACCACGCTTGTAAAGCGGAAGAGTGTGCCCACCACTTAGGCTGATGACTGCTCTTACCATCAGTTCCCATCTGCTTTCTGTTACCACACTAAGCTATGCTATGCCGAGTGCAGACCTGTGTTACACAGCTGTTCAATCACAGGAGAACCATGGCAGCACACTGGGAGCTTTGCACAAGGGGGTCAGCATCTTGGGAGATGAACAGGTGCCTCATTCATCCAACTTCCAATGCTTGATGAATCAAATCTTCAGATGTTGCCCCATCAACACATCTCTCATGCTGATGCCTTTAGTTATTCCCTACTAGTGTTCAGAGTCCAGATCAATGTATATACCTGTTTTTTTTGTCATAAAGAGGATGTTACTGCACCAGCCTTTAGAAAGACAAGAGACAGAACATGCCCCTCCTTCCCAAAGACTTCTGTCCCCAAGAACCATCCCTGCAGTGTTGTGCTGCTGCTTCACATAGAAGATTTCAGGCAAGTTGAACTCTTTGCAAGATAGCCATAGCTGACATATAAAATCAACATGGGCTCCTCCCTCATCCTTCCCTCCCACTCCAAATTAATCAGCTGGAATACCTAGGTTTTGACATTATTATATGGTGATGACTGAAGTCTATGCATGTACGTTCACTCATCATCAGGCAACACACAATGAATTCACTGTGCACACAAGATGCACCTAAGATATAGCTATAGTTTAAGACAGTGAAACAGTTTCACTTCCTCCAGGCTGGGAAAGTCTTATGAAAAGATTTTGCCTTTGAAACCAGCAAACGTGAAAAAATGACTACTGAGCAGCCAATAATTAAAAGACAATTGCACGCTGACAAGCAAGATGATAGCATTTCATTGATGGTTTTATATAAAAATGAAGACAGAAACCCAAAGAACTTCTCCGTTATTATTTTAGTGCTAGACTCAGCACCCTTTTATTAACAGACGTTTTCTTCAGTAGATATTAAATGTGAAAAATGTCGTGTTCTCAAGTTACTGAAGGCTGCTTTTCTATCACTTGCAGATTAAGTTCAACTGATTGTTGGGCAAATGGTGAGAAAGAGGGTGCATAATGTTCTCGATCTGACTGACACAGATTATACTCTTCAAGCAGTAATTGAAGCACTTTGATATACCATTTTTTCATCCAGGGCCATCAGACGAGGAAGGTTCCTTAGTTACATTGATGCTGCTTCCCTAGTAAGCTCTATTTCAATTATTATGCAAGTCACAGAAGTGTATTTTAAGATTCTTTGCTTTTATTACAGTACATATGGAGGAGGTTCTCTCCTGACATTTGAATAATCTGTCTTCACCTAGCAGGTGTGTTTTCCTTTCAGAATTTTTTTTTAATAACCTCCTGAAAAATAATCAGGAGACTTGAAAGAGAATGAACTAGAATTATGCTGATAGGCATATGCGCTATATTTAACAATGCCCAAGAACAGTGCCATACTAAAAAAAGCATTAAAACCACACTTATGGCAGAGTAAGCAAATCAAGTGAGAACATTCATGCATTTCATTTTCAGGTCAGCACACAGCTCCTATACTCTGCTCCTTCTTGTACTAATGATAATAGTCTTAAGAGTTGAAGCAACCTTGGTATCATTCACCACTCCGCTAGAACCCAGCTTCTGGCTGCAGAGATCTCTTCAAGCCAGAATAACGGAGGTGCGTGACTTCACTGCCTCAGAAGAACACTGTTACTATCAGACAAATGTTCCTCCTTCAGACATGTAGTGAAATGGATCCTATCATAGGCAGCTAATGTGCATTCTTCAGGATCTTAGAAGCATTTGGCATTTTTTTCTGGCAAGCATCTCAGAAGTCAGTGAACAGATCCCAGCTGAAGAAATGTTTCAAGAAGCAAGCAACAGATGTAGCCCACATCCTGATAGAGCATGCTTGACTGTTACCAATTAGTTGTGAGGCTTCTTATTCAAAATACAACTCATTGCATAGTCCTTCAAGTTCTCTGCAACTGGATGGTTCAGACTGACAAAAATAGAAAGTAGAAAAAAGAAGGATAAGCTTGGAAAGCTCTGTAGAAAGATGAGCTTAGGTTGGGTAAGGGAATATACCCCATTTTTGTATGAATCTAAGCCAACTTGATGAGATTCATTTCAAATAATCTCACATTCAGCTTTATGACAACCTGTGACCTCCAGGCCTTGCATCAGTAGGTGGTTCAAGTAGGCTGAATAAGGAGAAAAATCCATGAATTATTTGATTTTTCTAGCTCAGAGCTTTGGCTACATGCCCAGTGAGCTCTCAATTACTTTAAGTCATTCAGTTACAGCAATGAAAATATCTCCTCATTAATAAGATAAGAACTAGATGTTCAAGTGCCAGTTTACAGTGTTAGGAAGGACATAATATCACCAATTTGCTGACAGAAGAAACACTGGAAATCAATCTCCACCCCTCCTCTGAACACGATCAAGATGATCTCATCAATGCCCAAAGCGATGAGACCGAGCAGATTGCATTCTTACAAGAATATTTGGGCTCAAAAATATTTACTTCCTGAACCAGTGGAGGACTTGATTGTACCTGTACTATTAGCCAAACTGAGGTGAGTGGATTCCTGCCTTCAAGACAAGGACACTATATGCATGGTGACCATCATTATCAGCAGCACTAACACAGGTGGTGATCAGGTTGCTAAGAACTTGGGCAACAGCAGGAACCTCTCACAGGGAATCCTGGAATTTTTTCATGCTCAGTATTTTGTACCAGTGTTGGGGGGTTAAAAATCTGTACACATCTTGCATACTGTAGACCTTCCTGCTTCTCTCAACTTTGCACTGTCTTCCTTTGCAAGACAACCATTGTGCCTTTTCTACAATTTCTGCCTGTCTATTTTGTGTCAGATTTCAAGTGACTGAAGGGTGTGCTTCTGTCTCAGTGCCACATATATTCATTTGATGCCGATGACAGCATGGGCTTCTTTCTCTGCAAGTTTGGGCGCAGCTTATCTGGTAAGTGATTGTAGCAACAGGATCCTAAAATTAGCCTCCTTCCAAAGATGATCTTAGGCTATTCCTAGATGTAATGTTTGACACTTGTGCCTCATGACTCGCATGACTTGATCAGTATGCCTATTGTCTTCTATTTCACAGGTATGCGCGATCATGTAATCATAAAAGCATGCCCATCTCTTAAGGGCATGAAGCCAACACAGAATGGACAGGCCACAAAACTTGCAGATTTCAGTGCTCAAGGAAAGGCAAAGCCAGACAACTATTTAGGCAAGACAAAAATACAATGACTCAAAGTTCTGAAGATTTCAGAAGTTTTATGGTATGGTTTAGCTAAAACTAAGGACCTGAATACTCACCACATTTTCATTACTATAGGATATTATTAGCTGAAATAAAGGAGGAAAATAGTGGGTGCATTCTTTATAAGGAGTCATTAGCTGACGCAAAGGTAAAAACACAACTGCAGCTGAAACTGCTATTTGAACAATTAGCACTGGTTATGCAAAATATGCAGGCACCTGTAAGGGGGTCTATTTTAAAAATGCTTGCTTTAAGAGTGATTTCTAACCATGATGTTCTCTAAGCTTTCAGACAACTGCAGTTTCCTCTCATGAAGAAAAGCTTCCCTTTGCCTTCTGCTAAAAAGATCCCCAAAGATATGTTAATTTTTCTTTAATGTATTATCTATTCTATCACCACAGCTGTCATATCTGCTTTTTCCTCAAGGACCGATGCAGTTGCAGATACTTTTCTGCATCCCATGATAGATTTTATTAATGACATCAAACACTGTTTCATGCTTTGCCTTGTTATTAAGTTCTGTGGTGGTAGTGGATATTGCATTCCTTTGTGTAAGTTCTGTAATTTTTCTGAGTTTTGATAAGGCCGTTAATCACAACATGACTATGCTAATCCAGACAATACTGGTGTCCAAGACAATGCTGACAATAACTGCTCTTTAATAACCGTTCTCCTTTGCCTAATACTTACTGTACAGATTTTCTCTGCTTAGATAGTTAGCCTTTTTTAACAAATATGGGAGAAGATGAGGACTAAAGTAACATTGTTGTATTTCAGTAAAATTTCTTCTGAAGAGTCAGGATAGGGCTGACCTTATGAGCTCAGCATCTCATTATGTCCTAATTGACCTCACATCCTAGTGACTTCACTAGCAATTGAAAATATTCAACATCTGGCAATACTTGGATTTAAATGACACAAAGTACTTGAAAATTCACAAATGAAAAGAAATATAAATAGCACTGAATTCTTTGCTCCTCTGTATGGTAGCCTGACACTGCAAACCTTCTGCTGCATGCAAGTACTTGTGCTCCTTGCATTTGCTAACCAAAATGTTGGCTTCTTTCAAAATAGCTTCTGAAAGGCCAACACCTACAGAAATCACCTTGCCAAAGAGCACAATCAAGCAGCATTTGGCAGGCTGCTCTTCTCATTTCATGTTTTGCTCTTCATTTCTCTCTTGAAGTTTTTGGGTTTTGCACTATTCCAATTGGGTACTGAGTACTATTGAGAAGTTTCAAAATTATGCATTTTACTATTATTTTATTCTGCACCTCACCACCCACAGAGGACACATACGTGCCTGTATGCACATCCATATATAAAGCACAGGCACTGTGTTACATATGACCTGAAGCATTTTGAAATCCTCAAAAAAAACAAGGAATGTAGTATTGGGAAAGAAAACACAGACTGAATCTATTTCCTTCTTGCAGCTGAGGTTTGCTTCCTTTGTAGCACCTACGGCCACCTACTTTATTTTAGATGCCTGAAGTACAGAGATTACTTATCCCTAGATAAAGCACACTCAGCACTTCAGAGGATTAAAACCCAGCAGGTATTAACTGCAGCAGGGTACAAAAGGAGCCCTTGCGCTATACCTGCATATAGCCATCCTACTACAGGAGATTGTCTATGAGTAAGAGAGTAGAACTCCTGGGAGTCCAACTCCTTTCCTAAGCCCTCTAAGTGTTTAACACACTGTGTCTGAACAACACAGGTCAGAACAAGTCTTTGTTTGACTTAGTACCTGTCCTCTACAGCAGCCAACAGCAAATAGCCCAGAAAGAGCATATAGGGAGCACAAAACAGAGTATTTTTTTTTTCTCCAAAATATTCTTTCAGCCTCCAGAGATTCACGGTAGGCAGAGTTCCCAAGTCAAATGTGGTGCTCTGGTGTCCTACAGCCCTGACTGAATCTCCCAGAAATACAGGAAATTATTACAGTAACCTGGAATGTAGAGAAAACCCAACCCTTGACAACTGAGTTCAATGCATATGCACAGAGTAGCTTCCCTCTTTAGATCTGTTTCTTTCTCCCAACGTTCCACCATCTGATGCATCTAGTTGTATTAGAGGACAGTCAGCAAGCATTCTCTAGTGACCACCTCAGTCACCTCTCTTCCATCTTAGTCTGATTATCCCTTGTTCAGAGCACAACGTTTAGGGCACATACACATGTCTGAATGCAGGAACTGCCTACCCCAGGCTATGCATGTCAACTCTTTTTCTAGAACTGGCACCTGTCTAACCCAACAAGGAGCGAGCTCAGGAGGATTTCTGGCAGACAGTTCAGCTCTCTGAGTCAACTCACTGCAAAGTCAGCCATACATTGGAGCCATTGCAAAGGAGAGGGCGAGACTGTATGGTGATGAGCAGCGGCAAAAAGCTCAGCTTCTGTGGAACTGTGAGGACTCGACTGCTCTGTAACCTGGCTACTTCTTCATATACTAGGCATGAGGAAAACAAGCTGCCCCCATCAGGGGGTGGGTGTAAATTACATGGCAATCTCAGGTACTAGCTTACAAATAAAGCTACGGTTGACCTTCTCGGGTGTGAAAAGGTGTGTTTTGCAGGTACAGTGTCAGCTACGGGTTTACAGCAAGACAAGAAATGCACTCATGATGTACATTTATCGCACGTCTGTAACAGCCAAGTGATTCCAGTGCTCTCTTATGGAGTAAGTATTACAGCTTACTGTGCTTGGGAAATTATATTGCCTGTTTCCAAGTTTATTTAAACTCTATTAGTTACCCCACATTTAATTTTTCTTCAAGAAGCTCCCTAATACCAGCTCATTTTAGAAGTCTCCAGATAGTCAGCTTTGGTTTTGTGGAGGGGAGGAAGAAAACATATTTGTTTAGCTTCATCGTACAACAAAGCTTAGTATGAAATTGCTTTTTAACTATTAATAGCATTCACACATAACACACCTAGTGTTTAATAGTACAACAGTTAAAACACAGATCCTTCCCTGGCTTTCTTATGGCTGTGATTCTGTTCTCAGGCAGCCCAAAGTACATTAACCATGTGACTGGAAACAGGATTAGGTGTTCTGCCTGTAAAAGAGTAAAAGCATGTCCTTCCTGCAGCATTTCATGAAGCTATCTCTCTGGTAAAGTGTAAGTAATATTATGATAGGCTTAAGTTACACTAAGAGCAGGTGATCCAAAAGACAGGGACAGAAATCACCTGGACCTAGATGCCAAAGGACTGGGCATAACACACCAGGGAAGGACTCCGATCCAAACATCCCTATTCTTTCTGTGAAACTTCAATGCAACTATTAGAACATAAGCCCATATCTAATTTGATACAGTAACAGGAAAACCAACTTAAAAGATGGTTATGTGCAAATCTCCTAGAAATACAGGAAATTATTAAAGCAACCTGGAATGTAGAGAAGACCCAACCCTTGACAACTGCTCAGTTAACCAGAATCAAGATGTGCTCCATATTGTTATTCCTCTGGAATGTTAACCTTGCTAAGCATTCATACATTTTGGAAATCTGCCCATCAGTTATGCAGTTCATGCTTTCATAACAGCAACAACATCTAAAAAAGACAGAGAAAGAAAACCCTGAGCATATCCTTTTATTTAGAGCAGTATAAGTGCTTATGATAGCAGAGTACTCTTTCTGGAAGTCAAATCACTGAAAGCTACACAGAATCAAGGAGAGATTACCACGACTAATCCTCCTCTCACTTCCCTTTCAGAATAATAAAACACATACTATTTAGAACCATTTCTTAAATTTGGAAAAAGGGAAGGGTAAGAACAGACCTCAGAAACCTCCTCAGTTCAGAGACCTCATCCCCAGGTACCCACACAATCTATGAATGAAACCAAGAGGATCATGCAGTGACAGAACATGCAAGTCCTAAAACATACTTTTGTGAATATGAGCCAGATTTATTCAAACATAAGCTAGAATTAGAAAAATAGCAGATGGCCAACTGCAGCCCCACTGAAATTCCAACAGCTTGTTTTGACATGTTGAGTTAATTCTTAAAATAAGGTTTTAGAGTTAGAGTAGATTCTCTAGGGATGACAGGAAACTTGGTTCAGACAGAGCAACTGAGATTATTTTCATAAATTGACTGGACACCATTAGCTAGCCGCATTTTTTGGCATTTTCCTCACATCAGAAGGCTGCTTTAGGTGTTCCTCTGGCAGTCATAACTGAAGATTTTTTTTAAGCTACCCTCACTTTAGACCAGTCTCTCTTGCCAGGCTTGAAATAACTCCTCACATCCTTCGCCCCAGCCCTCCATCCAGCTCCGAAGTTGGTTTTACTTCAGATGTAATAATTTTGTAACCTCATTCCCACTCTGCTGTGGGTCCCTACATTTGGAAGCAAGATCCCTCATAAAGACTAAGGCATAATATTAATTTGCCTTCTAAGCCATATCTACATTAATGAAGAAGATAAAGACAGGAATAAAACTACTATGGATAGAGATCCTGGGTTTTAGTGTCCTTGGTAGAGACTGAATTCAGCCAATTCCCCATAGGCTTCCTGCTAAGGCTGAACCACCTATTTAAACTGCCCACCAAGAGTTTTTTCTTTCTTGTGAGAAACAAACCTTTTTTTGGGAGCGAGGGGAAGAACCTAACCTTCCATACCCAGCCTTCTCCTCCCTCAAGCCTGTTAAATAATTAAAAAGTAAATGGGATAGAAGTTCTTTCCTCCCCCAGGAAACGCTTTTCCCCATGTACTACCACCAGTCAAATTCAAGATACTCCAAAACCCACCCTGGGCATATTGATATTACCATGCCTTTGTGTAAGGACAAACAACACAGGAAAGCCTTGCTTTAAAGCTGTGATCAAGTGCTTTTCATTACTCTTAAAAATCAAAGCACTTACATTGTCAACCCCCTCAAAAGAAGCTTGCTTACAGCTTTAAGGCAAAGGGGCATTAAAAATGGAAGCCGAACTCAGAATCCCGGACTAGAAACCATACACAGCACTTTGAGTTTAACGTGGGCTATGCTCATACACGGTGCAAAAGTACTGTTTCAAGTGCTCAGTTGTGAACTGCTCAAGTTCAAAGCGCAGCGCTGGTCCCTCCCGCCGAGCGTAGCACCCACCTACCGCAGGTGCTTCCCCGCTCCCAGGGAAGCCAGGGGCTCCCTGAGGCGGCGGCGCGAGGCGGGGCGGGCGCCCCCCCCCGCCGCCCCTCCCCCACGCGGGGCGGCCGGCGCCATCTTGTGGCCCTTGGCCAGATTTACCGGCGCCCGGCGCCGAGGGCGGCCCGTCACTAGCGGCAGCCTTCCCGCAGAGCTCCAGGCGTGCGGAGGCCGGGGGGCCCGGACTCCGCAGAAGGCTGGCAGCCCCCTCTGAGGGCGGGC
>NW_008796218.1:7992217-8005384 GCF_000699145.1 Aptenodytes forsteri
CCCGGCGCCGGTAGGGCGGCCCGTCACTAGCGGCAGCCTTCCCGCAGAGCTCCAGGCGTGCGGAGGCCGGGGTACCCGGACTCCGCAGAAGGCTGCCAGCCCCCTCTGAGGGCGGGCCAAGCAGGCACGGCACCCGGAGAAGCTGCAAGAGGGACGGCAGCGGGCAGCTTCCGCGTCCTCTGGGCGCCACGCTCTGCCGCCTCACGCACGCTGCCTCGCTCCCCGGCCATGCAGCGGTGGGGCTGGAGCTGCCTGCCCCAACCACAAAGGAGAAAGCCTCACCCCCGCTGGCCTTGGCCTGTTGCACAGAGAGGCCACAAAGGGGAAAGCCTCACCCCCGCTGGCCTTGGCCTGTTGCACAGAGAAGCCCTGACCACAAAGCAGTATCGAAACTAAAAGGCAAAACACTCCACTTCCACTCTAGGGATTAAAAGAGGGTTGATCTTACTGCCCCCAATAATTTAGCCTCATCACCTACCAGCAACTTCTCTGCATGGCACAGCTGCTTTCTCTCCTCTGAATCACATTTGACTCCATCTTTCTCGGTCAAAAACACCCTTCTGGAGCTCCAGATAGTGCAGCAAGACCTCCAACAACCTTCAAGACCATGCTGCTTCTTGGAGCAAAAGCAACAAAGCCCTTCCTCAGGCGTTGCCTTGTGGCAGGTGCGGGGGCAGCCCAGAAGGTTCTGGCAGCGCAGGGCCAGGTGGGCCTGGCCATTAGCCCAGCTGCCGACTGCTCCTCGCTGAGGCTCAGCTGGGCTCCCCCGCACACAGGTGCACGCGCTTTGTTGGATATATCTAAGCAAACAAGAAGCACGCAATTCAATCTAACTGCAGGTGAATGCAAAGCAAAAAGTTTTTTTTTCTCTAGGGGTAGTTGTTGAATTCAGGGCCTTTGGCATGCCACAAAATACAAAATGGTCCTGTAGCGTCATGAATGTGGTAATATCGCTTGTTACTTCTGAGGTCTGGCACAGGAGAGTTTTAAGGCTTTCATCCTCAAGTTTCTTGCTGTTCTCGTCCCATACCAGACTCTATAAATAATTATTTGTACATGTGTTTTGCTGTAGAGACAGATTTGTCATAGTCAGTATTTCTTAAGGTAAAGCTTTTTCAGCAGACAGTCAGCAAGACTAACATTAAAGTCGGGTCACAATTTCCATTACAAACACTGATTTCCAGAATCTTACTACCCTTAAATAAAAATGCCCTGCAAGCAGAAATAAAACTCTGCGGAAAGCAATTAAAGAACTAAAACAGAGGCCCAGTTTTGCACCTGCTACGACTGTTTTATGAACCTTTTTCCACTTTTCACCAGTCACCACCATGACCCTTTAAAAATTGTATTTTCCCAGCACAAAGCAGACACATTGTGTGGATGACGTCTGAGTGCCTGTTGCAAGGGACTGCGCTGGTGGCCACCGTTGTGCAGCAGGGACAGGACAGTTTGTACTGTTTAAACAGACACAGTAATGAAGGTTTGTTTTAGAAAAAATGAGAAGCATTTGAGCACCCTGAACATTAAATCCTCATTTAATGGTGGAAAGTGTTGTATGTCCTTCCAACACCCAGGCACAATGCCGCGACTTTAACAAGCTGCGCAATTTTCTCTCTAATGCCTAAATGTATGTGATGGACGTATGGTGCCGTATCACCCTCAACTGGGAATTGCTTTAACTTTATTGTTTTCTGTCACAGTCTGGATGCTCTTCCAATGTTTTAGTGATTGTGAAAGATCAGTAAAGAAGGATTACTTTGAAACTCTTTGAAAAGGAAAAAATCCATGAGAGAACTTGAAACAACAGTAAACCTGAGACCTATTGTACAGCACAAAATATCTCATGACAAGGGGAGAAAGCCTTTCAGTTGTGAAAAATAATGAGAGAGATATGCCACTGCAGGACCAGTGTCAGAAGATATTTAAGAAAGAATCAGAAAAGGTAAGTACCCAGCTTTTGGGCAGCATTTTGTTCCAAGGGTCCCATCCTTGTGACTCGATAACGGTACTTATTGTCGTCAGAGATTATGAGTTACTGCTCTTGCTGTTACAATGGACATCTCAAATGCATTTTCATCAGTCTTTCCTTCTAAATTAAAATTGGTGTGCAAAGGCTGTGGTCCGAATTCAACAGGAACATAAGCAGCACAGTGCTATGCATTTCTAACACCTTAATGATGAACAAGGATCCTTTGGGCACAGTTTCATCACATCCATGAGGCCAGTGCTGGCCCAGGGGGCAGTACCACTCTGCCTACTAGACATTTCCATCCCTTCTCTGGTTCTAATATCAACATTTGTCAATTGACCTGGCAGCAATGGTTTTTTTTTTTGGTCAAGTTTCACCATAATGCAATATAAATGATAGAAGTAGCATACGGGAGGCGAGTGGGAACTAGGCCCCAGCTTCCAGCAGTAGCACAGAAGCCAGTTGTGAAACTGCACTTTCTCATGCCTAGAAAACAGGAAGCAATGTTTGTCAAGGCAGATAACACTTTTTATTAGACAACCTAATACAGCTGGGAAAAAACCCAGCAGTTTCGAACACTCAAGCCCTTCTTCAAGAAACCTATCCACTGAAGAATGGATTTGCCAGTCAGTTTAACACTGAGAAAGGCAGTTACCTGTCAAAATCAACCAAACAAAAACTTTGATAAGTCTTTGGGCCAGAAAGTGAAAACGACCCCACAGCTTGGTAGCTGGATCATTTGTTTGTAAGACCAAGTGCAGTTCCTGTTGCAATTAGTATTAAGTTATTTTATATATAGTGAAAGTATTTCAACTGGAGAATACAGAAAACTTGTAACAGAATATTCTTGATCCTATTTGCTAACATACTCTCCTGAGAGACTCAGATTCTGTCTTGAAATTGGATGGGCAAGTGAATTAAGCCTCTCTTTTCTTCTTGTGCTAAACAGGTGAAACAAACTTGTGCTATTGAGTGTCTATTGGGTGTTGCCACCTCCCTTGTGTTTCCAGGAGGGCTGTGCAAGTAGGAAAGACAGGAAAATATATAAATTGTAAAACTTGCAACAGCTTTGATTTGGTAAAAGTGCCATGATGTTCGAGGTATAAGCAGTTTTTCACATGAATAGTGACTGAAACTTACTGGATCCTGACCTTGATTGGGTTAG
This sequence comes from Aptenodytes forsteri, assembly GCF_000699145.1. Lineage (NCBI taxonomy): Eukaryota > Metazoa > Chordata > Aves > Sphenisciformes > Spheniscidae > Aptenodytes > Aptenodytes forsteri. The sequence goes on from NW_008796218.1 coordinate 7,995,352, forward strand.
GTGGCAGCTACTGTCTCATAGGAGAAAGCCTTTATGAACAGTCTCTAAGTGCATGAACCTGTTCTCTCAACTATTGAATTTCATCTCTCTTATCTTTTGCCTGTCCTCAAGGTTATTCAGTTCCTCTTTATCATACTGTAATTCTCTTGCACAATAACAATGTTTCCCAGCTGCATACCAACAGCAGGTTTCATTAGCAAACTCTTCATTATCGCACAGAGGTCATTAATGAAAGCATCACATGTTTGGCCCCAAGAAAATTCATTGAAGATCTCTAGTAGCAAACTCCCTCTAGCCTCATAACTCCTCTTAAGGAGGTGCCAACCTCACCTTACATCCTTAAATCCCAAAGCTTCATTATAATACCCAGTGTGTGATTTATCTTAATCTCTTAGGTACAGAATTAATAATGCATTGTAATGCTATAGTGAGCCATACTTGCAGAAAGGTGTAGATTTCTCCAAATGCAGCATGTCTATCCTAATGCTTGCATGTAAGCAGGACAAAGATGATGGCCTAAGACAATAATAATTTACGAGAGGACTAAAAGGGAAAACATTAGCGTTATATCAGAATCAGACAAAACAAGATTAACTGAGCTGAAATATAGTGGTCCAAGTAAAAGCCACACATAGATTCTGATTCCAGCAACATCAAAGAGGTAGCAAAATACTCATTATTAATTTATCAGGAAATAATAAATAAAGAAAATGCTTGTTTTTTCAAGAAGCAGAAATCTGTATGTATCACATACTTTTATTAAAATACAACAGTGGATTAATGATGTATGAATTAGTTCATTAATATGAATGCATTAATAATTAATTAATTAGTCATCTGCATTAAAAAGAATGTTTTATTATTATCCAAAATCAAACAAAAGGCCTCTTTAGACTTGCATTGCATGCCAAGTAATTAGCACAACCACCCACTAACTTGACCAGCTGAAGAAGGGAATACTCACCAGCCAGAACACCCAGCGGAGGGAAGGAACATTTTTGGTCCAGTCACCAACTGGTTCTTGGAGGTGTGCAAAGGAGTTCTCATAACCAGGGTGAATCACTGACCTGGCTTATCTGAATCCCCTAAAATGAGTAAGGTATCACATCACTTACTGTATGACAATTATCAAAAGTACAAGATACACCAAATTTATTTAACAGCTACTGCAAGTAAGCAGGGAGACTGAATTCTTGTGTTGTTTCCTGATACTGTTAGATCAGGATCTTCTTCCCTCCACTTTCTCCTCCACTCTCTCATCATCATTCACTCCTTCGAGGTTCCCAGTTACTGTGCAGAACCCATTTCCTCTCTCCAGTCAAGAACTCTGTCATGTCCACCTTGGCATCATGCCTTATGTCTTGCTTCTTGTGCCATATGACCTGTTCCTTTTTTCTGTTCGTTTTGTTTCATTCCTGGCAGATTTTTAGACTGCTTTATTCTACACTATATTTAATAGTAGGTTAGCTTAATAAAACATGGTTGATTTGTATTTACAGGGTTAAGTCGTCTTTTTAGTCTGTTGTCTAAAAGGTATCTGGCAAGTTTATTTGGGGCGTATCATCCTGAAAAGCACTGTTTATGTTGGACAAAATAGTATGTAACCCAAGACAAACATAGCTGTATGCAAAAAGTACACCGGAAGCTTTATTTAATTTGCTATTCTGTATATTATAAACACACATATGCACCTGAGTACAAGAAAAAACATGCAGATCACCATTCAAAAATAAAAAAAATAGTAAACCATTATGAAGAATACAGTATTATTAAGCTAAGATTTCTTAAATATGTTTATATATTACTTGTAAGAATCATTTACAAGGATATGAAAAGTACAGCCAAGAATTAATGAATTAGGAAATACCAGGATGAAGACTGTGCATATTCATTATGATATACATCTTTACTACATAAGACAGATTGATTGCTCTCTTACTGAGCTGCTATCCACTATTTGATTTTGTTCTTATTTGTTCACTGGGCAAAAGCCAGTACTGTACTCAGCACACACTATTCCATTACTGCTTTAAAGGAGGAGTATTGGACTTTAGTGGGTATGAATCTTTCTCCCTCTCCTCTTACATGCAAATGATTTCATAGCAGAGAGAGGGCATGTCTGTACCATGCAGTAGAGCGTAACACAGAGTTAATTCAACTATTCCAGTAACTCCACAGCAAACACGGCCCATGCTGTCCACATCAGAGGATAAACCAACTTGGGTACCAAGGCAGGTTAGAGCAGCACCACGCCCATACTAAGACACTTGACTCCCAGTACAGCTCATCAGAGCCGACATGCTGTCCTTCTTGCAGTGCCAAGCATGGCTGAGAAATGTCTTTACTGTGCTGCACTGATATGGAGAGGGTTGATGGGCTCTTGGCTTCAAGCCTGGTTATTATAGGGAGGATGAAGTCTACAGAAAGTTTTATCCCTTAAAACTCTATGACCACGCACCAACTTTGATACTGCTGATGCCTACAAAGCAAAATATTTTAGAAAAAAAGCATTATTTAAGGAAGAGATCAAAATCAGTATGCTTTAATTAAAGATGTGGTTTAATCCAAATGGCATTTTTGGCGGAAGGGGTAAGATTTTTCAGCAGAGCTCTAGAAGTAGAAGAGACTGTTTTATTGGTCTAAAACACATTAAAAATTACTGGATAGACACTGTAACAGACACTTTGTCTGAATCAGACCTCGAGTGACTGGCCCCAGCAATCCCTCTTGATATTACAACCTATGGTATAATACCAAACTTTTTTTACTGGTAAATCTAAGAGGTCCTCTTACTAATGCAGTTCCTTAAAACAAGAACTTCTTGCTTCTTAATAAACAGCTAAACAGGCTTAAATATCTGAAAGCCAATAGTAAATTATGATCTTTGGTGACATCTGATGGAACAATCCAATTGGGTTTTTCTCATTCCATTCACTATTGCATAGTAAGGGTTACACACCAGGATTTTTAACTCAGTAAGGCATAGAAGGTAAGTATAACATCCAGTCACCTCTTTATTGGCAATGTCTTCATTTCACGTAAGTGAACGTACCCAGTTGTTAAAAATGCTTGAGTTTGCTTTAAATTAAAAAAAAGTAGCATTGGGAATGCTGCGTTCATGTTAAAGATATTTGTAAAGCCCTAAATAACAATTAGTATGTTTGTATGTGTTACACACTCTATTACTATCATCAATATAATTTTAATTTATAATATATTGTCTGAAAATAGGTACCGTTTGAACGAAAGGCTGTACTCAGTAGATCTCTGTATATGCTAAGAGAACTGAAGGTCAGCCTGTAGCATCCAGAAGATCCTGTTTACTAATGCATGCAGTGTTTCACAGGCATGCTATAAGAACACAACAGTAGCATTCTTGCTTCTTGGTATTCTGCAATGGTGGAGAGCTTATTGGATTTTTCTCACTTGCCTGTCATGCCCTAAGGGTTTCTAGATCATTAATGATCAATAGGTCCATTCAGATAAGAATAATAATTCAGACAATTGAAAAACATATATGCTTCTTTGATGGGTCTGTGGTATCAGTTGCAAATAAATTTGCTGTTTAACCCTCCCCTGAGTAATAAATGTGCTATTTGAAGAGCACATTTTAGAATATCAGAGATGCTAGCTTTGACGATTCCATAATAACTGCAGCACAGTATTTGGTTTATTTGTCCAAACACTTTGCAAATATGCTTCCTTTGAATTTATCAACTTTATTAAGATCCTAAGCTCTGTTTAGACCTTTTGACCTCATTGTATATTTAGTTACCACAGCAGCCTCTGCAGTTACAAATGTAAAAATGTTCTCTCTTAAGGAGCTGCTCAGTGTTGTCAAAGGTTATTTGTAAGTCCAAAGCAGGCAAAACCTGAGATCCAAGGACAGAGTGTCCTTATTGTCCATACATTTGAAGCCACCTTCAATCTCTGCTTTATGTTCAGCATCCCTTTTGCCCATCATCCATGCCTCCTGTATGCATGCAATAATGACAGGCACAGATCTAGAGTTAGACCAATTGGGAAAGAAGCAGGCATGGAGTCCACACATAATAACCTAAGAGGCCAGGTGGTCAACTGCGTGTAGGAAGGACAGCCATGACAGCCCCACACAAGAAAATACCCGTCTAAGGAATTGCTTTTCTTCATATATTGCATGCACCCCTTGCTCCTGCATATGCCACACAAAACCACACGATTCTGTCTCCATCCATCCTTCCAGCTGCTTTGCTGCCTTCTATGTACGGGACACATTCTCCAAAATTCCTTTGCCATCTGGTCTATGCACCACCCAGTCCTTCCTCACCAACAACACGCACACTCTACGTCATTACATATACCCTTCTATTCACTCCCTTCTTATTTGACCTTCTTCCTGGAGAAACATGATAATTTATTTCCTAGAAACTCAGATTTCTCTTAGTTCTCATATGTTTATCCAGTTCGGATGGAGATCTTTTTTCCCAACAGTTTATCTATATGCTCAGTAATCTTAATCTTTATTATCAAGTTTACCATCTGTTGAAGGATGGAAGTCAGACTCGTGGTCTGTCATTCCTGGCATCCTTTCTAGAGCCATTTTTGTGGACAGGATGGACTGCAATCTTCCTGCTTTTCTTATATTGGAATAACTTTTAACTATGAATTTTTTGCATCGTATGCAAGGTGCTCCTCAAATTCTCTCTCAGCCTTCTTAATTTCCTGGTTACATTTGATCTGCCTGTTCTCTTCTGGAGGACAAACTTTCCGTTATAAATGCCGGTCCTTTCTACATGATAATCATCTTAATTTTCTATTGAGACATGTAGGGTTTTTACTGGACCACTCCGTTTTCTTTTAAAATTTCAACAGAGAGTTTATCTTGAATTCTAATACAGTATTTTTGAAAAGCGTGTAGGCTAACGCTAGGCTTTTTGCTTTTTAGCCTGCTCCTCCCTTAATGCTTTCTCTTCCTTTTGACCAGTTGCCTTATTAGTATGCAGTTCCCTTTCTTTAAATTGAACACTTGTGTTCTGGATTTATTTTGTTTAGTCTCCCCTGCTGCAGTGTTAAACCTAATTGTATTGTAATTGCTATTACAGATCAGGTCTCCCACATACTTCTTGAGCTGGTCCTGTGCACTATTCAGGACCAAAGCCAGAACAGATCTTTTCTGGGGTTGAAGATTAGTTGTTCTGGAAAGCAGCTATTTACTACCTCCAAAAAAAATATTTCTATGTCCTGTCATAGAGGATAAAGCACTAATTCTGCTGGTAGCTGAAACATCCCAATGTTAGTACCTGAATTTGCAGGTTCTCTAAACTCACTTAACATTGCTGATCTCTATCCTCTATATATATCCTGATTGGGGGTGGGGGTAATTATACAATCCTAATGCTACATTTTTATTATTACAGTGTGATACTTCCAACCACAGGGATTTCATACCGTTTTCTTTTTCAATGATAATTTCATTCCATTACACTTCATTTTAGACTCCAAAAACAATGCCACCCCTCCACATGCCCATCTTATTCTGTCAATTTGTGTAAAGTTGATAGCCTGGGAACATCACATCCACCAATTACCCTCTTTCTGCAAGGTCTCTGAGCTGCCTCTTGTCAGGCTCATCATATGAAACCAAGCGTCCCAGTTCTTCCATCTCATTTTCCAGGCTTGTAGCACTGGCAAGTTTTGCCCTCAATCTGTTGCCAACTATATTGGACACATTGTCAACTGACAAAGCAAGGAGTCTGATTTGCTTTCCCTACTTATTGCAGTTATGTTGCTTTCTTCCCAGCCTTTTCAGACACACACTGAACATTAGCCACAGCCGTTTTGGGGGATCACAACCATCTGACATCTGTGCTCCTCTACATCTGTCAGCTTCCTCCCAGTTTTTAGCACATTTTAAGATTTTAGGGCCAGCAGCCTGGGTCCTTTCTAACAAAGGTTTCAACCCTTCCTTCCTGTTCCTCCACTTCTGAAATGTTCCCCAGTTCCTAATGTATGTAAATCTCTTATCCTAATATCTAAACTAAATAATTTCTAACAATATTATGTTAATTTCTGTTCATGAACAATTGATCATCGTCATCTTAAAAACTCCTCATCTATTACAGATTAGACTGCTACCAGAGCACAGAATTTCTAAAGTGTTTGATTTTTATGAAAGGTTATTAACAGGCAGCTGCCAGATTATTAGCAGGCAGCTCAAGTATCCTATTTATCCAGACAATAACAGTATCAACACTGTAGTGCAAGCTTTTCCCATACAACTCTATCAATTTATCTCCATCATGGAGAAAAGGGATTGTAATGAGTCCAATGAAGCCTCATTCATGCCAAGCTGTTACAGATAATGATTCAGAGAGGGAGAAAAGGACGTGGGGCAGCATCCAGAAGCTGGGGAATAATAGGGTGTTAAACAACCAGTGCATGTTTGTAAAGTTCAGATAAATACCAGGAAAAAAACAGATTCACTGATCCTTCAGCTTCACCTTACAGGGTGACAACCACACTCCAGTACATTTGTAGAAGGGGAAGTTTAGGTTAGTTGGTTAATATTTAAAAAACAAAAAGAGTATCCCGGAAATGGTTCCATAAGATCAGAGCAGATAGATACGAGATACATTTTAACCTGCTGCACATCTGTGTTCTCATCTGGACCCTAGCTTCTGAAATCACAGGCACTAGCCGCAGAGGGAGGACTGTTAAAGCTATAGCATCTATACAAAGGCATACCACAAACAATAATGACTTGTAGCCAACAGCAATTCAACTTTAAAACAAAATCCTATCTCTGCATCTCTTGAAAGAATTACCACTCCTATGACTAGAATAGGCAAGTTCTTTTGCCCCTCTTCATTTTGTCTCTTGAGTTTGACTTACGGAGTTATTCATCAAACCGTATACAGTGGCATATTTGATTTACAATGTGAAAGGTACATGGTAAAAATCGTCTTATTCAACAGAAAGTACACCATTTGAAAATGTCCAATCACTTCCCAGAGCTGCTCAGTCATATGGTAACTGTCATGGGCTAGATGAACACTGAGAATGAATAAAGTCATGTTCCAGATCTGTACAATTTGTGGTTTGGAATATCTGTTGCAATATAAAAAGGCTTTCCATTGCAGTCAGATCAGATCAGTGAAAACAGGTAAGGGAAGCCAGAGCTGCAGAAAGCATTCTGAAAGAAGGTGAGAGTTAATGGTCTCATCTTTGTGTCAGAGAAATGTCATAAAGCCTCCATCACACCTGGATGAGGCATTGCTATAAACTAAGAATCAGAATGGGGAAAGGGTAAACTAAACATTGATTGTACTGTCTGGTGTGACAAGCACATTAATCCTTGTAGGAATATGCCACGGATTCCATGACAACAATAAGAACTAAGATATTTATAACTTTGAAAGCAAGGCTGTGTCTTAATGCCACAGTTTGCATTCACGGGCCAAGGATAATTTCAAAAAGTTTTGCAAGAAAGTACCTCGGCTGTTTAAGGGATTAAGTGTGCTTTGATTCATGTATGACCTGCAATTTGACAATGTATTTGAAAAGTGACATTTTCCAGGATGGTAACTGCCAGCAGTGCTGGGTGCTTTAAGCAATGGTGAATCTGACGCCTACAGTGCAGGAAGACTGATCAGTTTTGAAGTGCTTGTTGTGCATCAGGGAAACATCTTTACTGATCCATAAAATTAAAATAATCATAATCTGTGCCCCTTCCCTTCAAGCACCACACATTTAATAAAAAAAGTAGCTTGATGAGTCTGTCATCTCTCACCTCTGTAATGGCCTGCAGACAGCATGTGTGTTTTGACTTCAGCATCATAGCCATACATCATAAAGGAAGAATTTTCTTGGATATATACATATTGATTCAAAGAATGAAACTAATATCTTAGAGTTTAATAAGCTGAAAGTTTCAGTGAAGTTTTCAGTCCTTCTGCAATATCCATTTTATCTTCAATAAGCAACTCTCACTCTCTCAAAATTAAGTCTTTCTACCCAGATTTAGAGTTCTTGCATATCCCTCAAAATCCAAGCACGGTTTGCATGCTGTCTGTTCTGAAACTGTTAGTGACATAAAGAAACATTGATATTCAATACACTGGGCATTTTCACATATTTCTTCCCAATGCCTTTCTTTGCCCAGCTGAACACCATATTTTTCCTGCCACAGTGACACAATTTCCAGAAGCAAGATGCTGTCACCTGCTCTTTGCCTTGAGCTCAGCACTCAGTCCCATCACCTTCTCTGTGTAAGCTCCAGTATTCACATGGCTGGGAGGTGAGCTCAAGCCAATTAAACATCCCAATTTCTCAACTTATTTTTCACGCCAGCACAAAGAAAGCAACAAAGTGAAGTGGTCAAGGCTAAATTCTCCTTTCAGCAACAGCCCAGAGAAGTTACATTAAAGAGATGGGTCACCACTGCCTAAATATTTCATCAGAGCAAGTAACATATTGTCCAAGAACAAGACCTCAGTTTATGAGTTCCCACCTGTGGAAATGGTATCTCCAGTAATGTCAGGAAAGCAAAAGATTTCGTTTTAATAGCAGAATAGATGGCAAAAGATGCAGCTCATACAGGTCTTCACACACCATGGTCTTCTGACAATTTCACTGGCAATGTGGTTGCAAAGGCACACCAGAACCTGGCAGATTTTTAAAAATTGGTGGAATGGGTTTCCAACATAAGTTGGATCTTCAGTGAAAAGGAATGATTATATAATTCACTGCACAGTGTACAGTCAGTCAGTTTAGGACGACAGTAACAGAGCAGCCGAGTGAAGAGGCAGAACAGAAGAGGGTTTAAAAACAACTCTCTCTCTAAAGATGCATTTTGATATAGTGAAATGGGACAGAATTCAAAATACTTTAGAATATTATCACAGAGTACAAATTGTTTGTAGCTGGCTACTGAAAGTTAGACAAACTATTATTTATGCTCCTGATTTTCAAAAGTGCTGCAAATCTTACTGCTATCCCTGAAAGTTTTTCTCTACATAAGGACTACAGGATTGAACTGGATATGAAAGTCCAGCAAGGCTTGTTAACAAGTATAGCAGTACAAAACATCACTTTATTGCACCCAGACTTGAATTTTCCTTTTTGAGGTGTTTTTCTTCTCTTCCATCTTGCCTCATTCATCAGTGTATATACAGAATACATTTTGAACCTAAATTTTTGTCACTAGCAAGTAGAATCTGAAAGTATCATAATACAAAGAACAAACAGACGTTAACCCAACATTTTGAATGGCTGCCTAGATAACGAAACTGCAGTCGCTAGGCTCCAAGCAGTCTCATGTGCTTTATCACCTACAATATTGGCACAACCCAGCCCACCAGGAGACCAAGAGAGACGTTCCTGCTTGCTGTCTACAATATCCTAATTGCACTGCTGAAAATAACACTTACCTGAAGATGCAGAATTGTCTAATGCAGAACACTGGGGGCAATGACATGGGAAACTGTTAGAGAAGTGAATGTGTCAAATGCAAATAAAGGACCAACAACTAAGTCTCTCCCTGCAATCACAGGAAAATAATTATATGCATATTACATTCATTGGTTCCATTCAGTGTTGCTGCAGAAGTTATACAAAAGTTCTTACTAATTTTATTTAAATCCTATGTAGGCATGAAAGGATTCATCCTGACATTATGATAAATGATGAAACGTAACATTAACATAAACTTGTTTATATGAGAAAACCTGCTGACAGAGTACATGCTTTTTCATTTTATGTTTTTGCATTCTCTCTTTCCAAGATGCTGTCCTGGTTTCAGCTGGGATAGAGTTAATTTTCTTCCTAGTAGCTGGTACAGTGCTGTGTTTTGGATTTAGCATGAGAATAATGTTGATAACCTACTGATGTTTTAGTTGTTGCTAAGCAGTGCTTACACTAGTCCAGGACTTTTCAGCTTCTCAAGCCCTGCCAGCGAGAAGCTGGGAGGGGGCACAGCCAGGACAGCTGACCCAAACTGGCCAAAGGGATGTTCCATACCATATGACATCATGCTCAGTATATAAACTGGGGGGAG
>NW_008796218.1:8005440-8010428 GCF_000699145.1 Aptenodytes forsteri
TATTATTATTTTCCTTTCCTTTTCTGTCCTATTAAACTGTCTTTATCTCAACTCATGAATTTTACTTTTTTTTTTTGCCAATTCTCTCCCCAATCCAACGGGGCGGGGGGTGTGAGCGAATGGCTGTGTGGTGTTTAGCTGCCTGCCAGGTTAAACCACAACAGAAGCTCAGCCAGGTCTCCCATCAATTACACCCATGCAAAAGAAGAATAACTTCAATAAAGCCTGGATAAATTCATCATTCTAACTAAGAGGCAATATGTAATAGTAAGCTGATTTTGACAAAACTGGTGGATCAGAATAATAAAATTTTAAACCAGTTATCTATATTGTCTAAGAAAAAGACTACTAGTTTTAGAACAGATAGCACAGTATATATGATTCTTTCTGCTCGACGATGCAAAATTACTTGTGTTAACAGAAGGAATCTGGCTGTGTTTGTTCAGTTTAAGTTAACAAGAAGGGACCTTTCCTTTGCTGCATCTGTACTGTCCACTGTTAGAAAACAAGTTCCAACAAGAACTTTGTTTTCCCACAGACACCCCTCTGCTCTACTTCAGACCTTGGTACTGTTGTTCTGCAACTTCTAACTACAGCTTGGAAGTGTCCTGCACAGTACAGTGAACTATACCAACTTGATTCAGGTAACCTCACTACTGTGTTGTTAAAGAAAAGTCTACCACTACTTAAACCAATGGTCATACAGTAGAGCAACTTAAGCACCACAGACAAAAGTCTTAAGACTAAAAAGAATCACCTTGACACTTTTGTTCCAGAAGTAAGCATACACTCAAGGAAAGACAAGCAAATCCCAGAGTACAGTGGTAAGACAACTTAAACGGTGGCAAAAATATTCTGTGTAACTCCCAAGAATATTTGGTTTGATTTCTCCCCTTTTGGGAATTAGAATTTAAAAAGCCTAACATGGACTTTTTAAAAAAAATGTCTTTTACCGCTTAAACTATAGTGCTGCTCTTTTGTTAAACAGCAATGTAAAAACAAAGCAAGTTAAATATTGGATTAGCAGATGACAGCTCTTCAAAAATATTCTCATTAAAGTTGTTCAGAGCACCAGAAACAGGTTTTATGTTTTAAAAATTAAGTTACAGGGAAAGCTTCCTCCCTGTTACCATACCCTTGAGGCCTGTGAATACTGTTGTGGGTGGCAGTGTGTTGGCAAAGCAAATACCAGCAAACTGCCTCCCCTCACACAAGTGATTGATTTATTAGTTTAATAGAGCTGTAAATCGAGAAAAATGTTCCTCAAGCCTTAACAGTGAACTACGAGCAAATAATAGGCAACAAGCTCTGATGCAGAATTGAAAATATAAGTACTTGCGAAATACAGCATATGTTGCATTTTCCTGTCAGCAGGCCACGGAAAATCTGACCACTATGATTTCTAGCTACATGACACAGTCCTTGAATTCTGGTGACAGAGCCTTATAACATTAATGTTGGGTGCCCTTGCTTTCATCTGCAGGGAGCACCCACATGGTTTTTATTTTATTTTGCTCAATTTAAAACAGATAGAAGCCAGTACAAGGGAGCTAAAAGCAGTGCTACAATGCACTAAAACAAGAAAGGATCCTCCAGCCATATAGCGAAAACAAAATTCTTTGCAATCACTTGGTGCTTCTGTATTTACAGAATTCAGAAAGCTACCAATGTCTATAATTGTACAAGATATAAAGTGCTGTTAATGTTATAATTCCTCTATAATTCCCAAAACATTCCTTAAGTACTTTTCTCCCTCTATCTAAATACATCACTGTCATACCACCTGCCTTTTTTTTTCTCTGTAAGACTGTTTCTGGCGTGTCATGCCATTTCTGTCTAGAGTTTCTCCTTCCTTCTTCCCATCCTTGCAAATTTAACAGGACATTTGCTAGTTAACTCTTCTATACTGTGAAACAGAGAAAACAAGCTGCATTGGAAAAGGATAGATGTTATCTAGCAGCCTGCAGCAGGCAATTGCCAGCTGCACACAGGCTTGAGCCTGTAAACATCTGTAAGATAGTAAAGGTTTTCAAGGGATAAATTCAGTTCTCACTCATGATTAATTATATTTGTGTAATGCACAAGCCAGTTTCTAAGTAAAACCTCAGAACTTCAGCCATGACATAAGTATTTGAGATTCTGTTTTTAAGAGTTACTAAAATTGGACAACTCAAGGCATTTTGGAGATAAAAGTTGGGGTGGGGAGAGTTTAACTTTAGATGAGTATTCTGTTTCAATTACCTGAAAATATTCAGCTTGGGTTTGATGCATTTTTTTGCTCCAGGTTTGCTTCAACATTGAAGCAAATATGTTTTTTATTGCAAATAATAGTAGGTTTTCATTCAAGAAGGAGGGGTGGATTTCAACAGAAACATTGTTAAAAATATACATTTCTTTCTTCTGCTTGAAACTAATTCTGTCATGTAAAAAGTTTAGTCTTTAATTGAAAAGAAAAAGCATTTAGTTGAAAAATTTCCAACTGTTTCTAAGTCTTACACAACTGGAACACCAGACCTCTATTCCATCTTTCACTAAATACTGGCAAATGCAGCAAGGAAAAGGCCAAATACTCATCAAGATTCAGCAATATCTCTGTAGGCCTTCAAATCCTGTCCCAGGAGCTGTGCCTTTACAAACAAGTCAGGCACATCTTCTGCAACCTTGTCTGCAGCCCGGGGGAAATAAAAAGACACCAATCACATGGGATTGTCCTCATAATATCGGTCTTTTGTTCTTGTGGTTGCTTTTGTTTTTAAAGCAGTGATTGTCCTTACTGTAGCTGTTGTAATAGTCAAGAACACCCCACAGTATGGCCTTTGCCCTATCTCCTGCTGCAAGGCAAGAGCAAGGAAACAGAAAAGAACAGGCAAGAGTAGTGAGGGAAAAGTGGCTTCACCCTGCCAGCAATCACATCCAAAGGCTTGTTTAAATTCTGCAATGCCTTTTAAAGATTGACCTTCATTAGCTTTCGCATACCCCCTAACCTCTTGAAGGTCTTTAACATGCTCAACTTTATCAAGTGCGGTCTTTTCACTATGACGAGCTCTCTATCCCTTCCTACCATAATTTGTAGAAAGTTTTTACACGATATTTAATTAGAAGTTTGAGCTCTGTACTCACCAGAATAGAAGTCAAGTAATACTGATCTGCTTCACAAGAACCAACTTGTTTTTACTACTGAACAAAACCCAAAAATCCCCAAAATGCAAAAGCTTCCAAAGTCCCTATTATGTCCATGAAAGTCAGCAGTATTCAGTATTTAAAAGCAATTCAACATATTTCAAGAGTGCTAAAATGCTTCTTTCTTCTTCTGATAGTCTAGAAGCATATGCATGTGCAATGTCTGTCTATTGGATTAAATGCACTAAATGTTTAACATGCATTACATATTACTGAAGAAGCAAACACTGAACTCTGGCACTTGATGACTTCACCTCAGTATTTTCCTTGCCTTGCCTTTCTCTGTTAGAATTAAATCAGTAGGCTGTACCCTCAGCCTTTCTTTTCTAGAAAATAATCAGACTAAAATTAGTTTTTATATAATGGAGATAAATATGATCAACTTCAGTGAGAAGACTACATCCCATGAAATTAAACTTGTTTACTTGCTTCAGTCTTTTAAAGTATCGTAGCAGCAAATTTTAAAGTATTGATACAGCAAATGATCTACCAAGCAGAGAGCCCAGACAAAAGCAATGCATGCCCTAGCTTTACAGCGATACAGTCTGTGTACGCCTGATGATAGCCTTGTCTACTGCTGACTCATAGGACCACATGCTACTTGGAAGCAGTATCTCAATGTAGCTAGTATAAAATTGTCTAGTTTCTCAGATTTTTGTCTCAGGAGCACATTTAAAAGTAATTAGTTAATGAACTTGAAAGAAAAGAGAAACTCAGTTCATTCTAGAATCCTATTTACTAACTTTAGCAGGTTTTCAGAAAAATATAATTTTCCTGAATCAACTTACACACTGGCTAGACCATTACAAACTTAGAATCTCATTTCGGCTTGAAAAACCAAACTTACTGAGCCAAATCAATAAATAATGCTGTTCAGTATGGTCAATAAATAACCAATTTAGCTCCTTTCCAAATCCATTTACAAGTAATCATGCAGACATTAAGCAGTTTTATAACTGATACCTAATGGCTACATAATAATACATTTATTAGAGTTAATAATTCCTGTTATGCTAGTAAATGGACTAGCATGGTTCATCACCATCCCTAATAGTCTCTTTATGAACTAAAAGGGAGGCTGTCAGGGAGTGATTGGTATAGCACATGAACAAGGCTTCTTTAATGCATTGCTTCTCATTTCTGGAGAATAATGTTCAAACACAGCTGTCATGGGCCTGTCATGTCACGTTATGACAGATTCATTCTCCCAAGTTTTGTCTGAAGAGCGCAGTGACTGCAGCAGACTGGAACATGGAGAAAACTAGAAATCTTAAAGAAAAAGTACAAAAATAAGGTATTATCCATACATATTATCCATCTTGAAAACTCTTTCTGCCATTGCATTTCCCATAGAAATGTACAAAGTTAGTTTTCATCTGTCAATTAAAGCTTTCAGGTCCTCCACATATACTTGATAGCCTTCAAGCAACTTGTTTTGCAGTTACAGTTGGATAAGAAATTGTTTCTATTCCAAATGAGGCGCTCAGGACAGAAACCAAGCAGGAGAAAAGCGATTCTGAAACCCCCTTTGTGTTCCTCAGGCTGTGGGTAAGCCTGTGTTTTCTCCTAGACCCTGGTACAGGCTTAGTTAGCCCTAGCTTATACTTTGTTTCTCAGAACCCTTTTCCAGGCCCTGGGAAACAGCTGTAGCACAGTATACTTCAGCTACATCCCCATCTCACCCTTGGGCTATTATTTTTCTTATACTGCCATATGTTACTCATGTCAGGGCTAGAAGCAGGGCTGGTGTGAGCCATTACATGTTACCCTCTCCAGTCTTTGAACAGCAGCCATGGGCAAGGATATTT
>NW_008796218.1:8010532-8017012 GCF_000699145.1 Aptenodytes forsteri
CCATTCTTTGAAACACAGCCATGGGCAAGGATATTTATTAAGCTGTTTCCTCTCTCTAAGGTCCCTTTTAATATTGCCAGAGCTGAGGATTTTGCACATATGTCCTTTCTATTTCATTTTTAGAGAATATTCCTTGGCATTGATAATGTCAAGATCCCATTTTTCCCCTACTGCTTGCTAAAACTTCTTAAAAAATGCTTAAAAATCGTCCCCACTTAAGCTTCTCTTCATATGTCACAAAGTGGAAGAAAGAGCATTTTTAAAACAAAATTCACAAGCTTGTGGCCATTTAACTAATATATTGAATGTAAAGAATATAGATGGGAAGATTGTTTTTTGCCTGCTATCCTCTATTGTTTTAGCTATGTGCATCCCAAGCAGAAGCCTGTAACAGCCCTTCATGTCATCAATGCAGAACACCAGCAATATCCTGGACATAGGCTCATCTAGCCACGAGTGGCCACTCTGCTGCAAGCAAGGAAAGTGACTCACCATCCTCTGATGCCTTGTAGAACCACCTCTGGTGACTGTAAAGGGAATTATCATATTTTTTACTGACAAGGCATATAAAAGATATGAGAAAGAAACAATACTGCTTCAGTGTCAATAGCAATAGAAATGACTTGCTTAATCTGCCGGTAGCCTGAGGTAGAGAATGTCACTGAAAGCCTACCTTCATAATATTGCATTTGCAGGCAAAGCCTTGTCAGCCAACAGTCTCATTTATGGTTTCATATCTCTAATCTATCACTGAAGAAAAGTTTTATTAAAAGTAACTGACAGTATCATTCCCTTCCTTGTCACCATCTTAGCCTGAATCCCTGTCTGTTACGGATATACTGAAATCATCTTACTTGGGGTAGCATTTTCTAAGGAAAAAAGCTGTACCGACGCTGCCCACACCCCTCCTTCCCCTGCTTCACCTGACTGTCTCTGAGTAACCATTCATAAGAAGAGCAACATTAAGCCAAAATGTAGAATTTAAGGCCTGTTCCCAGTAAGGGGCTATAGCATGGGGGTTAAGCACAGGATTGTACCCCCCCTGCTCCAGGCCATGCTCTGACAGGGACTGCTCTTCTTGCTCGGCGGGACCAGGGCAGCCACGGGACTGGCTGGCAGCATGCAGCCTGGGTTCCCTGGCAATTGCCCAGATGGATTTTGGTATGGGGCTGGCCTATCTCCTCCCATCCTCGTTGGCCTGGGTCACAAATCTGAACAAAGGCTAAGAAATTCAGTGGAAAGAGATGTCCTCAATGTTCCTTCCTGTCTTGGGAAGGCAAGTAGGAGGAAAGGTTCCCTGTTCCTTCTTTTTTTCCAGGTAAAACGTAAATGGGATTTTGGCTTCATAATCTTTGACAGTCAATGTCATTTGTATAGATCAGTAAAGGAACTTTCCTAGGGCAGGACATGGTTTTGCACTCGCTACTCAAGCTAACCTGATTTTGAGCTGAGCACTGCTAAGCTGAACTGATTTTGGTGGAAGTTCTGCCCAAGTGAAGAACGCTGCCTAAGCTAAAGCTGAATGAGCCCTTGTTTTACACATCCAATTTATTTCAAGCTACCTTTTAATTAACAGTGATTAAAATATCAGAAGCTTTTATATAAAAAATACAGTAATATTAGCAAAGCATTAATAAATATAGAAAACAGCTGAACGAGGAAGAATATGAGCTGCATGACAGTCAAGGTCCTCTCCGTGTCCAAAATTTCTGTGATGTGATATTAAGATGGTGACTTGTGACCAGCATGTATTTTAAATAAGAGACTCCCTTTTTGTTTTAAAGAATAATGCTTCTTAAAGATGATTCCAGAGTCCCTCACCAGAAATGCGTTTCTTATGATCTGAATTAATTTTTGCTGACTTTAACGAATAGTTATCAGTCACCCAAAACATGTCCCCGAGAATCAAACAGCCAGCAAAACTTCACATAGCTCTACAATTTATGTGCTTAAAATATGCATTAAGTATTTCAAACCAATTCTAGGATGTTTTAGACCATACAGTCTGCTTTCAGCTATTGTAGGTCATTGGCTCTGCTTTACAAGAAACATTGTTTTACAGGTTTATAACTCAGCTATAAAAATGTGCTCCAGGCTAAAGCTCAGTATAAAAAGGTCTCAGCTAAAGGGTAATTTTTTTCATTACAACTTTTTTCTACTTTGTTTAGCTAGTTAAGATTACAGGTGTCTTAAAAAATCCCCTTCCACTGTAGGATTATTACCAATACCAGGTGTTGACTTATACTCTAAACTGCATGGAAGAGAAAGGTAATCCAGATTAAAAAAAAAAAACAACCACACCAAAAAAAACCCCTACAAATGCTGGAACTATGAGTTTTACATGGTCAAGGTTTTAGATTTTTAAGATAATGTATTAGAACACATTTTTAAAAGAGCTGTAATTTACTGTGCACTTCAGACCATACAAAAGGATGTAATGTAATTAATGTATTACCGTTAGATATTGGGAGATCGGTGACAGAGTGCTCCATAAATGCACCTCTACATATTGACAATTTGGAGTTCTTCAAGGCCTGGAAAACAACCAGCTAAAGTTGTTTGGTCTGTTCATTTCAGCCAATGCAAATTTTAGAGGTTATTTGATCTTAATATACAAATACATACCCAGGGTTAATAGGCCAAGCCCAAGAATCTAGTTCAAAGAGGTATGCCAAGTACCAACAGGTATGCTCAGAGACAAGGCTAAGCATACTTAGATTGCAGATAAAATGCAAGGTTAACTGACTATTGAAACAACTTGCTTGTGATTTTCTTGCATGTCAAGATTTCAATCTTCATAAATAGGTGACCCAAAGCTTTTACAGAAGTTTAATACCCTACAGAGAATGTAATAGTTCAAGATCTCTGAAAGAAGACCTGGGATGCATAAACAGAGAGAGAGAGAAACAACTTTGAGAAAAGTTCTTTGCATACAGACCTATGTTCAGAATGAAACCATACAGTACTTCACTCAAATCAGAAACTAAACTCTTGAGATTCAATCTAGTACTGTGTGTAAAGCCCCACCTTTGCAAACATACATGATTTTTTCCATCTCATAGGCAACCACTTTTAGAGACATTTACCTAAATATAATTGGGAAGAAGACAAGAAAGTCAGACTGAAATATCTGCGACCCTCCCAGTGAGCATTGCTTGGGCAAGCTCAGGACTAATTTAACATTCTCAGAAGCAGAAAACATTCAGCTCAATGATAATCAGTGAAGTCAGATTTAGGGCAGGCAAAGTTCAGCAGCTTGAGCTCAGTTTTACGTTCAACTACTTGGCTCATAAAAGCTAAATAGGTGTTAATGCCTATAGGGAAAAATAAGAATTATTAATATTAAGTTATATGAAACTACTGTAAAAAGACTGGATTGAGGTTTGTTGGGTTTTTTTCTAACAACTGCAGAAGGGGTATTGTTGGGAAAAGTAGACATATGCTTTTTCCCCAGTTTATCCAGAGTGAGAGGAAGTACTGTATTTTGCTAGGTTTCTGGACAAGTTGAAGCTGTACTGTTGATTGGAGGGTACTACACAGTAAGTATACTCAGTGGAGAACATATTCCCCAGAGATCCTGGCCATCCACAGCACATACTCTGGTTATAATACCATGTCCATATTCATTTAAGTGTGAAACCTTTTGGGCTTACTGTTCATTTACTACATAGTTGTTCTAGGTGTACAGGGTAGAGTTACACTTCCTAGAAACATCAGAGCTGTTGCTTCTACATTTAAGATGACCCAGAGAAAACAATTCTAGTTCTAATGGTTCTATAAATAGTTCAAATGCTGATCAGCTTCCTGCCCCATGAGCCTCACAAAAGTATTTTATACATCTTTCAGAGTCATACGGTCATAGGTGTTACAGGACAACCCACCTCTAAGCTGCTATTCACATCCTTTACAGTAATATTTCCCTGATGCTTACTACTAGCCCTAAAATACCTGGCAGCTCACCACACACCATCATCATCTAAGTATTAACTAAAAAAACAGAACAGCAATATGTTTCCATGGATGAATAACAGAGTGCTTATGCCTTCTTAGACCAGCAACATTATGAAGACCATTATGTACATTCAATTTTGCCTAGTGTAGTCCAAAAAACCCACAATCAAACCAAAACATACCACAAAATCCTGTGGATAGTGTGCAAAGAAAATGACTTCTTTATGAAAAACTTTCTGCTGGTCTGTGTGATATTAACCTGCAAAACACCACCAGTGATGCTCCTTTTACTTTTTATATAGTCATCAAGCTTCGACTTAATAATTCTTAAAATTAACATATCCAACTAAACCGATACATTTATTATCTATTAGTTGCTATCCACATGTGAATGACAACAGTGGTGATTTCACAAGTGGCACGTGCCACAGCAGATACTACATCAGGATTTACGCAAAGAGGTTAACTTTGCCTTTGGGTGTTCAAGAATTATACGAACAGTATTAAAAGTTGAAGTCTAGTGAAGTAGAAAAAAAGTTAGGATTTTCAATGGCAATCTAACTTCATTCATAAGAGTGAAATTTACTGATGATTAACACTGGAAAGGAGAGAAGCCATTATGGACCCTCCCTGGTTTCCACATTTAAACTCCATCACTCTGGTAGCAGCTAGTTCTTATCAGTCCCACTCAGAGCAGTAAACCCATCATTTTTAGAAAATTTGGACAGACAATGCGTGACCCAGGTGATAACTGTGGTTCAAATGCCTTTGGTTAGAGTGCTCCAACGTTTTCAGTGAAAACGCTGGTCATATAAGTTTCACAGGGTTATGTGGGACTGTTTCCACAAACAGTAGTGCAGGATGGTACTGGGCAGAGACTTCCCCAACATGATTATAAAGAGCTTAACTAAAAAGAAAGGAGGAATAGGAAATATTCCTCATTTATTTTATTTATAATTTCTATTCTTTCTCTAGATTTTATCTGGACAATGTTTTAAACCACCCTGTTATTAAGCCTTTTTCTGCTCAGTGAGAAGGACATAATTTTAAACACTGGGATGAAGTTACAGTTGAGTTAAAACAGCTCAGCCCCACTGTGGGTGAGAAGCATTTATCTGATGATCTGTCAGAGGGAGTTCTGCAAAACTGTCGCTCCCCTAACAACAGGGCTAAAATGATGAAGCTGCCTGGACTGAAATACACCCTTTCTGCTTAATTCAATTTCTAAATCTCATCAGGAATGGGATACAAGTACAGGCTCTATTTGTACTAATGTGAACAGAAACGCACACAAAAAGAAATGACTCATAGGAGAGACTCAAGGACCTGGGGGAGATTGTAATACTGTATCTAATTTTGGAAAGACTTGATGATTTGTATCTCCTCTTTCAATGCCAATGGAAATAATGAAAGTTAATACCAGGTGCACCAATGCTTCCTGGCAGTTTTGACCTTTAAAAGAAAGAACTTGGATTTACAGATGACAAGATTCATCGCACAACAGTAAGCTGCTGACTTTCAGACTCACTAAGATTTACTGGCGTACCCCAGTCCATACAGCAATATTTCAACACCCACAGGAACAAACATCCCTGTCTGCAATTTTCACCAGTAATTCCTGAGACCTTTTTCTGCCTTCAAAATCATGTTAACCAATATGATGTAAATTTATAATATTTTTTTCTCATAAGACTCATTAGCATTACACATTGCAAATCTAATACTAAGGCCTTTTCAGTTGCACATAAACATAGTACAAATATAAACATGAAGCAAATGTGGACCGCCTGATAGTAAAGTCTAGTGCAATCAATGACTTCTGGCAAGCAAAACTAATTTAAGCACTTATCCAAGAACTTGCTTTTCTGTTGTTTCCTTTTGAATGCACTTACCTTACTGAAACTTACCTGAGTTACAGCTGTAGTTATGTCTGTACAAATTTATCATATTTTGGAGACATACGTTCTGCTCACTCACACTACAGTAGAACTTCTACCATGCGGAAGACCTACAGGTTCACAGTAGTTAAGGCCCAATTCTTAAAATCCTTAACGTATAGCTAAGCATTTACATTGCAGGCACAGCCAACCAACTTTTCTGGCAACTATGCACTTTGAAGTATTGCTGTGGGGTTTACCTGTGAGAGTCATAGAATAGTTTGGGTTGGAAGGGACCTCGAAAGGTCATCTAGTCCAACCCCACTGCCGTGGGCAGGGACATCTTCAACTAGATCAGGTTGCTCAAAGCCCCGTCCAACCTGACTTTGAATGTTTCCAGGGATGGGGCATCTACTACCTCTCTAGGCAGTGTTTCACCTGTTCCAGGTGTTTCTCTCTGTTCCACTGTTTCACCACCCTCATCGTACAAAATTTCTTCCTTATATCTAGTCTGAATCTACCCCCCTTTAGTTTAAAGCCATTACTCCTTGCCCTATCACAACAGGCCCTATTAAACAGTTTGTCCCCATCTTTCTTATAAGCCCCCTTTAAGTGTTGAAAGTCCACAATAAGGTCTCCCCAAAGCCTTCTC
>NW_008796218.1:8017528-8019191 GCF_000699145.1 Aptenodytes forsteri
TTGACCACTACCCTCTGGATGTGATCATCTAACCAATTCCTCATCCACCGGACAGTCCACCCATCAAATCTATTCCTCACCAATTTAGAGAGAAGGATGTTGTGGGGGACCGTGTCAAATGCCTTACAGAAGTCCAGACACACGACATGTGCAGCTCTTCCCTTGTCCACTGATGTAGTCACTCCATCATAGAAGGCCACTAGGTTGATTAGGCAAGACTTGCCTATGCTGGCTGTCTCGAATCACCTCCCTGTCCTCCATGTGCCTTAGCATAGCTTCCAGGAGGATCTGTTCCATGATCTTCCCAGGCACAGAGGTGAAGCTGACAGGTATCTTTCACTAGACCAGGTTGCTCAAAGCCCCAGCCAATCTGACCTTTAACACTTCCAGGGATGGGGTATCCACTACTTCTCTGGGCAACCTGCTCCAGTGTCTCACCACCCTCACGACTAGAGACAGTTCCCTCAGGTTGCCCTCGTGTGCCGTGTGCCCTGGCACCTCACCATCTCGAAGGCTGGGCCCACACCCCACGCATCAGTGTCTTTTCTGGACTGGAGAGACCAGGAGGGGACAGAGGAGTCCAGGTGCAGTCGCCAAAGTAGCAAATAAGAGAGGAGGAAAGCATTTTTACTGTTATTTTCTTGGTTTATTGTTTTGGGTTTTTTAAAATTGTTTATTGCCCAACCTTGGAAAGAACTCCTCATGAAGCAGCTAGAAGGGACCTTCACACTGAAGGCCAGCACTTCTTCCTGGCAGAACTGCAGTCTTCTGCTTCTCCAAAGGAACAGTTGTCTCTCTAACTTCTTTGCTTGATCTGTTGCTATTCTTTGTGCACCACCGAGGAGGGTCTGGCTTCATCTTCAACCACCCATCGGGCAACCTTCTCATCCTCAGACTGAAGAAACCCCACCTCCAGGCCCCAGGGACCTCGGTAGCCCTCTGAGGGACAACTCCTTCACCCCAGCGCAGCAGCCTGGTGGAAGCCAGGTCGTCTCATCCCCTTTTCTTGGGACAGCCAGGCATGGAGGCTGGGCCTTGCAGCTAATGCCAGGTGAGGAGGCTAGGCCAATGGTAGGGTGCTGGCTGGGTGCTCCTGCAACGCCGTGTTGATGGCGTCATGGAGGGAAGCCCTGGCACGGTGTAGTGGTGCCAGGGGAGCCATGCTGGAGGTGGATCCACTTCCATTGGTTCTTCTTGGTCTTCCAGTGGATCCTCCTCGGCATGGAGGCTGGGCCTTGCAGCTAATGCCAGGTGAGGAGGCTAGGCCAATGGTAGGGTGCTGGCTGGGTGCTCCTGCAACGCCGTGTTGATGGCGTCATGGAGGGAAGCCCTGGCACGGTGTAGTGGTGCCAGGGGAGCCATGCTGGAGGTGGATCCACTTCCATTGGTTCTTCTTGGTCTTCCAGTGGATCCTCCTCCATGGGCTCCACACCATTAGCCACATGAGCGATGCCCATCGCTACCGTGCGGCTGATGGTGCCCCTCCTCTGATGCTGCCTCCTCTTCCTCTGCCTCTCCTGAAGCCAGCCCTCTGCCTTCCCACACAAACGTGGGCAGCCACTCGCCTTGCTCCTGTGGGACCCCTTTCTTCCAATCATCACTGGAATCCAGGGGCCTCAAAGCTCAGCAAATTGTGGGCCAGCTGCCAGGGTCCCTGTATCTA
>NW_008796218.1:8019403-8031709 GCF_000699145.1 Aptenodytes forsteri
TTTCCTGGGGATCGCTCCCCTGTGCCCTTCTGCTGCCCCTTGGGCACAGGGACTGCCCTCCACCTCCCCTCGTGTGCCTGGGCTCCAGCCCCCTCCTCATCCCGTGCCTGGGCTTCCCCGGATGATGATCGGCTTCCAGTTCAGGTAGATTATATGATTGATTGTTACCTTGGGAATGAAATTGGTACAAGGAGATGAACACAGAGAAGTCTTCATCGGGAACAAAAACCACACAAATGGCAGTTTATGACCTCTACCTTCACCATCTAGATAACATCCACTGTTGTCTCCTTATTACAAGTCCTTTCGTGTTGCGCTTCCTCCATGTGCCTGTTTCATCTGAATCACTGGCTTTTTGAAGTGAAGCACACTGAAGAGTGCTGCATTTTCATTTTCTGACTCTACAGACAGGTCCTCTTAGGTTGGCTCTTCTGTTTCGCTGCAGCTCTCAGAGTGGAATCCAGTGTTCTCTGCTATGACAGCAGGACCATCACCCTCATAACAACAGCAGCACTCCTCAATGCTTTGGCTGTGATAAAGGTCCCTCTCCTCTTCACTGACGCCAGTTACCTCGTCCTTTTTCTGTGTTAAACCATGACCGCCCCTTCCCATGGTGAGATCAGAGAGCAGGGTTTCATCGCACAGATACTCCTCATCTTCCATGCCCTCCATTCTTTCTGCCAGGTCTTCTGCAGAGGGCTGGCTCAGGTCAGGATAATCTACATTTCTAATCTACAATCTAAATTTCTATTGGTGATATCTGGGGATTAGAGAGTCTCCTTTCCCGCTGCTCACACTGACAGCATAAACCATGATATTAATTTGTCTTGGAGTTAATTATTGCAAAGTATCTCTAAAAGACTCTCTTATTTGAAACCCCTTTTAAATGCAATGAACAGGGACATCTTCAACTAGAGCAGGTTGCTCAGAGCCCCGTCCAACCTGACCTTGAATGTTTCCAGGGATGGGGCATCCACCACCTCTCTGGAAACACCACCACTGTTCCAGTGTTTCACCACCCTCATCGTACAAAATTTCTTCCTTATATCTAGTCTGAATCTACACCCTTTTAGTTTAAAACCATTACTCCTTGACCTATCGCAACAGGCCCTAGTCTGTCCCCATCTGTCTTACAAGCCCCCTTTAATAATAAGGGTTAAAAATAAATACTGGAGACATCCCATTTGTAAATTGGGACATCAGCTATCACCATACACCTAAAGTGTATTTGTACACTTGTAGGTGTACAGAAAAGAGCAAGCCTTTATTTGGAAATCTGTTATTACATGCGCATAGATATACAGGATGCTGATTTACTTTTACAATCAATATGAACAATAAATTAGGTCTGGACTGGATAAGCAATGCAGCACGTTGAACCAGACTTCTCAGTGGCAGTTTCTGAACTTTCTCTACCTCTTTTTCATTTTAACAGCTGTTGTTCTAGCTCTCCTAGCTTTATCTCTGGCCTATCTGGGACCTGGAGACTGAGAGATGTTTCCATTTCTGTTCTTTTCCCACAAATCCCCTGAATATCACGTTTTTTCTTGACACGTATGGCCACGATGGAAAGAAGATAGATTACAAAAGTGAAATTCTTCCTTTCTGCCTGCCCTTAAATCCCCTTTCTGGTTCCTAAAGACAGACAGTCGGACAATTACAATCAACCCAATACACTGTACTGCTGTTTCTCTGTTCTGTCCTTCCTCAATGTTTACCATGTATTTGATGCAGTAAATCCTCAGCACTGGCTCCTAACATCCAGAGATTAACTGAGAAGCCTGCCTTGCTTGCCTGTACCCAGAACGCTTTTCCAGCACTTCATATCTCAGAGAGCCATTCACTGATTGTACTTTGTGATCCAATGGAAAGTTCTTCACACATTTCCTTTGAGTAGGAAGAAAACCCATTTTATTAAAAAAAAAAAAAAAAAAATTATTCAACTTTCAGTAGTGCAGTGCCACTGCAAAGCAAAAAGTTTTTCTGCCTTCATAGTATATCACTGCAATGTTTTATTTACAATAGATTTGTTCCAGAGATCAGTGATTAAAATTTGCTGTAGGCTAAAGAGTCATAAATTTTCAGATCTCACCCAACTAGTTTTAAGATGTTATGTGCATTAAATTTTTAATTAAAAAGCAACTTAACTGCAATGTCATAACTTGAACAGTCCAGAAACTTTACAAAGTCCAGCTTGCATTCAATTACACTGAAAACAATACACTGCCTATTTCTATATATGTCTGAATTTGCCTCCAGTTACTCTCAAACTTCTTTTCTTCCAGTTAAATAAATACGCTCTCACAGTCAAACCTGAAAGAAGTCCCAGAACAGTGTGTAGCCTCTGAACTCCCAAGTCAACAGAAGGCCTCCCAGTGACTTTAATACGCTTTAAATCAGGTCCTATAAGAGACTGTGTCGATAGCTAACTTCTTTTCTTTGCCATAGAGTGGCCCATAGGCCTCTAGAACTAAAGTACTATAAAAAAACCCCAAACCAACACAACTTTATTTTCACATTTATAAGGGATTTATTTTTTCATATATTAAGGCATTTTTAAAGTCATTCATAAATGTTTTTTAAGATGCAATTTATCTGACCTTGATAACCGAGTAAATACACGTGTGACAATGTGAAACCTTTATGCCTTGGACTGCTATGGTCAATTTATGTCCAGTTATCAACTGCGAAGGAAAAATATTCTCGAGACAGCACCTACCTATCTCAATGACTTGCACAGGATTTTTCTTTAAGCCTCACTTCTTTAAAACACAGATACACATGCCTAACTTCAGAAAGGCAGGCAGTATAAGGGAAGGCAGCAGTAACATTGTGTTCAGAATCAAATACATGTTTAAGCACTTTTCCAAAAAGGTAGGTCCAGCGGGACCCTACTGATATTTCTAGAAGTTATTCAGATGTCCCGGGAATACTGTGTTCTAAAAGAGACAAACCTCAAAATTCTTCTCCTTTATTTTCATTTAAGGCTGTCTGTCTCTGCTGATGTCACCATTAACATCAGTGGCAGTGATGCAAAATTGTCTTAGTGTCAAAGATTTTCTGAACATGGTGGTGTCCTTCTGTACCATTTTCTAACTCTATCACAACACCTGATACTGGTTCAGCAGAAATAGTTCATACTGGTATCAGACACTTATTCAACAGAAATCTTGGTAGTAAGAAAATTTCTGAACGTTACTAAAATGTCTTAATGTTTAGAGGGATGATCACGTACCTAACTTGTTCCAAAACTACAGTGTTATTCCCAGAGCACACCATGTTTCAACATTCAGCAAAATATCAGGAGACATGAGTTTTCAGAAGCAGCGTGCTATGTACCAATCACTCTGTGGGCTTTTGAATATTAGTACTTCATTGTAAAGACATTCAGTAGCTATTTTCTTAACTCACCTAACCATTCCTATGGAAAAACTGCAGAATAATATGGATCCAATATCTGTTTCTGAAGCTTATCTTAAGAACTGAAGAATACTCTGGCTTCTAATCAGCAAAATATATAATAAGCATGGTCCTAACTCTGTCACAGAAGCCTGATAATGTTTTATTGAATCAGATCTAGAGTTAATCTGAGCCAACCTTTGTTCAAGGAGTTACAATAGTGATAGTGCTATGAACAGTCTTCGGGCACATAAGAAGCAGAAAGAATGTTTATTAACTTTACTGATATTTGCTTATTTTTGCACTATAAAAATATTCCCACAATGTCGTGGCCCCTCAGTTCTAGAATAGTGAGGAAACACTTCTATAACAATGCTTCCAGAGTGGAATAAATAATATTCATTGTTTAATAACTTCCACTGTTTGATAAATAATGGATAATACTTAATCCTGATTTGATTGCGTGACAGAAAAATCTCATTGGGAACCCTGGTTTGATCCTATTCATTAAGGAGCAGAATCTGCTTTCCTTAGCGATGAGTGCAAGTGTTTATTCCTTGATACCTCTCTGACTACAGGTAGTCAGAAAGACTATCTGTACTAACTGTACTGCACCATTTGCATTCAGATACAAAAAAGACACTGCTTAGTCCAAGCCAGCATATAGCTCAATTATATTTTACCCTAAAATCAGGCCCATGAGAGTAAATGAATGCCGTTTTCACAATCATCTACTTCACCTTCTGTAGCATGATGCACAGATCCACCTCCCTTTCTATTGTTCCATGATATCGATTGGCAAGTAGAGATTGCTGCAAGTGTAGGCCACAGCACAATCTTACTCTTCTCCCCTTCATAGTAACTTAGAAAAACAAAAAGCTATAGCCCACAAAGATATTATTAATTTCTTTTATTGACTGAAAAGTAAGACACAAGGCGCCTAGCAGCCCCTGCACCACAGGAGAAAAGAGACTACTAAAATAGATGCAAGGACCAGCAATGAAAAATACTAAGTAATGAAACAAAAGATATACATTATGGAAAGTAAAGCTAAAAATCAATATGCTGCTTTTCTGAAAGACTGTGCTCAGTTTTAAAAAGAGAGTCGTTTTTGCTGAATGTTTAATTAGCTATAGATTGTTAAAGAAGGATTCCAGACCATCTGGAGCCTATTCTGTAACTTGATCTGGAAACTTCTAGCTCAAAAATAATCCCTGTGGGAAGGCACAAATATACATACCACAACCTCATCAGCAAGTTTCTGGTATATATTTTAGACAAAGATATGCCATCTTTACCTCCTAGGAAATGTGAGATAAAAAAATTAAAAACAACCATCCCAGTGAAATACCAAAATACTAGAAACGATTGGAGAAGCAAGGTATCATTTCTTAAAAGATCAACATGAGAAGAGGAAGGTTTAGACCAAAAAGCTTGATGAGCAGCTTTAGCTTCTAGACACTAAAAGATGCAGTTATTCAACAATGTCAGATAATCACCATAATGATAAAGATACATCTTTTGAGCTTTTATAGGAAGCTTAAAATAAGACTTACAATACCGGCAGAGGAACAGAAGCCCCCATCGCACTGGGGAAAACAAAACAGAGCACCACACAGAAACTGAACAAAAGCTGTCCTAAAATAGAACTTGGAATGATGCCAGAGTTAACAGCTATAAATACAGAACACACTGACGTATTAAACATGGCCTTTAAATACAGTTTTAACCAGAAGGGGAAAAAAAGGCAAGTCTTGACACCAATTTTGGTCACCATCAGCAGTACAAAGAAAACTGAAATCATTCCAGAGAGTGACTAGTGAAAGATTTTTTTTTTTTTTAAATTATGTTCGATCAGACTCAAAGGCTTCCTCCCTGCTTCTATACTGGGAATGGAAGAATTAGCAAGATGTATCTTAGAACCAGAAACACAATTTATGTACGATATTTGAATTACAGTCCAGCTGGTGCAGTATCTCCAAGGGTGACTAGCACATAATGTTCCAGAGACGGTATAAAAAGCCCTTATTAAGCAGTTGACATACAGTCTGCGTAAGACATCTTTGCTGCTAAGAATCAGAGCAGACCTTTCCAGAGTATATTTTCTGTTTTTCAATAGAGATGGTACTCTAGGAATCTAAAGAATGAGGACTGAAAGCATAAGTGAGCTCATTTTGGCATTGGAAAGGGTTTCCAGAAAGAAAGTAAATTAAAAAAGCTATAAAATACGAACTAACTGCCTAACTATTTAAAAAATAAGATGCAATCTGGAAGTCAGAAATGAAGATGTATCTCTAACTTGGCTCATGACCGAGGGATACGATCAGGCAGAAACTTACCGGAGGGTGTTATAGGCAAACTTTCCATCCTCTTCCTTCCCATCAAGAAGTGCAGCCTGGGCTCACAGCACAAGATACAGATGTGAGTACATATTTTCCCATTTAGACTGGGGCTGCATCTGGCTCTGCACATGGTGACACAGAGTATTTCAAGCATGAAATACATTTCCTTATAACCCTAGGTATGTTGTGAACTACAAATGTGGTATCTGGAGCTGTTCAAGAACTGGGAAAACTGTTTTTAGTAAAACCTTTTGAAAAATTCCCATTTTCACAAAAAATATTGACAACATAATTGATAAATCAATATCCTTATCAAGCCTCTTGCAATGCTTAACACAAATTCCAAACATCCCTGTACTACAGCAATTCACCTGCATCTAAATGACCAGTTTTAAATGGCATACAAATGATCTTTAAGGGATGAGTACATATGAATAGAAGAATGGAGATGTACAAAGCAGAAAGTGAAAAGAGGGAGGGTTCAAACTATTTCTCCCCCAAGACCCCAGGCACTGTTTACACATGTAGGCAAATTTGTCTCAAGATTTTTAATATAAAAAGAGATTTTTGCACTTCCTTCTACAATTTTCCTTAATGTTAAATAAGATTAAATATCTGTCACAGACATCTTCGTAGATTATTTTAGCTTCATTTAACACTTTGCTATGTGTAAGTATGATGCAACAGACCTCACAGGCAAGTTTTTCTGTTTTATTGATTTGCAAGGATGACGCACATTAAAATTAATTTATAAAATATTTTTTTCCTAAACGGTTTCATACTAATTCCGTTTCCTTGGAAAAGTTCACAGAGGAAGCATTACATGGGTCATCCCATAGGGACCCTTTGTTTCCACAGTGCTCTGTGCATCATGTCACTAAGGATTCTCCATTTTACTCATTCTTTAATTTCTTCAGCAGTAACCGTGTCACTGCATCCAACTTCTAAACTCAGAGGATTCAGAGAACAAAAAAT
Source organism: Aptenodytes forsteri (assembly GCF_000699145.1). Taxonomy (NCBI): domain Eukaryota; kingdom Metazoa; phylum Chordata; class Aves; order Sphenisciformes; family Spheniscidae; genus Aptenodytes; species Aptenodytes forsteri. The sequence continues at coordinate 8,026,120 of NW_008796218.1, forward strand.
TCACAGTATTCAAGTCAGTTACTTACACTACATTTAACTCATAGAGGAGGAGGAAAGGCAGATTACTGTTGGTCTACTAAAATTCAAGAGGAGGGACAGTCACAAGCTATCTCCAAATTTGCACCAGTCTGAGCATCTGTTTGTACAGCATAATACCTCAAGTAGAGAAGTCCCAGCTCTCAGCAGCCCAGTCTCCTTGACAATTCATGGATTGAGCTTCCTTAAGAGAGCAGCTCTTCATGAATCTTATTTTGATGCTGAAAAGAAACATTTTTGATCTGTGGCACCAATTTGCAGTCCTTCCGTTTCAGCTGACATAATCAGGAACAGTGATCTCTGCATCACTTCAGTTTCACAGGGGCTGTGAAAATTTGTTCTCCCACCTGTTGCAGCTCCCAGACCAATATTTTAATATATAATATCATCAATGGTGGTCTAACTTAATTATTCAGGCTAGGAATGGCAGCAGCCCAGAAGCCCACACATGGCCCTTCTGCCACCTGAGCTGCGCAGGCTCCCAGCAGCTTCTGGTGAAGAGCTGGGAAAAATAACCTTTTAAATATCCCCAGCAGGAATGACCAGAGCTCATAAGTGAGCACGCCAACACTTCTGACGCACTTCAAGTGCCTTGGGAACAGTCATAAGGAAAACATATCCTCACAGTTAAGCAGTGCTCAGTGTGGAGTCTGCAGATCTACATGTTCAACAAAGGTGCATAAAGTGACAGCCAGATATTCAAGTGGCTGAATCAATGTATATTGGCTTTACTGGGGAGCCAGTAGTGATTTTTATTTTATATTTTTCTCATTTCTGTACTATCTTCTGCAGGAATTGCAATTGCTTACTTTGGCTTTCCAGATACCTACTGGAAAGTTTTCATGGTTGGAAGGGGTTTGGAGAAACAGAAAGCTTCATTCACATGGTAAAAACCTGTCTATTACCTTAAAAGCTTACCTGTTGCATCCCACGGAACTGAGAACAAAGGCCAGCAGAACTCACCAAGAGCTGTTGCTAGTTTATATTGGCAATGCAGCCACAAATACGGTGCAAAGGAAGCAAACATTGCTCCTTTCTGTCCTAAAAGAGCGCTGTCATTAAAAGGAACTCTGAACAGAAAGATCAAATATTGGAACTAGCCTCGTGTTACAAGGGCCCATGTCACTGGTATTATGAGACACCTGCATGGAAAACAAGTTTGACTATCATTTTTTGTGCATTCACTGTTTTTCTTCCTTTAGCACACTACAGAAAATGTTAATTCAGTAAGATCAAAAAAAGCAATAATAATATTATACATACAATTTTTAAATCAGTTTTCGTTGTTGCAGAAGGAATTAAAATAATTCAACTTTTTAAAAGCCAGCTGCAAAAAGACAATGCCTACATAAATAACGTAAGGAAAAGAAAACTATGGGAAAAAAGGAGCCTTAGGTCATTGGCTTCTTGACTCACTTTTGAATCTTGGGAGAAATGGTTTGATGATTTTAGAATTTATGTATCTATCTATCTATATTTCTATTTTAGTAAGCTAAAGTCAAATTGATAAAATCATATGGCTTAAAGCTAAAGTAACATTAGCAAAAACTGCTAAGACAGTAAAATAAAAAAAACCCTAAACTTTTCTCTCAGGGTGAGCCCAGACATTTTCTCCAGCTGCATTTTTTTCCTCTAAATTTTTTTTTAATTGATTTCCTATGCTTACAATGGATCTGCTTCTGAAAAACATCAGTCTCTGCAAATACATGTTCTATTCCAAAAGAAAGAAAAATATAGAGACCAAAAGTCATCACCCAAGTAACAGAAATGTAAAATGCAGATGCAAAAATGTGTGTGAGAGACAAACAATACTATTTTACCTACTTACCCACATCTCTCCAGTTTTTTCATTATACAAATGACAAATAAGCAAAGGCACTATGACAAACCCAGCAACTGGGAACAATTCACAGCAAATGCTCCAGGCTTAGAAACATTTAATCACTTGACAGAGGCCAGTCATGGGATATTTACTTTTTATTCCTACCACATAAACCTGAGCTTCTACCTAAAACTGTGTCTGTGCTTAGGAAGCTGGAGTGAAAAATCCCTCCTTTAAAATGGTGGGTGAAATCTACCGCAGCCACTTGTGAATTTAAATACTTAAAGTTGTCCATTAAGGTATACTTGAGCACAAGAAAATGTCCACTGCCTTCATTAGGTTCTATTAAATCTTATCTATTTACAAATAAATCTCTGTGGCTTCTACAGCTCTGACATGCGCTGAAAGGGATAGCAATACTCCCATGATCTAAGCTCACACTCTCCTTTTCTGTAGTAAAAATAACAGACAAGCAGCCACGTAATGCAAAGATATAATTCTGCCAAAGGTTCTAGCAATATAAACCACAAGAACAAAGCCCTGGGAGCGTCATTACAGTTAAGAGTGTCTCAGTACTTTTGTGATAAACTCTGATGTATGGTTCAGGCATGCTAAACTGCAAGAGGCTCCAACTTCTTCTACAGGACAGGGTAGATGTAAATCCTTACACACCACAGAAGAGCCACGAATAAATCAGATTGTTTGGAACTGAGTGTTAAACAAAGAACATACAGCTATTTCAAGGACATGGGCTTTGGAGGGAGGGAGAAGCTGCTTCCTCCGGCTGCATACTTCCTGTAGAACGAGGTGGGTTTTTTTAAAAATGAAATGACAGTTGTTCTGTGCAATTATGTCCACACATACTCCTCAGCAGATGGTCAAGGCATCTGTACTGTTTTAATCTTGCTTCAAAATTTTAACAGGTTCACTTGATGGAACTGCATTCTTCCCCCTCCTTTGGCACACTAATTTAATCACTCCCAGCAATGGTTTTACTGAGCACTTCATAGATGTGCCACAACTTGACAGCTATACAATTTACTCTTACTAACAGCAGAACTAAATGCACTTATGTCCCATTATACTTACCAAAGTCTGTCTTGGCCTGAGATTATACGAGCATTAAAATTTCTATTTTGCTGCAAACTCAAAATTGACTATTTTTCCTTCTTTTAAAAGGATCTTATTTCTGGTGCTTGATTTAAGGACCACTTTTCTTTTGTAAGGCAAGCTGATGCAGACTAGCATTAACAATTGTTTGGTACAGGGCCTTTCATTGCATTCATCTTACCATTTGTTTTCTTCAGCATGTATAACAAATAAGCCCAAGTCCCGAGTGGGACCTTTACAACTAAACAACAGCAGCAAATAAAAACAGCCCAAGTTCTTTGCAGAATGTGATGATACAGCTCACTAGTGTCAATGGAGCAGCATGCATTTTCATCAGCAGAAAATGTAATACCATGTTTTTAGCCAGAGGATAGCTACAGGATTGTGTATTCAATGGGCTAAATAATTCCGACAGTAATTTTGGCTCATTCTGTACTGGAAAGGACATTCTTGCAGGGGACGTCTTCCCAAATCTACTATTCATGCAGATCACTGGGGCAAATACGCACCTCCATTTATTGTATAACAGCAGGTAATGAATAATCTCACATCTTCACTCATTAGGCTTACTGTATTTTGAAATAAAGTTAAAATGGAACTGTAAGAGATAGCCTATCGTGCTTATTAACAGTTTTTTCCTGTTTCAATGACAGATACATAAAAAGTGGATGTATCCTGGGAAAAATTTTACTTCTCTCATTTAATCTTAGCACTCTCTCAGCACTTTTTAAAGATATGATCCAAACCCTACTAACCTTAACAGAGAGAATTCCATTGACCTCAGCAAGCTTTGAATCAGACCTGTAAATTAGATTCTGACCCCTTTCAATAGTGTGCATAGGATTTATGGTCTATACAGCCTATCCCTGCAAAATTAGGACATTGTGAACTCAGTGTTTTGTGCATCTTAAAATAACTGCCAACAGATAGTGCAAACTATGCTGTTCATTTAAGCACATCCTTGAACCCATGGTTATTTGTCTATCTAATGTCACTGTAACTGACCCCTCGTCCCTGATTATGTTTCCTTCATCACAGTAGTTCTAGGCCACCTGTCTTTCTGTCGGGGTATGAAGCGCAGGCACGAGAGAGGAAAAAGAACTATTTGGCCATCTAGTCTCAGATTTATAATTTAAAATGTAGTTTAAGCAATTTTTTCTTATATTACATGAAAGGAAGCAAAAGATGAATGGTTAGCAACAGTCGTCCTTTACTATTATAATATGGAACATCTAGTTAATATTTAAAGACATTCATATGCAGAGAGAAAAAAATGTTTGAAGTTTAACTGAATTTTTCCCTAACTCTCCACGGTTCAGCCATAACCTCAATTTATATCATACTCGGTGATATCATACTTCAGACTGAAGTGACCAGTCAAACACATGACATACCAGCCCCTCAGCTTTACTGTTCAGATACTGATTTAAGCAAATACTCCAAACCCACTAATTTTCACAGAGTTAATGTTCTTGCTTTATGATCAGTTTTCAAAGAACAGAAGTCTAAAGGAAAGAGATAAATCATAAGTCTGGAACTTCAAACTATCACGAGGAGAACACTGTAATCCCAGGCTAGGTCCACCTTGAGCAGGAGCAGCTGGTTCAGCACTCCAACCCTGGACCCTCACATGATGACAACAGCTGTTTAGGGAAAACAAACAACCAAAACCCAAAACCAGAACAAAAACCCCTGTGAATCACCTAGCCCAGCCTTTTTCCATTTTGGAGCTTCCTCTGGCAATGAGCAAATTCCTCTTCCACCTGCACTTCTCAGCTATAGTGTTCAATGCCAAGAGAAAAGGTGTGTGACTGAAGAAACATCACATCCCATTTACAGTCAGTTGACAGGAGAACCACTGGAACGGAGAGCAGCCTTGTGGGCTGGCCAGTGCCAGATGTATGACTTGATATTGTAAAAAGAAGAGGTAATGTTAAGCCATCTTCTAGTAATTCACAGGCAATTCTACAATGTAATATCCTTACTGCAAAAAGGATTACAGCCCCATGCTCCATTGTCACACCTATAAAGTTACTTGCCTCTATGCTACCACCAGTGTGGCCAAACAGATGTTCTGATTTAGTAGCATTTTAAACACTCTGTTTGGAGGCATAAGTGACTCCATAAATAGTGAGGCAGTGAGAAGTCAAGGCTAGCAAACTTGTATCAGCATTTCTACAGTTATGGAGAGACTGGTATGTTTTAGCAGGAAGCCAAATTCATGTTCTATTCACTAATGGTATATGGAACCCATAATATACACTCAGAGAGTTTTGTAGCACGCTCATTCAAGCAAATTTTTTACCATTAATATGATGTCATACTTGGGGAAAAACGTAGACAGAACAGAAATATTGCAAAAGCCACAGTTACTGAAAGAGAAAAAGAATAGCTAAGTACTTCTTGTTTGAGTAGCTATTTGACTGGTGTATTTGATCAACCATGTCATGGGATAAATTTCTATTTGGAAAATAAAACACCTTACTGGATCCAGTTGGCACAATAAGATAATTCAGGTTCTATTTATCTCTACTTGCAAATTACTGACTTGTCAGGGTGACTTTGCTATTATCATAGAATCGTAGAATGGTTTGGGTTGGAAGGGACCTTAAAGATCACCTA
>NW_008796218.1:8031951-8057328 GCF_000699145.1 Aptenodytes forsteri
ACCTTCCACTAGACCAGGTTGCTTAAAGCCCCATCCAACCTGGCCTTGAACACTTCCAGGGATGGGGGCATCCACAATTCTCTGGGCAACCTGTTCCAGTGCCTCACCACCCTCATAGTGAAGAATTTCTTCTTTATATCTAATCTAAATCTACCCTCTTTCAGTTTAAAACCATTACCCCTTGTCCTACCACTACATGCCCTTGTAAAAAGTCCCTCTCCAGCTTTTTTGTAGGCCCCCGCTTTACCATAGCTGCAGAGATTTTAATTGTTTTGAGCTTTGAAGTTTCCGGAGGGTTGCAGTGAGTTTCAGTATTGGAGGCTCCCATTTGGTGCCTCTAGGTTTTTCACAATGTTTTCTAACAAATAGATCTGATTTTAATTAAGGGAGGTAAAGAAACAGACCAGATGCTCTACAGTTATACAGATCCCTCATCAAATCTTCTGTCAGAGGACACCCAGTGCAACAAAACATTGGCTTAAAACTCAACAGCAGAACACAAGCAGGATTATAGAGAGGGGGCGAAACATTCTCTTGGTTCACAGAGGTTTGTGATGTATTTTGGTTCTCCTACATCTCCTTCAGGTAAAAATACTCATTTACCAAAACTCCAGCGATACACGGGATGAATCTTCTTTCAAATATGACTTATGCCTACTTTTTTGTAAGGCTCTAGTTAAGAAAGTCAAAACTGATGTAGAAGCTGCCCAATACATGCACCTATTTAGCATCTGAGTAACTTGTAGTTAATTACAAGTATATTTGACTAACACAAGCATTGTGATAAACTGATGTATTGTCAGAATTTATACAAAAAGAATTACTTACAGCTTTCCCAAAAGTAGAACAAGAGCAGGAGAATGATCACATTTAAAATAAATGTTGTAGCAAAAAAAAGGAAATTGAGCCTATAGAGACTTCCTTATAACCAAAGTTTTCAAGGCAGTCTTGACAGCTGTCTACTAGTGGGGATTTACTGCTATGTACGTATGGAATGAATCCATAATTTAACATTTATGTTAGTTTACATTTGTTTAAAAGTTCTTCTTCCTACTTGATTGACTGACATGCCCCTTTCCTCAGATCAGCCAGGGAGACATTATTTAATTGAAAACAACCTCAATTTGCAAATTACTTGTATCTAATGGGGCTTTATTTCATTACCATATTGGCTGCAATTCCAAGTCAACATTCATTACTCGCATAGTTCCATTTTAATGCAAACAACCATGCATTGCTGAGAAGTTATTTATAATATCCTAAATATTTTACTCTGGGAGAACATGTGCACTTTTGCCTAGAAAAAAGTAAGAAAAAACCTACACCATTTTGTATTATATAAAGATATGAAAATCTGAATTCAGGACTTCCTTGCCTACAATAATGTAGGACATAAAATTAAAGAGCCATGTATCCAGACAATGTTATATACAACGAGGATGTATTATTTCACTTACATATCTGCTTCCTCACCATATCAAGAGCCTATCTAGCCATGAACTTTGGTGACAAACTGTTGTTTGTTTTCTTCCCACTTTCAAGTCCTAAAGAGCCAATTACTGCAGCCTGTCATTAATCCATTTCCAACCTGAACCATACAAACATTGGAGTTTGAATTCATTTTTTGCACACTGCCATGGGGATGGGTGAGACCAAAGGGAGCACAGTGAGACGAAGTACATCCTTCCACGGATCTGTCTCAAATCCAGTGCTTCTCAAAGTCCAAGTGACACATAACATCCTGCATAACGAACAGGATGACATATTTACTGTTCTTTCATCTGTAAGGACAGTAAAAAATCCACCAACAATAAAACAAAACTAAACAGCTCTATGAAGTTCACTACTATTTGCAACTCCACTGCATTTAGAGGCTGGATATCCAGCCAGCCTAGATAGCTGGCTTCAGGGCTGACTTCCAGATTTCTCTTAGGGATTGAGGTCTCTACATTAACCCAGAATCTGAGATGTGACCAGCCATTTTCCAAATTAGATTTTTGTTCTGTCAGCCTGCTTCCAGCCCTAGAACAGATAAACATTATAGTTCATTGCTTCCAGTTTTTGTCCTTGTATGGACAGCTCCTGTTTTCCACGTTTAATTGCATCTTTATGGATTAATGCCCTTCAGCTCATATCCTGGTTCCTCTCTCCAACAACAAACAGAAGCTCAAACCTTACCAGGTTGGTCTGTCCCACCCAAAACAGTTAACTGATAGCAAGAAGGCAGCAAATACAAATTTACAATGTGCTTAATAATCTGTTTGTAGCAGGTCCCTTTCCAAAAATTCTTTAAGATAAGTAATGCAAGTGAAGTACTTAAATTTTAAACCAAACACTGATGATTTCTTAAGAAGTTTTTCTTTTATGGGTCACTGCCCAGCAACTATTAAAAAGTAACCCATCCAATTTATTTTGAATGAGCCTTGGCAAACACTTGGTCAGGAACACTCAAAAATCTCACAGAATGCCAGAGGCTCTTTTCCATTTCCCGTATTTCATACATTGCACACCTTCCAGAGGATGCTTATTTAAGGATAGGACACCACCTTGAACTGCTTCATCAGGAGCCAACAATTCAGAGACTGAAACTTTAGTGCCAGAATTCTGCAACCAACAAGTTATAAGCCAGGAAATCTGAACTAAATAATTCACGCAGTAAGAGTGTTAACTTCAGCAAGTGCACAAAACCACCAGAATCCAGACAGAAATTGTTTGCAGCTCACCATGGTAACAGTGCACCAAGGCCAGCTATCAAAACTCACCCCTCCCCACTAGATGACTTATTTTGCAGGAATAAACAGAATATCAACAACCCTCTTCCTAGCCCCCTTTTAATTCTAAAACAGATTTCAGTACCATGCTTTGGAAATAACATGTAGGTTGTTTGTGGTGTTTTGTTTTGTTTTTTAATTTCTCTTTCTGTGCTTAATTGAAACACTGAAGAGCCCTCTGTGTAGCCCCTATTTAGATCAGAAATAGGCCAAGCCTGCTCCCATTGATGTTAACAGAAACCTTGCAATTGACTTCAAGGGGGAAGAGAATCAAGCCCTGTAGAGTGTGGTAATATGTTGATAAGCACAATAATATTTGTTTCACCTTCACCGGTTTTAACCTCTTCAAAGCTTTAAATTTATGGGCAACAGTATCTGCTCCTCTCAAAGGGGTTTTGCAAACGCATAGCACTAATCTATCACTTGATTTTCCACTTGAGCTAGTATACACAATGAGGCAAACAGAAGCAGTAAGGTATGTTGGTAATGACTCCCACGGATAAATCCATACATATTTTACATTGGAGTGTGACCCCTACACAGATTAGGCTCTTGCTGCCACAAAAGCTGATTTGCATCTAGTTGGCTTCCTTCCAGATAGTGACCAGGAAGTGCACCAGGGAGACTTACACAAGACACCCTCAACATTATAACCACCTCAGTATGGCTTTTGGATTTATGACCAAATCATCCCATTAGTATACAGCTCTACTGTAATACAACTGTAAATGTAATTATGTGAGATAAAGGCTATCCTTCAGCAAGAAGCGCTGTATAGCACTAGCAGTTTATTCTTACCTGATTCAGCCTATGTTATTTTATTCACATGTTTTGAAATAGGAAACAAGAAAAATGTGTGTCACATCACAGTATACATTAAACATCTGCTACACATTTTCTCTCATGAGTCTTCTTGCTCTGAGTCCATACTTATCTTTCAGCTTTACCTTATAAATACTTTTGATGTAGTCATTTATTAGAAAAAAATATTTCTATGACATCACATTTCTTTCTGATGTCACATCATCAAAGATGAAAGCAATAAAACAGGTCCAAGAATTGCATCCTTTTCTGCATCTATACACAGAATCTGTACTCGCTGCAAGCTGTACTTTCAAAATGCATTGTAGTGATTCTAGTTCAAGCGTGTTTAAAGTAATGCATTCATTAATGCTCAGGTATGGTTTTTCTGTAGGTAAGTCAAATAAAACAACTTCTCTGGTTTGCCAGGGAAATGGCTGAGAAATATTTGACTGTCTCCTGCCCCTAATCCATCTCTTCTGATGAGACTGAAGAAAGCAACTTCTATCTCCCTGCGCTCTCTCTCAGGTGGGCTCCATGCTCCCAGGCAGCAGGACTGCAGTTCTGCTTTGCCCTTCCACCATTTCAGCAAGTATTCAACACTGTTGCTTCTGCTGTCTCTGCTCTCACACCGCATGCCTGCGCACCCATGCGAGACCCAAGAATTTGGTCCTAAACTTCTGTCAATATGGGTGTTAGTTTGTGCTACTGCTTCTCATATAAATGGGCTCTTCCCTTTTGGCTGCTCATCAGTTCCTCAGGTCCTGAGTATCCCTAGTTCCTTTCTTCCCTGCTGGCGCTCACCAATGTATCTGACTCACCTGATAGATGTGTGATGTAATAGTTTTCTCTTTGCAAATATATTACTGCTCTGAAGCATCCTGTGTAAATATATTTTATGTTAAGATGGCCCCTCTGGGCCACTTCCATGCTAGCCAGTAATTGGCAGTTATCTTCATTCTAGATCACACTGCAATTGTTCAAATTTTTCGCTCCCTCCTTAACTCTGCCAGTTCAGTAGAGAGGAGCTTGCTAATTCTCAGATTCCAGGCGTCCCTTTCAACAGAAATTACTCTGTAACTTAACTGCAGTGAAATCAGTTATACCTGATCTGCAACATAGGTTCTTCCAGCTCATTTTGTCCTGTTTCCTCAGTCTGGAAATATATCGATGTTTATCGTTTTTAGTGAACAAGTATCACAGTCACTAAAGACCCCATTTTACTAAGCACCAGGCTCATATTTGCTGGTGATCAACTGACCCACATTCTCTCATTTAAGTTTTGGAACGGAGACATTTTTAGCGCTGCACCACAGGTTCTCCTCAGCTTCCAGGTCCCACGTGGTGGCTGCAGGAAGCCAGAGCAAAATTAGGATTTCATGTCATGCAATAATAAATCCACCTTTGTGTCCTGTTCAGAGCTGCATGACAGAGGTGGTCTCTCCTATTCACTGTCTCAGCACACTCCCTGACCAACCACATCTGCACATTAGAAGTTTAACAGATCATACCGTTTATAACTTTTATAAGAGAATTAATGCAAAGTATAAAAATATAAATAGAATTGCTGAAAGCAGAGCACAAAAAAATAGTTGCTTCCCCCCACCCCTACCTAATTGCACTATGCTTGAATGTAGCAACACTGGCAGAGCTGGTATTACCCTATCATAATGTTCTGCAACCTCCTATCCAACACCCTAATATCACCTTACATCTCAAAAATTAACTCCATACTGACAGTGACGGTTAAGAAGGTAATATGACTTTAAGCCGTTCATCAATAGTCACACAATCCCTTGTTTTAACTAATGAGCCATTTTTTATCAATTATGTAATGTGCAATGTCCTTAATGTTCAAACATCTCAATAGTAGCATATTCAGCAAGTAATTCATATTCAATTATCTCAAAGCCTTCACATTTGCATATTAATCTTTGCTTTCTAAATCACACAGAAAGGTATTTGAAAGGCTAGGAGTGCTTTGATCTTCTTGAAAAATAAAAATGTTATGATTATTAGACTTTGAAAGCCTTTTGGGCAATAGTTTTAAGATCACTGATCCTCATCTATTTTCTCCCTGGAACTCTAGTTCCTTTACTGAGAAATCTGACTTTAAACAGTTCGATTCTATTACTGGTGCAATCATATAAACTAGATGGAGGGTGTATAGCCTACAGTATTGCATAGCAAAGAAAAACTCTAAAATGACAGATTTTTCAAAGTAAAATTTTAAATACATTCAGGATTAAAGCACAATATTGATTTTGCTGCTTGTATGACTGTGGCAGAGACGTTTCCTAGCAGAAAAGGGGTGTAAATGATGGCAGGGACTACCTCGATCACTGAGTTGAGTTTTCCCTGAAGTCCTAAACATATATAGTAGATGTCAAATTAAAATTTAACATCAACACCCATTCTGCCCATACATGCATACACAGCAGTTGAAAAACACTCACAGCCTGTAATGTCTATCTTTAGTATAAAAGATTAAAAAATAACCCCTTCAGACATCACACAGAAATAAAGAGCTAGCGTATTTAGCAGTGCTATAGGTCTTGCACCGTCAGGGAGTTACAGTGAGGCAGTTGAACTAAGCCCAGGAAGTGAACTTTACTCCATAAAACTGAAGAGCACAGAAAAATAAAAATCCCAACAGCCTCTGCCAGCATAAACAAGGATGAGAGGGTGGGGGGAGAAGAGAATTCCTTACTCCTCTCAAATCTGGCAACTGCAAGCCAGATGGCATTGCCAAGCATGAGAGGAAAACATAAACAGGATCCTGAAAATTTCCTATAGGAATGACAGTATGGCATGTTCAGACTCCCATCTTTAGTTCCCAGCAAAGATAAAACAAAGAAACAACAACTGTAATTATGAAAAAATAAGAATGCATGAGGGAGAGACAGGGGAAAGAATCCTTCTTCGATCCTTCAGTTAACTAGTGTCAATCCTCAACTAATAGATAATTGATTAAAACCAAAGACACTCAGTTTAACAACTCTTTTTAATCCATTTAAAATATTCAAGAACATCCTAGCCAGTCATAGAACTCCTTCCTTGAATTCATCAAGATCCATTTTCAAATTCTATGTTCCTTAGCCTTTTGCTCTACTTCAAAATTAATTTCATAATTTCAGTTCTCCTGGTTACAAATTCAGTAGCTAAAACATTGCATCTATCACAGAATCACAGTTCTTTCACCCTTACTAATGGATTAGTTTAAGAACATTCAATAGCACAGAATATTGGAAATCTATAGACTTAATTATCATTGTATTTTAAATTAACAAGCGGCATTTCATTACTATCGAAATTTCACACACGGCTTCCAAACACTAGGTGACAGGACTATAAATGTTATCTGGAACAATGCTTTAAAAAGGGACCTCAGAAAGTACAAGACATTATACAGAAAATATGGGTAAGAGAGCTAAACAAAACTCCTCCCCAAGGACCTCACTGGTTGCCTTTTCCAGGTAACAATCCAATCCAAAATAAAAACAAACTTCCCTATAATCTCTTCTCCACCAAGCCAACCAGAAACATCTATAAGCCTGATTTCTTCCCCTGAAGGCAGGTCAGTTTTATCTTAGTTTTTCATCCTCATTGTTTTATGCTAGCTTTATCCTGAATTGTAATGTTGCTTCTCATTTCCTGTTCCCTAAATAAACAGAAAATTAGGTTCTCAGTGCAGATCCCAAATACTGTCTTCTTTCTTTCCTGCCAAAAATAACTCGTTTCAGTGAGCTCGCTGGAATCATCACAATGTTCATATTTAGCAAGGCTCTGTTTTTATAGCCTGTTTAAACAATATATTTGATGGTGTCCCAACTGCAGCTGGTCTGAACCAAAACAGAAATATTCACATGATCTTTGTTAAGCTACCTTCGCTGAGCTTTGTAAAGCAGTTAGGAACCTAAACTCTTTATATAATCCACATAGCACTTCCTTCAGAGCACCTTCACCGTTCATTTCAAATGCTTAACAAATACCATCCTATTCAACTATAGTTAGAAGACAAGATTTGCCATGAAGGCAGAACGTAGTCTGCAAAGTCTTTATTCCCCTTGACACAAATTAGAAAGAACTAATTCAGCCAGCACTGAATTTCTGGCTGGTCAATTAGAAGGTATATTTCCTCACCTGCAAATGGAAGAAATCTGAACTGCATACTTCAATGCCGTTGAGCAGCACATTTCAAAGCTGAACTAACCGAGTAACATGGAAAACACATGGAAACTGTGTTTCCAGAAACATTAAATGGTTAAAAAAATCCACTTTATATTCAATATAAATATCAGGTGTCTTAGGTCAGGACCCTGATAGTAAATCTTAATTCTATATGTTAGCATTAAGAAAGAATTTCAGGTTATTATATGTAAATGCCATTGCAAAAGGTATTGGAGATTTCCTCTAGCAATCTGAACTAATACCATACATATCTTTCACCACTACATGTTAATCATTCAAGAGAAATCATAAAGGTGCTACAGTCTTCTTATGCCAATTCAAGTCTTAGCAAGGGATTAGCGTGTTACATAGATTGTTACAAACCTATATTGTATTATGCACCTAATACTTTTGAGCAATGTCTATCAAAAATGTAAAGTCAATTTGTAAATGAAAGGCATAGCATTTGCTTACTCTTTGCTATCGTACTGAAAGTTCTTTCAGATACTGGATGGTTTGGGGAGTTTTTGTCTTTCAGCAAAACACAATTAAAGGCTTTAGACTCACAGCAGGTGTTAGTGCTTGTTTATACTACAATACAGTCAAGGTTTCTGTTTCTCAGTTGATTGTTCTTCCAATCTTACTTCAAATATTCTCCACAAAACATGCTGCCTGCAAACTTTCGTTGTTGGCAGTGCAAGTATCAAGGTAATGCATCAATATACATCAGTTGTACACAGCTCCGTTTCTCCTCCCTCTGAGACTGGAATTACAAAAGCTCTTCCTGCATATGTAGCACAGCTCTGTATCTTGCAGAGAAGTTTTCAGAGCTTACATGTTGTTTTAGTTTTAATAACTTGAATAACATTAGCTTAGTTAAATATGCTAATGGGAGTTGAAAAACTGAAATGGAAAGATGTGTTCAGCTTGTGTCAGCACTGTTGCTCTCTATGCTAGCTCCACTTCTCTGTACTAAAACCAATCCCTTCCCTCCATTTCCAAGTGCACACAACCATGTGGTTGGGTACTTGAGACACAAATACCAGCAGGAGAATCCCAGAGAACAGGAGCTGGGACAGCAGACAAGAAGAGTTAACCATAACTAACTGGGGAAAACCAGGGGCCATCCTACAGCTACATTGCAGGAATGGATTCCCTGGAAATCAAAACACAGCAGGGGAAGATGCCAGAAGCAGGAGTGGTATCTACAAATGTACATAGGAAAGTATGCAGTCTGGAACTGTTTGACGGTACTTTATTACCAGTGCTTCTCTTAATCCATGGACACTCTCTAGATTTATCTGGCCTCTTCTACTTCAGGCAGGGAAAAGTCTTCATGATGTGGAATCCTAGCAGGCTTTTCTTTGAGCAGACAGTAAGGATTTTCATGAGACTATGCTCTGTGACAGTCCTTCTGGGGATCACACAGAGCGTAACATTGTTTATCTTACATAGAATAATTATAACATCTTTGCTTTTTCTCTCCCTTCTGTGCCTTAACTCCTATAGTTACTTTTCTTTCACATTCACCATTCCCTGACCATTCTTTTCTTCTCTTCTTTCCATTTCCATCAATTTTTTGATTCCCATTCCCATCCTCTTGCCTCTTACCCATATTTTCTAATTCATCATTCTTTAACAGTTCATGTACCACTTAGCTACCCTATTTCTTCTCTTCCAAACTGTTCTTCTAATTTTCCTCCATCCCCTGTTTCTAGTGCCCTCTGTCTCTGAATAGCTGTACTTTTGCCCTTCACTTTCAAAAAATCTGTCCACTTAAGTTTGCTATTGATAACGATGAAAACTAACTCACACAGCCTTCCATACTTAGTGCAAGAAACAAATATCCTTTCCTCTTCTGACTGCTCCTTGTGTGTGCACCTACTGCTGACCACTTCTGGTGCAAATACTCCAAGTCATTTCTGCTTTTCAGCTTTTACTCTTGCACAGGGATTTGAGACAGAAACAAAGAAACAGCTGCCCCTAGAACATTGTAAGGCACATTCTTTTTTTCGCCTACTTAACTGAAGTGTTAGGATACTGTCAGATGCTCTATCTCAATTTTGTCACCTACAAGAAAATTAATTTCAAGTATCTTTCAGTGACAGGTATTTTTATAACCTAGGATTTCTGCAACAGCCCAACCATAAACAATTAAACCATTGCATTCAAATGTACAACTTCTATTCCTGCTCCAAATCTGCTGAGAACCCTCCTGCGATTCCTGTGTGTCGTTTCCACATAGGCCTGCAGTTAAACTGAGCAAAATAATCTGCCCTTTGCTAGGATTGTATGGCCTATATTGATTCTGGGATGTAAAGACTTCTTTCAGTTAAGTTTACATTTTAAAGACCGAAAGCTTCCTAAATCTTCCTGTTTCTTTACACATCTGCCCAGATTCCTGAAAGCTTCCTAATATTCTCAAAACCCCCCACCTTTTTTCCAATCACATATTCCCATGTATTCTGTCCACTCTTCCCATTACTCACGATTCATGCAGACAATTCTGCCTTCATCCTGCCTTTCTGCTGGTTTCATTTTTATCTGCAAACTCCTTTATGACTTTTAATTTACCTTCTTTTTTATTCTAAGACCCTTCAGCTTCTTCTCCAGTATCTCCCAATTTACTGTTATTCACAGTCAATCTGTTTTTCCTTCTCTTCTATACAACTTCTTCAACTATGCAACTGAATATATGTATTTACAATCTTTCACCTGTCAAGTGTGATGAACTATAAATATATATTTAATACGTAATTTTAGGACATACGATTTTAATATATAAAATATATCATTTGTAATCTTAAAATGATGTCTCTTTTTATGGCTCTGATACAGAAAGGTATGTACCATAACAAAGTTAGTCTGTTAGGAAGGCTTAATGCTGCTATATCAAATAACAGCTCATATTTCCTGAAAAGCTCTTCCACAGCCTACAAACTTCTGTTTTGCTTAATTTGTTATGAATTATTCCTGAATAAACAGCCCAAAGATCTGAGGACTTAAAGAAAAATTACTTTATATAGGTTCTTCTGAAGTAAACAAGCCAAACAGCTACTCAGAGCATTTTGCCCTGCTTTCCTCTGTTAAAACAATCTCGTGTTGTATCTGAAAATGGGTTTGAGGTGGCCTATGTCATAGCTAAATATCAAGCCCTTTGCTTGAGCAAATCACAAAATTTTACTCTTCAGGACAGCTCTCATTTCAACTCTCTTGAATTAGAATTATTCTTTTTTATATGATTAATTTAGATATTCTTCTACATTAACAGCCTATCCTTAAATGCACTTTACCTTAATACTACTGCTTTTAGGTTTTATTTAATTTTCCCCAACCTCCAAATGATGGAATATTACCAAATTTCTTCTTGGCAATACTGCATAAAGCATAAAAATTATTTATTGTGCTACTTTCCAGGTAAGCCAATGTAATAGACAATGCTTTGGACTAGGTAATATGTATTGTAGTTACCACATATATTATTACTTAAAAATTTATATACACCGAATGGAACAGATACTAATCTCAAACATGCCAATATAAAATCTTTGCAAGCAATATCTCATGTTGTTCTGATATTTTTCTGCTTTAAGTTTATTCCACATGTATTGTAGCAGAAAGAGAAAGTGGAATCTGGCCCAAAGACTACTTCTAATAAATCCTTTCCTTTATTAATAGAAAAGTTGTTATTCACAATACAACATATGTTCCTCTAAATATGTTTTTGAGCAAAAGTATTAATGACATTTTGGCCATATGTCTACTTATCCATTTCAGAATAAGTTTTCTTGTGACACATTTGCATTATATGATGGTCAGAAACTTTGATTAAAAGTTTGGGGTTTCAATACATCTTCTTTGCAGTAAAATAGAAGCCAAATGCAGACCCATCCAATGACTTTGAGCAGTACTCAGCTACTGAAAAGCATTTTTATGAATATTAAAACATAACAGATGCTTTTGAAGAATCTATTTTCTAATGGTGCACCTTTATCAGGATATGAACCAACTGAAAGTTAAACGTTCATCTCTGCCTATCTTTGTAATGCCAACATAAATCCTTAAAGCATGAAGTAAAATGGTATGGAAATTTGTAGCAGAACATTTCAGTGTTTCTGAGTGAGAAGCAAATTTTGGTAATCTGGTCATATTCAACAGTATCTTTGCAAATTCTTTCATGACTGAAGTGAGGTATTGAAAAAGGAGATGCTTCTAGTTGTTTGGATGTTACTTCTGGTAATTTTTAGTCAATCAACATGGCTTTCAAGAGTGGCAAACAACTACAAAGCTATCCTATGAAAACTGCATATATGGATCATAATATAAACTTGGATGAATATTATTCTAGGACTGCAAATAAATAGGCCATACTAAAAATGAGAATAAAACCAAAATTCAGCATTTCATCAAACCATTTGAGATGCGTATCATCTTTGTTACATGCTTTTCTATTATGTTCTCTGAATACTTAGAGGGAATAACATTATCTCTTTTCTTTCTTTTTGTGCTTTGTATTAAGCATGCCTGAAAAGTACTGACTTTCGAATCCTTAAAAATGAAATCTTCTATTTGTTTGTGGGTCAGGTAGATACAAATGCTTATGGAATTAACACGTGATAAAAGCTTCATCATAAAAGTTTATTTTTTGTCTTACAAGTGCCACTATAAAGGTTAAGAGTACCTCATTCACCAGTGTCTTTCAAGCGTGCTTCTAAATAGCCCTGAAAAACACAGTAAAAAGCCAAACACATTTTAAATGCTTTCTAAAAAAATGAATTGACTTAAACATATACATCACTTTTTCTAGAATAAAGGAGCACACATACGGTCACTGCTGATTAAACCAGTGAGACCCATTTATAACAAGAATTCTCATCCACTAGGAAGAGGAGAAATTCATTTCATGCAGTCTACTAAAAAAATAGCTTCTGACTTTTAATGGTGTGGGCTAGATTTGAATGTGATCAATATTGCATTTCATCACCAATAACCTCACTTATTTAGTTTCCTTAAATAATCTCTCTTAATTTTCTGCTACAGGCTAGCCCTTGAATTACCTTCCTCTTTAAAGCAGAATGTCTTTCAATTTCCTTCAAAAGCGGGTAAGGCCAGACTTGTTCTACTGCCAGGATGAGTGAGTGAGGAAGCAAGCAGCAGAGGGCTCATGGAGAGTATCACAGGCTTTATGTGACCAGGAGGTTAGATTCATGCTCTTTCTCTTTTTTAACCGAAGAGAATTGGAATGATAGAGGTGTGCTGACCTGGAGGAGTCAAAACAACTTCCAGTGTTTGAACCTACTTTTTTGAAGCTGTCATACATTGCTATCCACGTGTTCCAGTTCGGTTCTTACAACATCCCAGAAGATATGTTAAAGTGGAGACACCAGCCTTTACAAATGAAGATACCATCATGTACATTTCTTCTATTTACTTAGACTCTATGCTGGGGTAGGAAGGAAAGAGCAGAATTCAGCATTCATTATCACATGAGGGCCTGACTTCATTCTCTTAATATCATTTATATCCATGGCTTTCTTCCTTCAGCAATTTTAGAAAATGTGTTCAAAGCCACAAAAGTAAATTATGCTAATGGTAAATTAGTGTTTAGGAGGCTGTACTGTGAATTGCTGAAGATTAGCAGAACTGCACCAATAAAAATCTCTAGGTACATTAAAGAAGAAATTAAATACGCAATTCATACATTCCAGTTTGGGAAAGTATAAAGATATGAATTTTAATATCTCTAAACATTAAGTCTAACGACTTGGGCTGTTAGTAGAGAGTTATACTTGCAGACTAAACCTGCCTTAGTCCTAGAAGTGCAAACTAAGTGACCACCTCTCAGTAAAACCATATCTTAGCATGCTGGATTTTGAGAAATTAAAAGAAAGGGAAGCTTTTTTTTTTTTTGCTCAGCATAAAATCTTCAAGAAAATGAAAATACAAGACTTTAAATACTTTTTTCTTAAAGTGTTATAACATACCACCCAGTATTTCCTTGAAATAATAACCGTTGATACTCAGGATAGCAAAGTATATTTCCTTCGGTACTTTAAGTATAAAAGAGACATTTCTCCAGGCAATCATGGAAAATGCTTTCCTGATTTAAGAATGAAAATGGTCTTGTTAGCATTTTTGACAAGTGGAATATCTGAACAGGGTTATAAATTGGCTGTATGAATTAGAAAATATTATCCTTCGGCTCACAACTCATGCTGTAAAATTAGAATCATAGGCAAAATGATAATTAAAAGAAAAAAATGCATGTCTACATTCTTGGGAAGCTCAACTGCATCCAAGACAGCACACTGAGGATTCCTGTATTTCCAAGCTTTTTATTCCTTATGGGTATGGCCAAATTGGTAGACCTGTTTTTAGAATCAGAAATAAACTTGACCTAATTCCTTTAGAAGTCAATCAGTGCTGCCCTGAAATCAAATAAAGGGATTGCCTGGAGGTAACTGAAGGTCGATGCTTCTAATGGTTCAAACAGCAGCTCTTTCATCATTCCTCATTATTTATATAGGGAACAAAATGCAAAAAAAAAAAAAATTACTTCCTTCACCTTTCTTATTTGCTGTTCCTATCTCCTTACAGGACTTACCCTAAAACTCTGACTCAGCCATTGACTTCAAGCCCTGAAAGAATAAAAGCAGTCAGTGGACAGGAAGGGAAATATATATGAATCTGAAATTAAAATCCCTGTAAGATATTTCTGCTTAGTGCAATTGAAAGAATCCAATTCCAGGTTTGCAGCTGAAGTCTCAGAAATGCAACTACAGTGTTAACTAGACTGACTATAATAATGACAAAGAATCAAAATAACGATATCATTTCAATACAATTCACAAAACTCATTACAGTCCTGGTAACTGATTTTCATCACAAAGCCTGCAAACATAGCAGCAAATGAATGAAACTCATTCAGTCCCATGACTGATGTTGATATGTAAATTCAGATTACACGAATGAACACATCTCTCACAGTTTCTCTCACATACTGGATAAAATGGAAATATTAAAAACTTCAAGACATCCTGAATGGTGCAGACAATTTTATTCCCTGAAGAAATGCTGCCATCTTGCGAGGGAAATGCTTAAACCAAAGTTTCAGTTTTCTAGATTTATCCTAAGTGACTAAGGGTTTGTGAGACAGAGGTAACGAATCAACAGGGATGTGAACTGGAAGCAATCTGAGCCGAGCGGACATTTGCTCTCCCTCCACATAATAGGTCTTTGTCTGAAAACATAGTGGAGATGATAAGCAATACTGTCCAAGAACTAGGAGTTCTTAAAAGTAAGCTCTATCTTAGTTTAATTCAGTAGCAAGCAGAACATTCAGCGTTACAGTGATAAATTCAAAACTAAGTGACCTTGCATTTCAGGTGAAAATGAAAGCAAAGGAACTACAGACAGTCCATGCTAAAAGTTGGTGAATTCCACTTCCTTTCTTTTAGCTTTCACTATGCAGCTGGTATCTTGTATTGCCAGATTGGAAAACCCAAGCAATTTAAAAAAATGCATTTTGCAAGGTCAGATATTTAACTCAGTTCTCAAAGTTACATCCATCCATCCTTGACATTAGGGATGAAGAGACAGAGTGCAGTTTAAGGGAACAGAGTCTTTTCTTAAGTCATCGACCAAATAGCAGGCCACTGTGTACAGAGAGATGTTTTCTCCTGTGTTTTCTCACCAGGAAGTCAAGAGTGTGTACTAACAACCCTCCTCTATATTCTATCTCTAATTCCTATGCACACACCCAGATTTCAAGACAAGAACTATGACCACCTACAGTTGGATTGAATTTAATAGCATGGGCTAAAGAAACACCAACTGCTATTAAATCTAGAGTGAAATTTTCTAACAATGTTTTTTACAGCTGAAAATGTCACTCCAACAAGTGGGAGTGTGTACTAACGTCCCTCCTCTATATTCTATCTCTAATTCCTATGCACACACCCAGATTTCAAGACAAGAACTATGACCACCTACAGTTGGATTGAATTTAATAGCATGGGCTAAAGAAACACCAACTGCTATTAAATCTAGAGTGAAATTTTCTAACAATGTTTTTTACAGCTGAAAATGTCACTCCAACAAGTGTTACACACCCTCAGCAGGAATCTCTTTTGAAAACAAATAAAGTAGCTTTAAAGAGATCAAAATATTCTGACTTCACCTGTGTGAATGCAATATTTTGATGTTCTATTTCCATGTTTAAAATGTGTGATGCAGAAAATAAAATTTTAAAATGTTTCATTTTATCAAAGTGAAAGTAAGAAGAAGATTTATAGTATTACAATGACCATATGCCATAGAGTCAGCATGCATATTCAACTTTCACCTGGGAATATTAAAAATCTCCTAAAATTAATTTTATTAGCATGCCTAAAGATTTCCTGTGTTGCTAGAAAAAAATCACCTGCTCTTTCTGGTTGCAAAATCCATGTCTTGCTGCAAACCCCTCACATCAGAAACAGCTTTGTGCTATTTGGGTTTACAGTTGTAGCTACAGACAGTAACCTCTCCACTCTCCCAATATGTAAATTTGTTATAAGATATTACAAGGGATTATTAAAATAATTCCTTTTGCAGGTGTTACTAAAATGAAGCTGTTACTTTCCAGTTGAAGCAACTGGCTAGTAGACAGAGGACTACTGGTTTCCATCATTGCTGAATAATGCTAGACTTCATTCTTGCTCTGTCAGTCTATTACAGCTCTGGGTCTCCATTTATTTCTTTGAAAAATAGTATAAAACACCATCTTGCTACATGTATTGGAGTAACACAGCTATTTACACAAATGTAAAATGCTTTCCTGAAGGAAAGGCACTACAGCCTCAATTATCAGACATTCTGGCGCTTACTAGTTGAAGACTAGGTGTAACATTGATTAGCTTGCATCAGCACCCCAGCATGCATCGTGTGAGCCAAGAATACCTTTTTCTACTTCCCTGCTCCTGCAGAAGGACAGGCAGAGGAGGGAAAATTCTACCC
Organism: Aptenodytes forsteri; assembly: GCF_000699145.1. Taxonomy (NCBI): domain Eukaryota; kingdom Metazoa; phylum Chordata; class Aves; order Sphenisciformes; family Spheniscidae; genus Aptenodytes; species Aptenodytes forsteri. The sequence goes on from NW_008796218.1 coordinate 8,048,691, forward strand.
TAGGTTTCCCAAAGTAGAATTCTTCGCTGGGAAACTGTAAACCAGAAAATCTGGCCCTATATAATTAGAAAATATTTTTGTTGTTTGAATTAGCAGCAGGATCTGCTCTTAGTAATTACTTGGAAGTATATTGAATCAAGAGACATATTCTACCCACTTCTCTGTAAAACACATTGCCTTCTATTCACTACAACAATGCCCTCTAATTTTTTAATTCAATATACTTAAGGTGTCTGGAGTCTCTAAACTCTGTACTCAGTTATTTATTCAATCTGAAACCACTGCCTAAAAAAAATCGTGTTTAAGGAGAGATTAGAATATGCTGTATTTCTCTTCCCTCTGCAAAGTCGTCTTGGATTCACGGGTAATAGCCTCTGAATCCTTTGATGCTCTGCATCACCATTTTAATTCCTGTAAATACAAATGCTTCTGGCCTAAGAAAAGAGCAGGTATGGTGAGAGAGGGGGGATGATGTGACAAGCATGCATGAGCTTACCCACATTTGCAAATGAAAACTGCTTATTATATTTCCTGATACTGGTTACCCAGCTGACAATTTGAGATTTTTTCTTTGCTGGTGTCTGAGAACTCTTAAAAAAAGGGACTCAGGAGATGTATGTATTTCACTTGCAAAGCAACCTTACATTGTCAGCATTGACAACGTCCCTTTAAAGTTAAGGGGGTTTGGTTTTGATGTGTTTTATCTGTATATCTTACTTCTGAATGTTAGTCTGCCTTCATATATTTTGCCTCTCCTACACACCTGAGCTTATTTTGCTTTCTTGAACCTGTTAAAAAAAGCATTAGAAAAAGCATGTGGGGTACAGAGGACATGTTTGCATGGGTGAGATGTTTTATAAAGCCTAAGATTTCTGTTACACTGCACAAATTCACATAGCTGAGCAGACCAGTTAGCCTTCTACTGAGAATCCCATCTTTAGAAGTGGTTGGGATCTGCAGAAGCCCTTCAAAGGAAGGGATAATTGTAGTAGGAGCTTAGTAATAGAGGCTATTAAATGAGGAGGAATTTAAGAAATAAATTCAAAGCTAATGATCTAATACATAGGATTCGTCTTTTCTGACTTTTTGCAGATTTTCTGTTGATGCAGAAGGACACATTGAAAAAATAAATATACCTATTACAGTACAGTCCAAACTAAGAATGTCAGTGCTTCACTACCTTTGCAGTTAGACAGTTCTCTAACTGTCTAACGTGTCCGAGACGTGGCTCCTGCTATGTATACACTGTGCTTCCTTCAAACAATGAAAAGCCATAAAGGTTATATAACTGACCAACTAAGAAGATCTCCAGAGTCAGAAAATGCCCAGTGGAGGAATCAGCTAGTAGAGTCTGGGTGTCATTATGCCCCCCCACCCCACCTCTGCAGCCTTGGGTTCACTGTCAGCCCCAAGAAGACAGCCTCCTAGAAGTGCCACTAACAGCTCTTGCAACCTGGATGACCCAAACTCTGCTCCAAACAGAAGTTTGAGTACCAGAACAAGAACTGAGAGGTCTGAGTCCCTGAGCTCCTCCGAGCTGATCTGAGCTTCCTACATGAATTCCCACGTTGGAACCACCTTTTTTTTTGGCAAGCAGTGAAAATTCACAACTCTATTTGAAGTGAAAAGGGGCTGAAAAGACTAAGCGACTTCCAGTGTTACAAAATTCTACTTCTATTATTTTTTTTCTTCAAAGCCTTTTTTTTTTTCTTTCTTCTTTTCAAGGAGCGTCAGTTATGGCTGTAGGTTCATTGCGGAGATCTACAAAAGCATCTACAGGCTGAGTTCAGCCAAATATTTAGCACACCTGCAGTGAGAAGCAACTATCACCAGTCTCTGAATCCATCATGAACATTCAGATTTTAACTGGCTGGCTTTTATTCTAACTGGACTTCTTTATTATCAGCAAAATCAAAAATCACTTTCTGAAACTGGCAGAATTCTTACCACAAAACTGTTTAGCAAGAGAATGTTTCTAAGCATTTTTCAGTAACGTATTTCAGCAATTTAAAATATCCGTATAATTTAAGATACAGCTCCTTGCTCATCCAAAACCGTGACTAAATATGACGCATCTTATTCCAACAGATTCACAGACTGCATTCTGAGAATTTTCCATACATCTATTATCTGATGTATTGTGCATGTTGAAACTATTCTTAGCCATCTGTAAGAGTATGGTAAGGAATGAAGAATTCTAAGAAGAATCTCCATGAGAGTTTCTGAAAAGAAATTATCTCCTGAATCAAAAGCTAAGCATTCTGATCTATTCAGGGTATAGCTGGTCCTCCCTCAAGGAATTAAGTTAAAATACTAAGTATTTCACCTTGCAGGTATAGTTTAATGTATTGAAAACATCAAGTAAAGTATGACTACTTACCTAAATTGAGTTTTTTAAAGAGATCTTTTCTTACAGATCCCTTGAGCATGTCCACAATTGTTAATGCTACACATAACCAATATCACTGCTAAAAAGAACATTATTTGCCCAACGTGAGTTTTAAGAAAAGCAACATACATTAAAGAAAACAAAGTACAGAGAAAAGTTAAAAAAATAAAAGGCATTTATATTTTGACCACTAGGCTGCTCAACAACATTGATTCCTAGAATAAATGACCCTCACTTGAACTATTCTTCATACTTTAGGCTTGTACTGCATATTGAGCTACTTTCTCTTTATTCATTTCTTCTCTGGTTACCATTCCTAGCTGCAGTAAATACTTCTGCACAGCAAGTAAATATTTTGAGTACACACAGTGAAATAATCACAGAGGAGCCAAAAACTTTTGAAAGGTCTTATCATAGAAGCAAAGGCAAAAGGAATCCCATATTACTTTGAATGTTGGGGAATGTAGGATATCACTTGCAGAACTTCTCTCTAACAGTAGGGAGTCTGCAGATAGTGCAACCCGTTCAACAGAAGGTCTACAGAGCAAATCAGTGGTGCTCAGGACTTTGCATCCACAGACTATATGCATTTGAAGAGACTGCTCCACGACGTGAGCCAAAAACCAGTAAATAGCAATAATTAGAAGATTTACTCTGAAACCACATTCTTGATCTGAACTCAAATGTACATGCACCCTGCATATTTTAGGAATTTAGAAATTGGGGCATAGGAAGAGATGATCAAATAAACTGTCTTTATAATACTCTTGTTCAGTCCCTGTATCTGGTTCAGTCCCACCAGAATTAGATGGGAACACATAAGAGACTTCATGTTGAAGAGACCATAATGTGTAAGCGTCTTCATGTTGAAGACACCATCTGGATGGTCCTCTGCTTTAAACTGAGATCTCATCCTTCTGACTGTTCACTTCAAAGTGCTACCAAATTAATTGCAAAGTCTCTATAAAAAAACAAGGGATAAATAAGCAGTCCTTTCCATAAGGTTGGAGCATCAAGCTTTTGAGGAATAGCTTAATGACTACTTACAAAAACTATCAGAGGAATAAATTCTTAAAGTTATTAAACTTGTTACAGGAATATCTGAACATCCAAATTCCAGTATGTTAAGTGCTAACTGAACAGAGGAAGAATTTCTACTCTGAAAATGTTGCTATATAAGAAAAGTAAAATACTAACTCTATCAAAAGTAGATCAAAAATAGCAAGCAGATAAGTTGGCACTGTGGAAGTGAGTAGAAGCGTAGAAATGCAAGAACGCCAGCACCTTTTCTGCGCTTTGATAGTAACTTTCCCAAACTGAAAAGTATCTTCTCTTGCCTTCTCTATTTCCTGCATGTTATCTTCACCTTACCTGTTTATTTAGGAATGCTTCTGCCATCATTATTTAACCAAATCTGGTTTTGTTCAACTTTTTAACAAGTCTCACTTTCACTGTTGTCCATGAAGGATGTTAACCCCTTTCAGTATGGCCTTGCTAGTTCAGGTACTCTTACTCCATTTTAAATAATAAACGGCTTATCATGTATCTGTTCAGATAAAAAAAAAATCTAGTTTACTGGAGATAGTAAGTTTGTAGTAAGAGATTGTTACAGAAGCTTGTATTTTGGCCATGGTGACTATGCTATCCCAGGTATTCCATATTCCTTCTACATATAAACACTGTACACAAATCAGCAATAGCTTAGGGAACAGGTTACTTGCCTCAGTACTACAAATGGAATAGGCACACAAAACCTGATTGAGATCACAAAACCAGAGCTATGAAACTGCACTCCCCAATTGCTCCTTTTTCTGGATCCCTATGTTGCCTTCCCATCTATTCTTAACACCCGAGAAAGCACATGATTTCCCTTTCATCAGCACCATTGAATCTGACAGATTTATATAAATAGGAATCTGAAGTTACTGTATGTTACAAATTGAACAAAGTGCATTTAATACCTTTTCCTTTCTTGAATATTTATTTGCACTTTCAAAACCAGTAGTGTCAGGCTAGAAAACACAAGTGCCTTATTATCTGAATAACGAGGTCTTCAGACTATGAAAAGTAAAGCACCTTGAGTATTTCACTAAGACCTAGGGAAGAGAAAGTGTAAAGCTAACAGAAGAGCAGCTTACCACTGTTCTGTTGGAGCTATGCCTTAAGTATTTAAGAAGGTTACATCTCAAGATTAAAAAAAAAATACGGGTGGTGCAGATTGCTAGATGAAGGAGAAGGATTGTGTTCCCGCCATATAAATGAAATACTGAATTTCAAATCAATATAAAGCTCTGTAGAAAACATACAAGTAGCAGTAAATAAGAGCTTTATTTAAGTAGCTGCAATGTTTAAATCAAAAGCTAGTATGAATTCTTTTGATGAAAAAGAAACTAATTTGCCACAAAAATAAAAAATTAACAAGTAAAATGCTTTCATAATACCTTTAACTTGTATTAAATTATTTTTTAAAATAGCAAGAACATAAAGCATTTCTTTCTCATACTTTAAACGCCTTTGAATTTGCTAGACTTAAATCCAACGAAGTTTCATTCAGTTCAGCTTTCTGCCTCTCTTATTCTTTCCCCAAAACAAAGTCAAAACGCTACTACACAGAAACACAGACTTTCCAGGTGTTCCTTGAAAATAACAAAAAAAAGATTCTAAATATAACCTACAGTAAGTTATTCTAGGACTCCAAAGATACCCAAGTTGCACACATGACATGGTAGCACAGACAATTCCTACAGTATCATAAAAGAACAGCGTAAAGGTTTTTCTGTAGTGCTGACAAAATCCTTCCCTATTTAGTTGATCTTTCTTTCCAATTACAGAACTTAACATTAACATTGAAACATGGTCACTGAACTTCAGTTATTCAGCTAAGAATGTAATTAAACTATTCCCATTTCAGAAATTACAAAAAGGTATATTCTTATAACACATCTTAACTGGCTGATGACATAGAATGGAGCACAGAGGTCTCTGGACATTATTGTACAGGCGGCTTGGGGAGAATACAGACCTCAGTAAGGTAAATCAAGCATTCTTTAACTCTGCTAGAGGTGTAATAATTTCAATATAAGAGCATATTTCTTTCCAACCCACTCACTACATTCTACTGTACTGAAATAATAAGTCAGTCTTAACAACCTCCAGTGAATCCATGTAAATACATTCCTTTTAGTTTGCTCAGCAGTGGAACAACAAGGATGTTTTTAGTCTTATTAAATTCCTGGTGGTTTTTTTTCCCCATTCTCTGGCACTGGATTCATGCACGGTGTTCTAGAAAACTCAGCATCTGAATCACCTTTCACTGTAAAGAAACAAGATGAATTAAGCAGTATCTGAACATAGTTTACCTCATTAATATGTGACTTGGTGAAATCATGATTTTCCCTTTCCTGTGAAAACACTACACCTGTGGGAGGATGTTTAGTGGATCCAAATGTTTACATATGCTTAAAAAAAATGTGCAACCATCACCAGTAGCTTCTAATGAGGAAAGCACTCCTGCAGTTATCATCACTTGTTCTAACTCTGCAAGGCAAACTGAGGTCTAGTCACTGAGTCAGTCTGCAGATCTTTCCCTACTTGATAAAGAGGTGGCTAAGGCTGGAGAACTGAGAAAGGCCTCTGTCTGCATTGCACACACTCTTGTGGAGGAATTTCTCTTCCCCATCTTGATGTCATACTGCAATGAGAAACCTGACTCTCTTCATCACAGGTTTCTCTGTCCAAAGACCCCTGAGAAAACTGTAAAATACCTCTATGGCATAGGGGAAGAGAGGTGGGAGATGGTTTTTTTGGGAGGTAGGGTGGGGCAAGGTTTTCAACTTCTATGTTTGTCTATTAAAGTTTTGTTTACCGAGCGATACTGGCAAAAACAACTTCTGGAATTAAAAAGCTCTTGTCTTTGATCAAAACGACTACATATTGCTTCAAAGTCATATGACAAGCTCCCTTATCCCTTAGGCTTCCTTCGCTGAATTCAAGGCCTGAGCTTCAAGTTTTCATCTCCAGTGCTGCTAGACTAGATGACAAAAGAGACACTGTACTGCCCGTACAGCTGTTTATTCCCATGGCATTGGCTACTAGTAAACAACCAACAGAGACATCCTTATGCAATTTCCTGTTCTTCTCAAACCTCACTCCGATTCCATCACCAAAACAGCTCACAGCAGAATCACGGACCTCCTGTTTGCAAGGTGTCTGACACCTAGAGCTGCCTCTGTGATTCAGTATGTTAGGTTCAGTTTTCTCAGCAACAAAAGACTGTTTTGATAAAGCAAGGAGTCAGAGATGGTTTTGCTCCACTTAATGTTTTAGCATTTTTATAATATAGTAGATTCTCTTATCAAAAGTTTTCTTAATCATCACTATCTACCACAGTGCCAGGAAGTAGCTTTATTGCTTTTGCCTTCTTTTCTATAAAGGCCCATAGAGAAGTGTTTTGGTTCTTCCCAGAATCTCTTTTGGATACAGAAACAAACAAAAAAAAGCAGCTGGACTGTATCATGCTTGTTCTTTTGAAGATGTTTATTCCTCTTACGATCAGTGTCACGGCTACACATGCAACCAGGTTCTCTTTTATTTTATGGAGATTATATTTAATTTTCTTTTCTTCTCCCTTTGTCTCCCATTCTTTTCCAAACTTTTTGGATTTGCCTTTCACTTTGCCATGTCCTTTTCCGGAGGGTTCTGCATCATCAAGCTAAGCTTCAAATTTACATAAAATAAGCAAGTTTAGTTCCTTCTTTTGGGTTTAACTGAGAGACTTTAGGAAAAGAGAAAAGTCTTGAAATTAACGTGAAAAAAAACTGGTGTATATAGTAACTTGCAAAATTTTAAGTGTCATGAATTACATCATGCATAGTAAAGTCTAATGTTCACATGCAGCTATGTCATGCTGTTCCCATACCTGAAATTTCCATATTCTTTTCACAAGCTTTCTGATGATACAATGTTCACCAAGCACAAGGAACATGGCTAATACAATGTTAAAGCATACTATTAAAATAAAAATAGTCTCTGCATACCCAGAGGGATGTTAATCTACTCACATCGAGCCTCTTAGGATAGTGCCATGCTTTCTGATGATACAATGTTCACCAAGCACAAGGAACATGGCTAATACAATGTTAAAGCATACTATTAAAATAAAAATAGTCTCTGCATACCCAGAGGGATGTTAATCTACTCACATCGAGCCTCTTAGGATAGTGACAGATGAAGGTCTAATTGTGTTCTCAAGAAAATCTTAAGTTTCTGTTTGTTTTTTTTAAACAAGATTAAGACATGTAATAAATTTAAAGAAACAAAAGGACGTCATGCTGCAGTTAACATTTCACAACAGGATTCTAACATCTAGCTTCTTTTAATGTATGGATACATCTAGTTTACAGTAGAAAAGATAGCCTGAGTTACTCTCAATTTTGAAAACCAAAGATTTCCTTCCCTGGGTTCAAAATAGCAGCACTCAACCATACTCTAATTATCTCAGGATTGGCATACTTGATACAAACCTCTAAGTTTAGATATTTCAGCTATGACAGAATATATTTGCTAACTAGTACTAGGTAATGTTAATAAATAAAAAGTAGCATATAATAAGTAAAACCACTCCCCCCCTTAAAAATGTAAGAAAATGCAAAATAGCTAATGAAATGTGAGTGGATAGTTCAACATCATAAATCTCAGCTATTTCCAAGATTTAGGGCTGCAGCAACACTCAGATACATTAAACATCTTATGTATTTAACAATAACACTTACAGACTCCTGAAACATACACAAGCAATGGGAACAACATGACCAAACAACATAACCATGTATTCGAAATCATAATTCTTACATCTCAATACTTTATACAGATGAAGTGAGTACTTGTGCTGGTTTTGGCTGGGACAGAGTTAACTTTTTCCATAGTAGCCAGCATGGGGCTATGTTTTGGATTTGTGCTGAAAACAGTGTTGATAACACAGGGATGTTTTCGTTACTGCTGAGCAGTGCTTACACAGGGTCAAGGCCTTTTCTGCCTCTCACACCACCCCACCAGCGACCAGGCTGGGGGTGCACAAGAAGGTGGGAGGGGACACAGCCGGGACAGCTGACCCCAACTGACCAAAGGGATATTCCACACCATACGACGTCATGCTCAGCATATAAAGCTGGGGGAAGAAGAAGGAAGGGAGGGACGTTTGGAGTGATGGCGTTTGTCTTCCCAAGTAACCGTTATGCATGATGGAGCCCT
>NW_008796218.1:8058075-8068575 GCF_000699145.1 Aptenodytes forsteri
ATGTTAAACCCTATAACCTGGCCCAAAGGGACCAGGGGTGGAGATTGTAACGGAAATACCTTTAAATTATTGTATCCCATGATTTGAGTTGCATGTTGTAGGAATTACTTTAGCAGGAACCACCTGAACCAACAGAGGAGAAGCTTTACAAGAAGCAGTGCAAGTGCAGCAGTGACCCGACCTGAGCTGGCTTTGGTGCCCAGTAACTTCACGCAACACACCACCTCTCTCCTGTCCTGTGACCACCAAAACAGATGGAGCCCAAAGTCATGGACTAAATGAACTCAATGGACGTTCTATGGGCATTTTATGGACATCTCACAGGGGTGGTCCATAGACCAAGGGAATGATATCTGTGTACCGTATCAAAGGATGGAAAGGGGGGTGGTAGGTATTGAGAATGTATTGGATAGCGTGAGACCTGAGCATGATGTAAATAGTATGGAATAAGGGGCAGAGAATGTGCTGGGTTTGGCTGGGGTAGAGTTAATTTTTTCCATAGTAGCCAGCATGGGGCTGTGTTTTGAATTTGAGCTGAAAACAGCATTGGTAACACAGGGATGTTTTCATTACTGCTGAGCAGTACTTACACAGGGTCAAGGCCTTTTCTGCCTCTCACACCACCCCACCAGCGACCAGGCTGGCGGGGCACAAGAAGGTGGGAGGGGACACAGCCGGGACAGCTGACCCCAACTGACCAAAGGGATATTCCACACCATACGACGTCATGCTCAGCATATAAAGCTGGGGGAAGAAGAAGGAAGGGAGGGACGTTTGGAGTGATGGCGTTTGTCTTCCCAAGTAACCGTTATGCATGATGGAGCCCTGCTTTCCTGGAGATGGCTTTAGCTATTAAAATGTCTTTATCTCAACCCACGAGTCTTCTTACTTCTGCCCTTCCAATTCTCTCCCCCATCCTACTGCGGGGGGGAGTGAGTGAGCAGCTGTGTGGTGCTTAGTTGCCGGCTGGGGTTAAACCACAACAGTCCTTTTTTATGGGCCATCTCTCTAAAAGAAACACTGGCTTGTTTCTTACTTCGTATCTAGCTCTTTAGTTCTGCCTGTGAATGTCCCACAGGTATAACGGTTTTAACAAGTTTTCTTCATACTGCATGTTAGTACCAAACTAACTCTGTGGTTGAAACAACATCTTACCTAACTGTGTTTTACAACATAACATTGCCTAGAAAAAAGTCATTAAGCAATCCAAGTGCATTGAGTGGCATCATTCTCAGTCACATGATGGATTTGAAATAGCCAGCACAGCACAAGTGACTAGTAATTACTCCGGAATTTCCCAACATACTCACTTCCATTGAAGATTAAAAAAAAAATAGCCTGTCCACTTTAATTTACCGCTTTCACTTTTTCCCCTTCCTCAAATTAAAAGAAAATTTAGCTAGTTACTTCATCCTAAGGTAAAGCCATGGTTTAAGCAGCCAAAGAACCAGAATCCAACTAGCAGTGAGGCTTTGAGAATTGTTTCTTATGCCATGAATTTCTCATTTCCAAAAATTAAATCACAAAAACATCTTCAAAACACCTTTTCATGGACATTATTTTATTCATTTTAACATAGGAATTCTTGGTTTGATTAACTGTTTACTAAAAGTTGCTCTTTCAATTTTCAAAAGAGGCACCATAAAATTGCTATTACTGATGAGGAACGTACAAAAGGACCCTAAAGATTCTGTTAAATCTAGTTTGGCTGTGTAGAAATGTGGCAATCAAAAAGGATAATAGCCCTTGTATGTGACTGCAGGCAATAACTACCATCCCAAGGCTGCCAAGAACATGACTGTTTTTATGAGGTAGTTAAAGCTTCATTAACCTCTTCATGCCTGAAACATGTATACTACATTAGTGCCATCCTGAATAAATTAAAAGACATGAAAATAAATAACATGGGAATACAAAGAGCAGATTAACAAAAGGCCACTATAGTTTCAGCCTGTCATTGAAAAAATCTGGGACCAGCAAGAACAGGAAGAGGCTGAAGGAGCAGCAATAAAATAGGGAAGACCAGACTGAAGGATGGTCAGGGTGTTAGGAAAAATTTTGCAGTTAGAAAAGTATGTTATAGTCAGGCTTTTATTTTTCCTAGAATTCAGTGGTCAGAACAGACAAAAAACCTAAAAGAAAAATATGACTATCTTTGTTTGTAACTTCTTGGACGGTTTTGATCATAACCCTCTGATGATCTGAGGCTTGCACTTCTCCCATTTCAGAAACCCTCCTAGACTTAAAAAAAATCTGCGATACAACCCAGATCTTGGATGCAGAAATGGATGGGGGCTTTATTGTATATGCAAGTTTTCCTGTACATAGAAGTAAACCTAGAACATCAAAAAGTTCATGGACGCTTTTGGCTCACCCTTAGCCTGGTAGACAGCATTCCCATCAGCAAGTCTGGAATTTGGTTTCCAATAAGTATTTCCATTACTGGTGGTATCAAAAGCACAGTTCTACATGCCTGTTAGTATTTAAAATTGGTTTGGGCTGCTTAATGTAAATCTTTTTGTTACCATAAGGAACACAAAACCAGCATATATGCAAAGGCACAGGTCATGAAAGGCACACGTTTCCTGCGCAAGGAAGGGCACAGATTAATTCCATATGTAAAACAGTGTGGTAAATACTACAGTACCCAGCCTATTATTACATCTATGAGTCTAGCATTGAGACCCTTCTAATTCATGCACCCCTGCATTCCATGGATGCACTCTACATTACTAACCAGCCAAACAAAAAACCCCAGTGAGCCCTCTTCCTTTAACATCACCATATAAAAGAACCCTCTGCTGAAGAGCTAAGTCTCATGAATGGATTTGGATCCAATCCAAACGATCTGGAATTTGTCTCTACCTATCTGGGCATCTCTGCTAGACATGCTTACATCTAACAGGCCCAATTAACAAGCCTGGTTTAAATCACAGGTGATAGGCAAATGGGTATGTATCTAACTTGTAACAGCTGGCACAATCATTGCAAAGAAGTAACAGTATGAAAAGAAATTTACTTCCCATGCCAACAGCAAATAGGAGATTCAAATTAGCATACATGTGCACACATTTCGAAGTTCTGCAGCCAAGCCTTCTAATCAAAATGTTGAGGAAACACACCTGCTCTCCAGAGGCATCTTCTCACAATGGCAATGATGACAAACAAGGACAGTAGTTACGAATTTTTTTTATTATTTTTCTCATGTTAATTCAGTCCAAACAACAGATGTATTCCAAACATTTAAAAGAAAAAATGAATTTGAAAAACATTAAAATTGACATACACGTGAACAAAATGAGATTGTTTTTAGAAACTACATTCTTTCTTAAGACTTAATCTTTAATCTTTTGCCTTAATCTTTCACCCAGAAGAGAGACTACCAGTTCCACAGATTACTTTATCAGTGTAGACCCCATACTCTGACAGGCGACTTACAGTCACTACTTACAGTCAGGTCTGAATGCAAAACACAACAATCAAGAGCCAGTAGCATTTCCTTATATATCACCCAAGCAACACAGGAGACAACTTGCTGGGAGATTTCAAAGGGCATTTTACCAATGTCAGGATACTCTGTACACAAGTCCCTGCCCAGCCTGACTCATGCTGCATCCACACTGACATTCCCTGCATTCGCCCTGTCACAGCATTCCCCTTGCCAGAGCTCCAGTGCTGGCAGCTGCTCTAGACTGGCAGCTGACATTTTAAATGCTATGTAAAACCTCTGGCAGCTCCCTTTGCTGCTGCCAAAGGTAAAGCTACATTAATTCATGCAAGAAGGAGCTAGCAACCCCCACAGCAGACTAGCCCTTAAAGCCCAAGAAAGCTGCAGATGTTTGGGGACAGACAGCCTATTGCAAAATGAGGACAAGGTTGAGCTTGGAGAGCCACAGAGCCAGCAGCAGTTTTGAGACCAAGCCTCACAACAGCTATGCACATACTACCTAAAAGCTACTTTAGAGATTTCTCACTGCAGGACACTCTGAGCCCCTACCATTGTGGGGACACAATGTTTGCTATGCAGACTGCACAAGCAGGAGGATACAGGGCTGCAGACACATGGCCCTCCTGTGATGGACAGAAGGGAGCCCTGGCACGAGGAATGACCACAGATGAAAAGCAACTCCCCTCCTCCTAGCAATCCTAAAACAGTTGTAAAATAACCCAGCCTACCCCAATACTCCTCAAAATACAAAGTTCCTCCCGTCACCAGTGGAAGAAACTTATTGGCGAAGGCACAGAGCAAAGCAGAAAGAGTGGTGTCAAGCACTGTCAGTAAGCAGCATTCATGGAGAAATGCAAAGAGAGGTGACAGCCCCCTCCTGCTTTCTGCCCCCGCCCCAGTAGAGAAGGCTGGCAGGTCTCTACTCCTGGGCAGTGCAGAGAGGTCAAAGGTAGGCCACACCACAAGGCAGCCCAGGGCACAGATCCTGCTGCAGGTACTGCCCTTGCGCTCAAAGCCATGAGACAGCACATGCAAAAGATGCCAAGTGCTGCACTTGCTTCCCTCCCCTCAGTGAGGGGATGGGGTGAGGCCCAAGCAGCTGTGAGCTACCGCTTTACACTGATAATCATGACACCTTACAAAGAAAATGTGAAGAAAACATGTTTCATCCAGGGGAATGCCACCTAGGATTTTAAATCTGGGATGAAGGAATGTTCCCTAGGTGCTAGGGCTTGCTGAGGATGGGAAACCACTTCCTGCTTGCCCAAAGAGCTGTAAGCAGTATAATTAGCACTTGCTCGTAATATTAAATGTCACCAGATTTAATCTGAACGGTCACTGCGAACCCCTAACGCAAACCTGAACTATTTAACTCCCATGGACCCAAAGGCAGCTATAAATATTTTGAGTGTCCATACTGAGAGCAGCCCCATGTGAAGCTAAGCTACTCCGTTATTTTTGCACATTACTTAGTGTTGCCTTTTCACTCTTACGGTGACTCTCCAAGAGCAATCCTCATGCGTGGTAAGTGTTAATTCAATGTTTTTAAATATACTGGCTATGTCACTGTGAGCTTTTTTTGAACCTCTGAAATAACCGAACCACTTTGGTGACTGACATTACCATCACGGTATGCATTCAAGGCAACTCTCCTTTCTTCTTGCTTTCCCACACGTAAGCCTTTGCTAGGTTGCTATGCATAGAGATGCCTTCCCCCCGCTACCCCCCAGCCTTAGAGGAGGGGGTTAGATAACATTTTAGCCCATATTCCAGAAAGGATGTATGCAGTACACTCTACTAGTCTGCACATTTAAAAAGACAGCAGATTTCCAAGCTACTGCACACATTTTAGATAGAAGAATTATAGTCTGGCCATGAGCCTAAGCCAGCAAACTCCGTGTGAGATTTGCTTGGATCTCACAAACTCTACATGATACCAGCCCACATCTGTTTCCAAACTCTCACCGCACAAAGGGGAAGCTGGCCTGCCAGTGCATGTGTTTTACTCCCAATGACACCAGGAAGGTTTTGACAAGTGCATCAAGAGGTCAAACACCCTGGAACTGTGTTTTGTTTAGACTAATAATGCTAGAAACTGCTCTGTAGTTTTAAGTACACAATGTTGAAAATCTTAAGTCAAGCTGATACAAGAATTCAGTGTTAATAAAGGAATCCATGGTCCTGCAAAATTCTTTGCAGGATTTCTATTTCTCTTTACAACTGTAATTTCAGCTTCAAACCCATTTGGGAATTCATACATAAGAATAATGCTGTCATAGAAAAGAAAACTAACTTCTTAAGCTAATATCTGAACACTCACTATCCTGAAACCAGAGTATGAAGATAATTTTAAACAAAAATGTCAATGAATCTTGGCTGCTTATTTATAATTAATTAAAATAATCCCCTATTGGTTTTGATTAAAAAGGTCTTGGCATGAATTACAGTGCCAGAGGACAGAAAAGCACTTGCATGCGCATAAAGATTATAGCAGAAAACACTATTTAAGAACAGCAGAACACAATGTTTAGCACTGAACATAAGACTGAGGTTTTTTCTTAATCTTGTGAGGTTGAACTTCAGAGGGCTGCTCACCTACCTACTAGACCTACAAGACTATCTACTACAATGGTCTTAAAAGTTTACTTTTTCCATAGTAAATCTCCTACTTAAAGCTTTAATTTCCCACAGCATTCTCAACTCTTAGAAATAGATTTTTTTTATTTCCTCAAATTCTGCATCCACTTCTTTAGACATGGAAGACTATAATCTTTTTTTTTTTTTAAGATACAGATCGTAGAAAAGTATTTGATGATTCCTTATCTTCAAATTAATACTTTGATTCCAGTGCTTAACACATTCAAGAAACGGTCCAAAATGCTAAAATATAAAAGCCCCTTTCTAACAACAGTTACAGAAGAATTAAAAATAATCAGTGTTCCCTTTTTAAAGATCTCAGTTTGCCCTTTTACCTTTTATTGGCCTGCTTCATATTTAGGGAGCTAAGAGCAAAGAAATGGAAATCCAGCAAAAAAAGCACCTTTAAAGATGCAGAATTCTATACTTGTCCCTTCTTTACGCTGTACTAATTCTACTTTTGTCCCTAATAATTCTCCCCTGTTCTCCCCTCATCCTACCTTCACTCCATCCATACAAGGGCCAATTTTACTGGTTTGTTTGTTTTTTTTTTCTTTTCCTTATTGCAAGGACTGGATAGTGCAGTCAGTAGGCTGCAGATTTTCAGAGAAAATGCTTCAAAACTTCCTGTGCAATTCCAGAAAAGTTATTTGAGGCTCAAACAGCAAAGTAACCAGCAGCACAATGAACTGCTGGATTGTGATACCGTGAACTTTCACGCATCTCTTCTTCTGTCAGTAGATGTGGACTTGCCAAAGATTGAAAAGGGGACAGGTCTTCAGCTGGTTTTCCTTAAAGTGCTAACAATGCAGAAGAGCTCTAAAAGAACACTGCATCAGCATTGGCTACATTTCTACTGCTGGCAAATACAGAATGGCTATGTCATTTTGATATTCATTAGCAACTTGCCAAGGGTTGCAAACTTCAGGTTTGGAGGGGTTTTTTGGGTTTTGTTTTTGTGGGTTTTTTGTGGGTTTGGTTTTTTTTGTTTTGTTTTTTTTTAACAGAACAATACAGAAGAAAACAAGCACTGCAATGCTGGTTCTACAAATAAGACCACCAACCTCTGAAACAGGAAATGGATCTCCCACCAACAGTGTAATTGAAAAATCAAAACTGAAGTGTTTCAGAGAAGACATCCCAAATCAATGGTATTAGTCTACACAATCCTCTTTACGTAGGCCTTCTATTTCAAACAGGTAGGATAATATTACTTTGGGAAAGATAACATCAGATTGTATTCTGACATTTACCTGTTTTCTTAAGATTTTGCACCCCTGGAGTTCTTAGCGTACAACTGTGCATATGAAAGAGCTACATGGCAGCCCTCCCTCCGTTCAGTTATTAAAACTTTTTTCACTATTTGTCAAATCTTGAATACAGGTGTTGGGACAGGAGTGTATGAATTCTTACAGAGAAGGAGAAATGATTAAAGCGTGAACTTTAAACAGACTGTGGAGAGGGGGAGGTATCCCGTTCCCACAGACTTATTTAAAAGCTCATCATCTCTTATAATGAAAGCCTGCTTTTTACTGTAGCATACCAATGTTGCACAATGATACTTCCATTAATATGATGCATACGTTAGTGTGTTAAGTACTGTATTGACTAAAACCAGCCAAGCGTCATTGACTGAAAACTGACACACTTCAGCACTTGTGATGCTCATTAATGCATCTCTGAACAATAGTTTGACAATCAACAGCCTAAGAAATTTACCTGTAACTGCAAATAAAGCATAATTTTTAGTCTGAGAGACCAATTTTTATTCTTCACACTAATAACAAGTTAAACCTGTGGTATGTTAAATTAGTCTTTACATAAGGCTAGGATTCCCTTCATGAAGCTTGAATTCTGAATATTCCTCTTTAAGAAGTCTCACATAAAGAGATTAAATACTGTAGCATCCACAAATTACAAAACCTCCTGAAGATTTAATTATTAACTAGAGATTATTACTCCATTAAAGATGTTTCATGCACAAATGCTACACTAGATGTTTGCACAGTTTTAAAGGTTGGCAGGAGGATCTAACAGAGTATTTTTTAAAAAAACAAACTCCTGATTCTTATCTAGTAGACACATATTTGTGGTAGCTACCTCTTTATCCCAATAGAACAATATATTTTAAAGTCATCGAGTCCCATAGCTTTGCCCTTGTTAAGCACAAATGGCAGTAAAAAAAAACCCATAAGAACATTAGAAAGTCAAAAGAAGTTTCAGAAGTAACACCTCTGAAAGCTTCTCGTTCCTGGATTCCCTACAAAACAGAGGAAGAATCCCCCAAGTTCCAGAGATTCTGGTGTGTGTCCCCCCCCCAAAAAAGGGCGGGGAGGGAAGTAACACCAGGCCCACCAGTCACATACCACTGTTGGAGGCTCCCAGCCAGTGCTTTGATGATTGTATTGCCTTCTATTGCAAGCTTAGGTCTCTGTTCTGGCTCTTCAACTGAACTACTTGCTCGCTGATCTCATGGATCTTTGTACACCACTGGACGACAGAAGATCACCAGGCAGCTGTGCTTCTTCAAATATCTACAAACATTGATACCATTTTTCATTTCTTCTGCAATTATACCTTTTCTCACACTGAGATGCTTACAAAAGTCCCCCCCAAAAAATCCAACTAAATCTCAAACCTTTTAATCAACAACACAGCTGATAAGCATTAATAAAAACCTCTTTTCTAAAAGACATGAGTTCATTAATTCCACCTGTCTTTCCTATTAAAAACCCCCAACTATTCTACATGCTTTTCCCTGTTGTAGAGGAGTAGCTCTACATAAACCTGTGCTTAACATAAAGTATCATTAAAAGCAAGAGACTCCCAGGTTCCTGCCTTGATGCTTGATTTCATCATATAAGAGCTCAAATGTCTACGGTGAGTGGCTTTCAGGTGCAACATATTTTAAAACTAGAAGGCGAGAGCTCCTGTCTAAAAGAACCTCCTGACCTTTACTATATAAATAACTTGATCTCATTAAGTTATGTAATGAAAATCAGGTCAGAAATACATTTTAAAACTGCTTCGAGTAAGTTTTCAATGAGAGGATTTCTGTGCTTAGTTCAAGGAGAACTGAAAAAAAAACAAACAAAAAACTTAGCACCTACCATAGCACACTTGAAAAATGAAAATGAAACTACTGATGTTGTTATTCACAGAAATGACCACTTTGAAGCCTTTTTTAAAGTGTTAAAATACTACACTAATATAAATACTAATAACATATCCTGACTCCAAAACGTGCTACTTATCTCACCTTTGAGAAAGCAGGGTGACGAACAGGAACCTAAGAAGTTACATACTTTAAACATGAAAAGGTAGAAGAGTTCACTTAATTTTACTAAATCTTCACAATAGATTTCCAATAACCTTCAGTACAACAGGTTTCAAAAATTGCCCCAAAACACAAAGTTTCTTGGACACAAACCCAAAAAGTATCCTCAATTCTACATTTTTCCACAAGAGGACACTAAAATAATGACAAAAATAGTTGTACAAAAATGTACAACCATGTACCATTCCTCTTCATTAGCTAAGTAGAATGTTTTTCACTTAAAAACTATTCTGCAGTCAAGTAGACATTAATGTGTACTTACTTTTGTTCTAACGTGCATTTTAGTCATTCTAGTGATTAGTATTTGGCTTTTAGCGTGCCTCGGGTGACAAGAAAAACAGGTAATTTAAGCTTGTTGTAGACAAAAATCAACAATTAAGTGATACCACAGAAATAATCTTGTATTTAATTTGAAAATGCACTATTAACCATAAATTTACAGAGAAATAAGCACGTGCTTAACTTCACAGTATGACTTCAAAGAACAACTGGGCACCAAGAAGAGCACCTGTGTGTTAGTGGGATCAGGCCGCACTTACTCTTCCACTCCTTCTGCTGGTCGCCTAACCCCACAACCAAGCACCAGCAAGCTACGCCCCGATGTGAGAGAAAAAAGTGTGTAAAACAAACTAAAACTGCAGCCCACGTTCCCCACACCCCTTGGCTCTGGCAAGGGCCCCTTGTAGGCAGCAAAGCTCTGTGAAGCAAAGCAGACCTCCGTGGTGTGGGAGGCTAGATGGCTGGCTCCCTTGTCTCCCATTACCTCAGGACAGAGACCAAGTGCCTGAGCACGCTAACGGCCCGGCTGATGAGCCCTGCTCTCGCGAGCGGGGGAAGGCCCCCACGCCCATGGGAGGCCCTTGTAAGCTCTCTCCCACACCTGCAAGCCATGATTTCCGGATACACTGCCTCCTCACTTACCCAGCGCAACTCAATTTTAATCACTTGCTACTCTCTCCCGTTGCAAGCCCGGGGACCATGCGGCGCGGAGGGAACCTCCCGCACCGCCACGGGCGGGGTGAGGAGGCAAACGGCGGCAACAGGGTCCTCCCCCGCGCCCAGCCCACCCTGAGGCCCG
>NW_008796218.1:8069701-8073232 GCF_000699145.1 Aptenodytes forsteri
CTTTGGGTGCCCGAGGGCGTTCTCGGTTGGGGGAAAGCGGCCGGCGTGCGAAATGGTAGCCGGGGGGCCGCTGCCGAGTTTGTGGGGTGACTCCGTGCCTCCCCGGCGCCGGTACGAAGCGCTGCAGAAAACGGGCGGTAGTGCCTGCAGTGGGTGCCGGAGAAAATGTGGCCCGGCGCAGCAGTGGATTGAGTTTCCTTTATTGTGGGCCCCTCATCTCTCCTCTGCTGCAGGAGGAAGGGAGAAGGCTTGTTTTTGGCCATAGGCTAAAGATAAGAGCCTGCGTGAAAGAGGAAGGCTAAGCCTCTGTCCTGCAGCGATAGGCAAATGACACGTGTCAAGTAAGAGCGATACTGTTCAGGGGAAGGAGTCTTCAAGTGATGGCATGAAATATTGGAAACAGTTATTCACAGAGTAGTATTAGCAGAAACTTTATTTCATGAGCAGGTACGCTTACGTATTCGGCCAACTTTTCTGATAGTTTTACTATTTTGATAAATTACTCAAATCTTTCCTGTTCCCAAACGTCAGTGGTTTGTTCCATCTACCTGTTCCATTGTGTATTCTTATAGGAAGCTTTGTGAGGCAAGGACTTAAATTTTGTGGAGTTTAGCAAAAAGAGATGTGATCTTTAAATGGTATCCTTGAGCGTTAACTGTGAAACAAATACCAATACTGAATTTTGGAAACAAATTTTTGTGCATACGATGGTACAGTTAAGTACAGGATGTATGTAGGACAAAAGTAAACTTTACCTCTTGTTTGCTTTCTTAAAATCCTAAGGTTTAAAGGACTATGTTAAGTCTTTTTACAGGAAAGAGAAATCTCCAGAAACTTCAAACAAGGGATGGAGTGTAGTAGCTAGTATGCTTAAATATTTGCTGTAAAAAAAACCTCTCCAAAAACGTTAGACCAGGGATAGAAGATGGTAGCTAGTATATTTAGACATTTCATTTTAAAAACAAACAAACATAGAGATAAAGGAGACTGGCAGGAGAAACCTTGTGGCATTTGTTGTAGTTAACTGGAACTGACTATTTCTTTAGCTATATGTATTAATAGTATCCCTGTTGGCTTTAAAGTTGTATTCAGAATATACGTATGATTCAGATGTGTATTTTTAACTGACTCATTGGACTAGGGTTTTGAATGCACTTTTATCTGTAGGGAGGGGAAGTATGGGTAAAGGAAGATGAATACATGTTGTTATAGATATGGATATCTTAAACATACAGTGTGAAATCTATAAACTTTGTACATTGATAAACCCTAGTGTGAGTTGCTTTTTCTCAGCAAGTTTTCTCAAGTTCTTTATTGTGCCCCCATGCGTTTTGTAAGTAAATGAAACTGAATGAAATATAAGAAAAATCAAATTGAGGAGGAAAACGTTAACTATTTGTGTTAAGCCCATCTGGTTATATAGATGTTGTAATAGAGGTTTATCTTCAGTTTTTCCAATGTTTTTCAGTATATCCTCATTTTTATTTCAGTGATAGGAAGTTTAATAAATCTTATGCTACAGCATTCACATTAAGTCCTTCTGAGATTCATTAAGAGTCTCACTGCAGAGAACACTGAGTTACGGGTAAACAGAATTCTCCAGGTGTCTGAGTTCTCAACAGCCTTCTCCTAAATATTCCTATTATGCCATTATCGGTAGCTGGAGGCAAAGCAGATCATTTGGAGTTTCAGTTCTGCCCTTTAGGGGTGGGTAAAGGATTACAGTTCATGTTTTTTTGTCCCTTCCCAATGGGCTGAGTGGTATCGCTTGTATAGCTCACTGTCTCGTGCTGTTTCAAAGATTAAACTGGGATGTGAACCAATGTCTGCTAAAGATGAATGCACAACCATATTTTTCCTTTGCATTCCAGCATAAAAGAGCAAGAAGAAATGTAATGTTGTTTGCTTTAGGCCAATCTGGGGAATGACTAATCATCTAAAGGAGTGGATAGGAAAAGGATTTTGGTTCTTGTCTACGAGCTTATGTGATGCCATGGTAGATATAGTAGTAGGAGATATCTATAACATTAACAGCCTCTGTTTTAAGAATGAAAAAATAGGTATTAGGTTGTTTATAAGTCTTCAGTTTGTGTTTTTATGTATATACATATTTGTATAGGCTAACAGGAGCTCAGATTGCTGTTTTTAAAGTATATTGCATGGATTTTTTCATTAGCTTTTTTAAAGAGTAATAGTATGTTTTCATGGATACAAAATACTAGTAGTTTCACTGCTGCACTTAGAATATCTTTTACTAGTCTCATGAAAATTTTTCTTTTGGACATTGCATAGTGTTCAGCTGCATCTCTAAAGTACAGGTAATCAGGGCCTTGTTATTTTCTCTTGCTCATAACTTTGGCATACAGTTCTTTTTCAATTGGAACAGATGTATTAAAGCAGTTTCTAATAACGTAGTGTTGGGATTTCTTTTTATATTAAGATTTTTGCCCAAGCTTTACAGGCATTTAGTAAATTTGTTCTTACGTCCCTACCACTGCCTAACGCTTTTCCAACTGTTTCTGTAATTGTGTCACCAATAATTCCTTATTGTGGGGGCAATGAGAATCCCTGTTCACTAGATCTGGGGTTCAGTGTGAACTGGTCCATGTTCCTTTTCCTTCCAATCCTCAATTCCTTTTCTCTCTTCATCTGAAAGATAAGTAATTCAATTTAGTCTTAGAATCATAGAATAGTTTGGGTTGGAAGGGACCTTTAAAGGTCATCTAGTCCAACCCTCCTGCAATAAGCAGGGACATCTTCAACTAGATCAGGTTGCTCAGAGCACTGTCCACATCACCAGCCTGTTTTAAGAATGAAAAAATAGGTATTAGGTTGTTTATAAGTCTTCAGTTTGTGTTTTTATGTATATACATATTTGTATAGGCTAACAGGAGCTCAGATTGCTGTTTTTAAAGTATATTGCATGGATTTTTTCATTAGCTTTTTTAAAGAGTAATAGTATGTTTTCATGGATACAAAATACTAGTAGTTTCACTGCTGCACTTAGAATATCTTTTACTAGTCTCATGAAAATTTTTCTTTTGGACATTGCATAGTGTTCAGCTGCATCTCTAAAGTACAGGTAATCAGGGCCTTGTTATTTTCTCTTGCTCATAACTTTGGCATACAGTTCTTTTTCAATTGGAACAGATGTATTAAAGCAGTTTCTAATAACGTAGTGTTGGGATTTCTTTTTATATTAAGATTTTTGCCCAAGCTTTACAGGCATTTAGTAAATTTGTTCTTACGTCCCTACCACTGCCTAACGCTTTCCCAACTGTTTCTGTAATTGTGTCACCAATAATTCCTTATTGTGGGGGCAATGAGAATCCCTGTTCACTAGATCTGGGGTTCAGTGTGAACTGGTCCATGTTCCTTTTCCTTCCAATCCTCAATTCCTTTTCTCTCTTCATCTGAAAGATAAGTAATTCAATTTAGTCTTAGAATCATAGAATAGTTTGGGTTGGAAGGGACCTTTAAAGGTCATCTAGTCCAACCCTCCTGCAATAAGCAGGGACATCTTCAACTAGA
>NW_008796218.1:8075106-8083629 GCF_000699145.1 Aptenodytes forsteri
TCAAACCCCTTCCCTTTGACCGGCAGGATTGATGAAAAAACTACCTGTGCTCCTGAGTCCCTTACTGCTGCTCCCAGGGCTCTGTAGTCCTTCTTGATAGTCCTCAGACTGTTCCTGGCTGTGTCACTGGTGCCCAGGTGAAACAACAGTAGTGGATAGTTGTCTTTCATATCCAATAAAACAGAAGACATTGAGTAACATTTAGGACATTGCTGCACCCTGGTAGTAAATGCTAAGCATGTTCTTTAAAAATTGCTTTGGTATTAGGTGTCAATTTTTCCCCCATTAATCTAGTAAAACAACAGTAGCGGATAGTTGTCTTTCATATCCAATAAAACAGAAGACATTGAGTAACATTTAGGACATTGCTGCACCCTGGTAGTAAATGCTAAGCATGTTCTTTAAAAATTGCTTTGGTATTAGGTGTCAATTTTTCCCCCATTAATCTAGTAAAACAAACCTGAGGAGGGAGGGGGAACAGTATAAGTAAGATAATAATGGAAATAAGTAGGAAAAGGTGCTATTAGAAGGGAAAACACTTCTATGTCTTTCAGTGTTTGAGAGGAAGAGTAGACCTGAAATTTATTTTGGGCAAATCTACCTCAAATAGAAAATAATCAAGTATTCTAATCAACACAGTTGATGAGAAAGTTAGATGCATATGTTTTTTTTACTGGTCACGTAAGTGAACTTCACTAAGGCTTTTCTTGAAAATCAAGATGTATCAGAACTTAGCGAATATTGCCCAGAATCGATCAGAATATAAAAAGTATGTTCTGCTATGAAGCTGTTGAAGTGTCTGTGCCACTAAGTAAATAAATGCTGTGCAGATACTTTCTCAACACGTTTCAGCATGAATTATACAAAGTACTCCTGTCAGAATAAATACATATATGTGCTTCTTACTTGCTGCCATTAAATCAAAGAAGGTAGTGTGAGTTCTCTCTCAGCTAACTAATGTGAGTATTTTCATCCCTACACTAATGAATCCATTTTAATCTGCACTGAACAAATAAAATACGTTTCTTGATGGGTTATCGCTCTAACTTCTTCATTAGAAGAGCAGAAATCTGATAAAGATATTTTGCAATTCTGTTTAGTAAAGGGATGCTGTTCTTATCAGTGCTGATGACATCCTTGTTCTTTCATTCCTGTGTATTAAGAGACTCTACAAGTGGTTACAGCTTGTGTAATTTATCAGTTTTTCCTGCTTTCCTTCTGGTGTGCTCTGTTGTAAAACATAAATGTATGATTGTGACAAATAGAGAAACAGACTACTTCATTGACTGAGCAGATATTCTGGAAATCTAATTTAGGAAACAAACAGAAAATCCCCACAGAATTCCACCAAGTCATTTGTTCCTTGCAAACAAGACACTTTCTGAATGATATTCAGGTAGTAATTTAGTTTGGTCAATAAGGCATGAGAGTAGAATGCAAGGTCTTGCCTTGCTTAGTTCAACCACTGAGCTTCTCAGTCATGATTTAGTTCCCCTTGCTATATACATGTGGGTATTTAATCTGTAGTATAAGAAAGATGATCAGGATAATTATCTAATAGCACCTTGAGATCACCTGATGAAAGGTTTTTGCCTAAGAGGTACCAACTACCTCTTAGGTAGTACTTGGTACTGGAACCTTGGTCTTTAAATGCTGCTAGCTAAAGTTATTTCTCAGTAGAATAACCTGACAACTAAATAACATATCACTTTAATATTATTTTTTTCTGCGGTAATACATTTTGAACATCACCACAAACAAGAAATGCAGTTTTGTGTAGTGTTTTGTGGTTCACTGGTGATTAAAATTTCTCAATCAAGTGAGTACAGTAGTATAAGTATAATGCTTAATTTTTTTGTGCAGCTACACACTGTTTCTCAAACTAGTAATGAATTTCTTCCTAAGCTGTGAAGTAGTTATCTGGAAGCAGAGACTACTTTAAAGATCTGTCAGTGTTACATTCTACACTGTCTTTCTTGAGCTCAGAATTTCAGTATACAATAAAAAAATTGTATACTGTGGATTTAGATCAGTACGGCCTTGCACCATAGTTTTAAAATATGAATTGTCTTACCACACAAACACCGATTAAAATCATTATTATCCAACTTCCTTTTGCTGATAGAATGTATTGATATTAATATAAGATTAAAACTTGTAGATGCTTGCTGAAATAGACCCGTACATTGACTTTGTGTTACCTTTGACTTACGTGTTTTAGTCCTGTCAAAATTAAACTCGGGTGGGGAAGGGAAGGTATTATTTTAAATCTTTTTCCCAGTACATTACAATTGATACAGTAATACACTAAAATATGTACAGATGTTCATATATCTAGTCACAGCTTCACTCTTCCTGTTGTATTTGAAAATATATTGGGGTTTATGTAAGAAACTGTGAAAGTTATATGTCTAGAAAATTGAGTGATTGAGTTACATACACATATTCAGCCTTTTTATTCAGTTTGAGGAAGATTTGATTCCTTTTGTGAACACTTAAAGCTGATATTTTACACTTTTTCCCTTTGAGAATTAATATGGTATACCTTCAGGTGAGCTGCCTATATAGCATTTTGGGTTTTTTGT
The DNA here is from genome assembly GCF_000699145.1 of Aptenodytes forsteri. Lineage (NCBI taxonomy): Eukaryota > Metazoa > Chordata > Aves > Sphenisciformes > Spheniscidae > Aptenodytes > Aptenodytes forsteri. The sequence goes on from NW_008796218.1 coordinate 8,077,692, forward strand.
CTTGAACAAAATATTCTTAAAACGATGCCACTAGTAGCTAAAGAACTGATAATTGAAAATACTAGTAAGTCTTTAAATTTTTGTGTATACTTCTGACAAAATGATAACCAACTTGATCAGAGTTTCAGCCACTGTGAAGCGTGTAGTATTTTCTTTGGTTTTTTGCAATGTTTGGCATGTAATCAGCTTGCACAGCATTGGCAGATGAAAGAACTTCTAAAAAGGACATGTTGGTTATGTCCTAAAAAAATAAGGGATAAAATTGGTAAAAATCACTTGATTCAATTTAATCTTTGAGATTGTGACCACAAGGATACTTTAGGTGCTTCTGAAAAATGACAGCAGATTATTTTTAGATTGGCAGTTCTGTGAATAGCTTAGAACTGGTTATTGTGCTGCAGTTCAGGTATATCTTCTCAATCATCAGATGTGATGAAAGCCTTTTAAGTAACATTCATTATGCATGAATTCCATAGGATTGGTGAATGCTCTAATTTTAAAGCTGTGAGAAATATACTTGATATACTATGAAAGCTTTCATTGTAAGTTATGTCTGAAAGCAGATGTAAATAGTATTTTTTGAAGAAGCCTGGCAGAGTACTGCAGGAGCTAAAGGAATGGAAGGCAGGTATGTTTACTGATTTGTATTGAGATCAGTAACAATGACTGAAGGAAAAGAAAAAAATAGCAGATATAACAACTTAAAGTATACCTGTTTTTTGTAAATATTTTCATCAGTTAATATATGGAAAAATCATCCAGGTCCTTCCTTGTATATACATTGTCATATCTATACCTTCTATGGAGGCACTGTGCTTCAGAGTTCCATGTTCTCCCTGGAGCCCTTTGTGGTAGTGGTAGCAGATAAGAGTTTATGTCCAGGCTTCATGGGTGCTTATGTTCTTAACTGTTATCCTTCATTCTGTGCAATATTGCTAGAGAACTACGCAAAGAATCCCTGCTGACCCACCTTGCTATTCAGCTTCTCTTTATCCTTCCCCAGCAGCAGGTGGACAGAGTTAAAAATGACCCCTGTATTCACATCTTTTAATCTCTAAACTGTACTAAAAATTAATTTTTTAGCATACGTGTCTGTTGGTGATTTTGTAGTGAAGTAAACCTTCATTTCAAAATTGTCCAAAAAGAGAAAACTCTTATTATTATTTTTGCTCGGACTCTAATTTGTTTTTATGCTAACATTGCTTTTGTAACAATCCAGCAGAAAGTCCTTTAGAATATTAGCAGCATAGGAAAATGTTTCAATAATATTCATGGTAGTTCCATACTTGAAGGAATGGAGAGCAAGTGTGAAAGCACATCCACTGCTGCTGTGACTCTCCATAGGAAACAAATGATGTGATTGTATGTTAATACATAAAATGGTAGTAAGTATCTTGTGATTTTCTTGCATCTCCTTTTTCCAGATTTTTTTTTTTAAGGAAAAATCAGCATGGTGATTAAGAAGGTGGAGACAAGATGCAAACAAAAGGAAGCCATATAAAGATGAGGCTGTTTCAGATCTGAATGTAAAGTTTGTACTATAATGAATGTATAGAGGCTGGCAGATAGTTTGCAAATATATAGAACTTCATTTACATTTAATTCTCACAATTATTTTAGTCTAGTTATAAAAACCCTTGGAAATTAAACAATTCAGGGTTATAGGATGAAAGAAAATACGATCAGTTGAAATTATAACCTTTAAGAGTAAGAGAGTGAAATACTCAAAATGTCCAGTGGTTAAGAGAAAACTGTTTAGATTTTAAAACTCGGTCTGTTACTACTGTGGATGTATTCTTTGTTACCCCTTAATTTAATAACAGGAAACTTTGTTAGAGTTCTTGTGTGATCTGTAGGCATGACCAGGAAATATTTGTACTCTTTCGTTATTGACAGTTGCTACGTTTGATTTTTAAGGGAAGTAATTAATCTTGAATCACCTTAATTTACCATATTTAAAGGACCATTAGGAGGTAAGCATAAGAAGACTGGTTCTTCAAGATGTTCTTAAGACATTTAAAGTCTTCTAAAATGCATAACTTAGATGGAAAATAGGCTCTGTAAAACCGAAAAGTAAATGTTTTGATCTCTAGTTAAGCTGTCCCCAGATGCATGCCCCCCTTGCCATATCCTTTTCTATAGTCTTTTGAACATCCTGAATACGTGTACTTATCTCTGGCCCCATACCAACTTTTTCTGGTTGTCATTTCTATTCTTTTATAAATGCTTTTTAAAAATGACCCAGTAATCCACAATAGTAGGAACAAACTCTCAAAGGTAAATGCTAGCCTCATAACATACTCTTTACTTCTGAGGCACAGTGTTATTTTTGGACATGTTTAGAAAGTTGGAAGTATTAGATTTTGAAGTGTGTATGTATTATAAAAATGATTGGTCCATGTGCATTTTACAGGAGTGATGGTTAACAGCTGGCATGCAACTCTGTTTCAGTGAGGTGGCAAACACTTGTTAATTTTTTTTAAATTAAAATTTTGTTACTAGAGAAGCATTTCTGAGGAAGTGGTCTTTGAAAACAACAAATGAATCCATGATCTACATGAGGCAGAGAAGAGAGTAAAACATGTAGCCCTTTTTCCAAAAGGAACAAGATCAGAGGCCCTGCTACAGAATTTTATTTTGTACCTCTTCTCCTTTCTGCATTGGGTCATCCACCATAGGAAAGCATTCTTAGGGTTCATTTAGCCAGGGCCATTAGTCTCAGTATGGCCCCAGCCTTCTTCCGTGATCTCCAGCAGTTATATCCTGTATCTACAGCAGGCTGGTGAACAGGGTGAGCATGGGGTGAAGGCAAAAGCAGTAGGATTGCTGCGGTAATGACACTTTTTGCTCTTCTAGGCCATTCAAGATAGAAGGGGGAGTTACTCTTGTCCTGTGAGCAGCACTGACATTTACAGAGACTCATACCTAAGGATGAGAGGGCGTCATTTTAATCTTTCAGGATACCAAAGAAAGTTGCAGTATGTCCAGGTGGTGTTGGTATTTAGTAATTTAAGAACTAGGACATATAATACATGCATTTAAAATACTACTACTACTCCTCTACTGGTACTGTTGTATCACTCAGTTCTTTTCCAGGAGAGTTAAGGATTTTGTTGAGAAGCTAGAGGGCTGACTCAGGTTAAAGCTAACCCACTGAAAAACCAACTAGAAATGATTAATTTTAAGAAGGATTAGCTATCTGAGCCTGCTCAACATGTAGCTGCATGACCAAGCGCAAGAAAGGGGACAGTGTGGGGGTGGAAATAAGCAGGTGAGAGCAAGACTGCTTCTTCTGGCAGCAGTTGCAGCTATTCAAGCTTTAACTGCTTGTGTAACTGAAGCATTGCTGTGTTCAAAGTTCTTGGGCTGCTGTGTACGTGTGAAGTGTTATTAGTGCACTGTAAATTCATCAGTCTTGCACGTTGAGTTTCCAAAATAGATGTGTATGTTCATATTATAGTATAAAGGTATCATAATTATTTTTAATTGCAGTGGTCTTAATGAGGTATCTCATTCAGTCATCAATTTTGTTCTTTTAATGTACATCAAATACTATGAGAGGAGAGCATAGCTAAATGCCATAGGTTGAAGTAGAGGGAAACAGTATAACCAAGGACATAATGCTGAAAATGTGTGTAAGTGAAATAGTGAAGCAGTTTGTGTGAACTGAAATAGATGAGGGTTCACAAGGTTGAAATCGGAGTTCAAGCTTTGTAATGGTGGACGTAATTGGGCTAGGCTGTATATGTTTTTTTAAGTGTCTCAGATTTTTACTCTATTGACAATTTTCAGAAATATTTTGTAAATTTTTATTGACTCTCCTTTCCTTGCACTGTCTTTGAAATGTCTCTAACTTTAATTGGGGGGATGGGGAAGTTTGAAATCTTTGTGATCCCCCAGAGGTCAATAAAAGTTGATAAGCAATGGGGATAAAAACAAACAAAAAATAAAGCCATTTCAGTTATGCCAAATTAAAACAATAATGATATAACTTTCAAGATTATTTTTTTAAAATCACCCTGTTGTGTGTCAGCCCTGGTAGGCAGCTAAGCAGCACGCAGCTGCTCGCTCACTTCCCACCCCTAGTGGGATAGAGGAAAGGAAGAGTAAAAGCAAGAAAACTGGGGGGTCAAGATAAAATTGTTCAATAAATGAAGGAGAAGTGGAAGAGTAGAGAAAAAGAAACAAAACCAAAACAAGGGATGCAAAGGCAATCACTCACCATGCCCTATGGGTAGACCAATGCCCAGCCAATTCCCCGGCACAGATGGAACCTAACTAAGCCTTCTCTTTTCCCTTTTGTTGCTGAGCATGGCATTATATGGCATGGAATATCTCTTTGGTTAGTTTGGGTCACCTGCCTGGTCGTGTCCCCTCCCAGCCTGTTGCGCACCCCCCCTCCCCACCCCCAGTCTATTCACTGGGTGGGGCAGAATAAGAATTGGAGAAGGACTTGATGCCGTGCAAACACTGTTCAGCGAGAGCTAAAACATTATTGTGTTATCAGCATTTTTTCAGTGACAAATCTAAAACACAGCACCTTAGGGGCTTCTGTGAAGAAAAATACCTCTACCCCAGCCTGGTCCAGTACACACCCTTTTGGTAGTTTTCCTTCCTATTTTCTGGTCTTGTTCCTAGTCAAGAGGATAGACTGAAAGGGTTTCCCTGTATCTTGTGAATCCTTGATATCCCATCCCAGGGGGAAAAAAAAGGGAGGGGGCGAAGGTTCAATAATTAGGAAAGTGGTCAGAATCAGGGTATATATTCTTGAATGTGGATGGTATTTTAGGCTCAGTGTGAAGTATTTTTTTCCTCACTAGTAATGGGACAGAACACCTCTGTTTAGTTTCACTAGCTTCAAAGCACAGTTGTTGGATTTTGCCTGAAGTCTCTCCAGGTATAATGAAGAAATGGAAGTTGAGGATAAAGTATGTTATTTAGGTACTCACAAACCTGATACCACACAGTCAGTCAGATTCAAAGTTAAATGATTGTGTCTAAAGGTTGTTCAGAATTATTTTGCCTCATGAAATGTTCCAAAACAAGATATATCAAGTTAACAGCTCAAAATTATTCTGTTTATTGAGACCTCCTGGGATCAGTGTTTAAAAAAAGTGTATTCAGTTTGCCACAAGTGTACTATAAAATACTTCTTTGTAAAGTATGTTTTGGTTCAGGCGTTTGTAACAGAATTCTAAGTGCACTGTTCCCTCATTAACTCAGACTAGGCTGCAGTGAGGCACCTGTGTTAACGTTTGAGTTAGTCTAGTAAGCTGTCTTTCAAAAAGAAGTTGCTTCTTTCCTCTAAAATAAAGCCAAATGTGACTCTGATTTGTATTTTCTTCAGTAGATGAGTAACTACAGCAGTGTCCAAAGTGATGGAGACCACCTGCTCAATGCTTTGCTCATTCTGAGGACTTTTATCACCCCTTGTTTACTTCCCAGGGGAGTGACTTGCTCACCTGGCTTTATCAGGGAAGCTGGCCTCTGTAACAAACAGCTTTGGGCTGGGAAAAAGCATGGAGCATGACTAGCCCAGTTGGGGGGGAGAAGGGAGTTGTGGGCTGTAAGGACTGAAGGCCAATCATATCCTGGGCTACATTAAAAGAAGCATGGCAAGCAGGTTGAGGGAGGTCATTCTGCCTTTCTACTCTGCTCTGGTGAGACCCCACCTGGAGTACTGCGTCCAGCTCTGGAGCCCTCAGCATAAGAAAGACATGGACCTGTTGGAGTGGGTCCAGAGGAGGGTCACAAAAATGATCAGGGGGATGGAACACCTCTCCTATGAAGAAAGGCTGAGAGAGTTGGGGTTATTCAGCCTAGAGAAGAGAAGGCTTTGGGGAGACCTTATTGCAGCCTATCAGTACTTAAAGGGGGCTTACAAAAAAGATGGCAGCAAACTTTTTAGCAGGGCCTGTTGCAACAGGACAAGGGGGAA
>NW_008796218.1:8083677-8142607 GCF_000699145.1 Aptenodytes forsteri
ATGCCCCATCCCTGGAAACATTCAAGGTCAGGTTGGACCTGAGCAACCTGATCTAGTTGAAGATGTCCCTGCCCACGGCAGGGGGGTTGGACTAGATGACCTTTAGAGGTCCCTTCCAACCCAAACTATTCTATGATTCTATGACTCTCTGAAGTCCATAGTTCAAAATGCACAGGGTAAAGAGAGAGTTTTTAGAGTGGAGATGGTAACCTAGCTCTCTCTGATTATTCTCCCCTTACTTGCTGTAATTTGAAAGGTCTTTGGCCTTCGCATTTTGTGCAGAATGCACTGCTGTCAGCATGTATCCAGTGTGGTGTTTAATGGGTTGGACCTCTTGGAATAGGTGAAGGAATTCCTGAAATCTGGTTGTGGTTTCTCAAGGAGCTGATTTGATAGCAATTCGTCATCACTGAGAAAGAGTCTTGAAATGAACTTCTCTTCAGTTGAACTGTAATTAATGTCTGAATGTTTCTGTGCGATGATACTTTAGAAGTAAAAGGTACAAGTGCAGACTACTTTTTTGTGACTGAAGCTACCAAATTTCACTTTATACTTGTAATTGCTGGAAATGCACACCCAATCAGTTACACAAATTTGGAATGTACACCCCAAAGTTTGACCAGCAGTAATGTGATAGGCAGTAGTCACTTGTGTGCGTTTCTTACGGTAGTCTTCAGTTGCTGAAGCTACAGGAAGCTTGAGAATTGCTGTCTTAGGCTTAATCATCCAAGTCATTTTGTGAATGTAAGCATGATATCTGCCATTGCTACTTGCTACTGATCTCTTTGTCTTTCCCCTGTATTGCAGTGATTTGTGAGAATTATTTATAGGGTGTGGACATGTAGGAACTTCTCTACTGGTGATCATTTTAAGTCTCAATAGGCCATTAACTTTACTTGGCAGTCAAACTTCACACATCTGTTGTTTAAACTCTTGACCTGAAACTTGTGATTTTATTTACTGATTCATACTGTCAATATTTTTGCCTGTTGGAAATATTGGAATTTGGAAATGTTGGGTAGAATCTACATGAAGTCTGAGCTTAGCTTTAGGTTTCACTTTCAATCTCTGAAAATAATTTTATAAAAGAACTGAAGCAGGAGTTAAAGTCTTAGGAGAATCTTCTGTCATTTGAAAAATAAAATATGTTTGTGTTGGTTTGTCCTCATAAGGTTAGTAAAATGCTGCTATAGAATTTTAATGAACTCAGTGATTCAAAGCTGAAAAATAGCAAGCGACATCTAAATGCAGTGTTCAAACCACTACAGTTTTGCATTTGAATGTTGTTTTGACAGATCTAGTAACACTGCATTTTTTTTGTTCCTTTATTTTCAACAAATACAGAACCTATACGGTCAAAGCTACTGTCTCAGTCTTGCAGATGGCACTAATAACAATGCTGCTTTTGTTAGTATATATGGAATTACAGCCTGAATTACTTCAGTGCCACAATATGCTTTATGTTCTGCAACTTACAGGTGCAGATCTTGCATGTAAAAAAGATGCAATATTTTTTAGAAAGGTACATGGGGTAAATGCTTGTGTAGAATGGCACTCTAGAATGTCCACACGTCAGACCTGTGTGTTGATTGCACGTTTGTATTATAAAGAGTCTTTTGCAAGTCTGGTCTAATACATAGTCAGAAATCTTCTATATGCAGGTTTGGGAACGTCATCTCCTTTCAAGAAATGGAAGAGTGTAAAAGATGGAGCGACTTGGGATGAAAGTGTCAGTGTTTCAATATTTTTAGAAGTTTAACATTTGAAATTACAATTTCAAATATTTATTGACCAAAATATTAGCTTGAGAAGACTTCTGTGGTAAAATAATCATAGGATGGTTTCCTAAATTGTAGCCTTAAGTAGCAGTCTGCATTTGCCTTTTTAGATGCTTATGCAGTTGAGGGTCTGCAACTTATTTTACTAAGCTACTGGTGGTGTGCATGCTATGTCACGGTATGGCAAAGTAGCAACATCTAGCTTTGAGGACTTCTCACAAGTACAGAACAGATGTGCTTGCTACCTGAGTAGTTGCTCCTATCTCTTCTGAGGAAGAGGCAATAGGATATTTTTGTATGTACCTGTGAATACCACGTGTATGTTAGTTTGAAACCCTTGAACTGTGTAGTTAATATGGTCCTCTGTTTTGTGAGGTGTAATAAATAATTGGTTTGGTGGATTCCAGAGTCATTTTTATCAGAGTAGAATTTAGGCAACTTTATGTATAGTACGATCTTTGTTCTCTTAATTGTACTTTAAAGCATAAATTTCCATGGTGAAAGGAGCTTTTCTGTAAAATGTAAAGTTGAACTAGTGGTTATTATAAAGTATATTCATAGCGTGGTAGAGTGAATGCTTTAATTGAAAAGTAGGGAATGCTGCATTTGAAAGATTGACATATCTGTGATTTTGTGATTTGTCTTGTCAGAGCAGCTGAAGGCTCTTGGTTACTTCTGAAATTTCTGAACATCATATAAACAGTATAATTTGTAAATTTGATTTGTTTGATGCGTTATGTCGAATATTAAAAAATCAACTTTTGCCATTCAGAATTTGTTTAGAGTGAAATAACTCTTTAAAATCTTCCAGCAGTCCTTTACTGAGAAATCAAGAGCTGAGAACCCAGCGTAAGAGCATTCTTATAAAAGAAGCAACCTGTAGGTATTTCTGTCCAGTTCAGATGATGCCTGGAGCCTGTCCTCCCCTTCACACTCCACTGCACGCACCAAGTAAAATAGCACACTAGAAAATTACACATGCCCCTGTGTATACTGGACTTAACTTGCCTGTCTCTGGAGAGGAGGAATTCAGGCTAAAGTAAGGGCTCTTTGGAGACACCAAATAGGAGGAAAATTGGAAGACTTAAGTCTTAGGCACAGGGCAATATACTTGATGACTATCATAATTTATAAATTAGCAGTTTCAAAATTACACTTCCTGGACTCTATTAACCTTTAAGTCACTTTAGCAAAATGTATGTATCTTTCAATTGAAAGCAGGTAAAACTAGTAAGCAACAAAACATTTATATTGTGGTGGTGTTTTTCTGGGTTTTTTTGTTTGTTTGTTTTAATTTTTAAAACCTCTGTCAAATCTGAAATTACAAACTGGTGTGTAAAGAAAGCAATTGCTAGATACAATTACTGATCTTGTATTATTAAAACTTCAAAACTGGAACTTCAGTTCTCTGTATGACAAGAAAGAAATCTCACCTTATGTGTTATCCTGCTTGAGAAGTTAAATGCAAATGGTCTAATTGGGGCTATTTTTGTAGGTCATTTGGTGGGGCAAATAGGGTACATCAGTAAAGATTATGTCAGTATTTTACGTTTTGATAATCTTGACTGAGGGCACAGTTGAAACTTGGAGAAGAGCAATGGTGTTAGCATCTTCAATCTCACTTTCTGTTTTTCCTTTCTGGAAAAATATAAAGTGCAATGCTTCAGATTCAGAAACTAGTTAACTTGATGTTTGTCCATAGTCAAAAAACAGTTTTGTACAGGTAATGTTTGTTGTTGCATTTTTGATGGTACAACAGAGATCCTAAGGCAGGCTTTCTTGAAGAGTGTTAGGAATAAGAAAAGTCAATCACTTCATCTCTTATTACCTTCAGCTGCATACTTCAAAATGGGTTCATATTAATAAAAACTTTCCTACAGGAAATAATTCAGGCATGAAGGAACAGTTTCGTACGAAACTGGATAGCTTCACAATTTAGAAATGCAATAATAAACTGAATTACAGGGTTATATGCTAATCTTGCGCTTGAGCCATTTGAGGTAAAACATTTACCTATCTCTGGAGGGATTTTTTAGTACAATGAAGGAATTTGTAAGTATGAATTTATATCTTGAATGTTGTTTACATTTTTTTATCCACTCGCTTTTTTTACTTTATGAAGTGTAGTCTGTTGTGTATTACAACTTAACTAACATTTTATGTAACACTGCTCCTATGATAATTTAAGTGTTAAAATGGTGTGCGCTGAACTTCATGTTAATAGAGAACTTCCTGTCACAATATTTGAAGGCTATTCCTTTTAAAGTTATTCTGTGAATGGTGGTTTGGAACTCAGTAATAATATTTTATTTATACTATAAAACTGACTTTATTTAAAAAAAAGTCAATTTACTATTTTAAAGGATTATGACTTATAAATTTTGTTTTCATATACTATAGGATATGTTTTGGAGTTGCAGACAAAGTATCTTTGCTGAAATGAAGAAGAAATTTTCACAGGTAGACAGATGAAATAAACTTTATAAAATAATAACCAAGATACATAGTAACAGCATGATGCTGTAGCTTTTGTTTATTTCTTAACATGAGCATGAACTATTGAATTTTTTGTGCATGTTCTTGAATACAAAGATTATGTATGTATTAAATGCAGTCTTAACAGTAGAAGCTTCAGGTTGAGTATGTGTTTATATGCTTTTACACTGGTGTGTGTGCTTTTGGCCCGCTGTAGCTTTTCATAAAAAAAAAAATGTTATTGTGTAGCTGTCATAATATATCAGATTATGTAATGATTAAAATTAAGTTTTGTGTTTACTTTGTGGACTCAGTTTGATAACAGCCTGTCAAAATAGTTTCGTCACTGGCCAGTATTGCCTTTTACACTATTTTTATAGTAAAGTAGCCACAAACAAGATGTTTGCATTGTTGTCTGATAGTTCAGATGGTATATGTGAATGCTTGCCATGAATAGAGTTGGACTGAGGTTATTTTTGATTTATCTATTTACTATGAACAACTTGAAGCCATGGCAGCGTGAACGATGGCTTAATACTGTTTGTTATACTAACCCAGAGTTAAACCAGTTCAGTCTGTCAGAATTACATCTGTGAACAAGGAAGAGAGGATTTGTCTGACATGGAACATCCAGCAGCCCAACCAGCAAATCTTCTGTAATCTTCTATGATTTGTTTGCTTAATGTTATTTTCATCTGTCAGATACTGTGTGTCTGATTATTTCCAGTAGCAACTCCAATATAAGTCACAACTGATTAACTATCAAAGGTAGTGGAGAAATTGTGAGTAGGAGTAGCTGAATTTACAGGTATCTTCTGCAGAGAGGAGGGGAGTTAAGGTGTTGGTTATGTAAAGGCCGTAGGACAACAAGGATTTGAGTCTCCAGTGGAGAGCTTCTATTCCTGACATGCGCATATACATAGCAGGTCAAGTTGTAGGATCAGTGGGAATCATTGAATCTGAGTTAACTTACATTTTCCTAGATGAAGCCGTATGAATAGTAGCAAATGCCTCTTAATCTCTCTGCACTGTTCTATAGGGGAGCGTGGGCTTCCACCCAGAGCAAGCTTCTACTATTGCTGGGGAATCTGGGTCATAAGTGTAGGTTGATCTTATGAGTTTGTTGGGTTTTAGCCGCTGCTCATCTTCTCCAGAAAAATCAAGAAAGTAGACCACTGAACTGGGCCACAAGCTACATCTTCTCTTTTGTAACCCCACAATGAGAGACAAATTGTGTGCTGCTTGTTTAGCCAAAAAAAAAAAAAAAAAATGAAGCTGTGCTGGGAAATTTAAAGGAAAGAACCCAGGAGAAGTAATCACTGGTGAAATTAAATTTTAGTCTACTCAAGTACAGCCCTGTGTGTGTCTGTGGGTGCTGTGGATGAAAGTGAGGATATAACACGTCAAAATTACTTTGACTTCTAAATTGTGTTTTGCTTCTTAATGTTTGCTTGTTAATGTTTCAGGAATAGTTTTGTCTGTTGTCTTGGAAAGTAGTTCATAAACCTAAAATTATCCAGTAAAGATTAAATGTATGAAGATGAAGTGTTGCAGATTTGCTGGAAATGGTGCCTTGCATCTTTTTGAGCATGCAGTTAATGAAGATTTCCACAAAGGACATTACATTTGGTAAACTTAGAGAAATTGGACTTTAAAGTCTAAGAAAAATCGCAGTCTAAAACAAACTAATGTAATACAGATTGGGGGTGTGGTTTTATTTGCTCTTCTCTGACAACTTTTTTCTGATGATAGGAATAGACGCTGCAGTCAGCTAACACTTTATTTTGTAATTGCGTGAAGACTGTCAGCTGATCTCAAAATTTTGTAAAATGACGGGACCCAGCATCAGCTAAAACGTTTCTGTTACTTTTTAAAAGGTTTGGTGATATAAGAGCTCTCATAAGGGACTGTACCACTTTGGTGGTCATCTGTGTTGTGAGGCTGGCTGTGTAGAAATCCAAGGGATGCTGAAGTTGTTTAGATCTTCTTTGTAGTTCTTTATTCTCTAGAAGATGCTTATGATGTGGCTGACAGTTTTAGCATGAACACAGTTCTTGCTATTTATGAATGTTTTTATCCACTGAAAATCGTGATAGCACTGCATGTATCTTTTTGCCTTTTTAGACGATGTGCCCTTTAGCCGTGGACTGAGGTTTGGGTGCTCTGACATGCATTACTAATGCTTTCTGTGTGTTACAAGTTGAAAAGGCTGAGTCCTTGGGGACTAATTATTCCATTTATTGACCTGATGCTTTATTGTGTGACCTGTATTTAAATATTAGTTATTCCTGATTGTTCTACAACTTTGGATAATTAAGATAATTAACTGTGCTTAGATCTTTGACTTCCTGGATTTTCAGTGTTGGAAAGTGTTGGGAAAATGCCATTTTCTTGGCTTACCTGGGTGCATAAAATTTTATCACTATTCTATTGCCACCTTCATTTAAGATTGTTACTTTTCTGATTTCAGATATTTTGAAGTTGCTGTTTAAAATCTCTTTACTTTGTCTAGTAGCCATTTGGCAATGTTAATTTTCTTACTCTGTTCAGGCAGAAGAATTTCTCCTGTGACTCACGCAGCAGTGGATTTAGTAGAAGAAAGTTGGTGGCTTGATTACAAAACTTTTTGTTTAATGGTCAGCTTCCAAGATTATTTGGAAGCTTGTAGATGTTCTGGGCTGCATTCCTAAAAATCACAAAAGGTATACTTCTACCTCAGCAGGATTTATGATCATGTCAAAGCAAAATATGAGGTTGAAGTGATGATTTGAAAGTCTGTTCCTGACTGGAAGCAGCGTTCTGTCTGCTTACTGGCTGAAATTCTGTGCAGAAATTGAACAGTTTATCTCTCTACACAGTGATCCACCCTTCCAAATTCCTTCTTGTTCTATAAAAATGGGGCTTGTTTTTACATAGGTTTTCCAAAACTGGAAGGTTCTTAATTTTCTTATGCCTGCTTTAAAAAATAAAGTCCAGTTTTGGGATCCTTAGCTTGTAAAAGTATACCACATTTTACTGGTGAAGTCTTGTTTTGATTTTTCAATTAAACTCCAAAATGTTCTTAGCTTTACTCATGAATTGTTGCCTGCTGTCATTTCAGGTGGAAAGTGCTGCTGAGGAACCCAGGGTGCTGTGTATAATACAAGATACCACAAATTCCAAGACAGTGAATGAGCGTGTTACCTTGAACCTGCCAGCTTCCACACCGCTTAAAAGGCTGTTTGAAGATGTGGCTTCAAAAGTGGGCTACGTGATGGAACTTTTGATTTAGTGTGGGGAAATGGAGATAATGTAACTGATACGGTATGGCAAAAGTGCTTTTTATTTCCTCTTGATAGCAAACGTTTAAATCTTCACATTATAGAAAAGTGTTACCTGTATTCCGTAGTGTTCATTTAATTCCTGTAAAAAATGTTTTCATTTAATTCCTGTAAAAATTCATAATAGGTGCACCAGAGCAGACTGACACCACTATTTTGATTTGGCTGAATTTTATTTTGTATTATATCTACATTTTAGTCTCAAAATGTGCTCTTAATTGATAAATTTATTTAATCATTAAACAAAAGAAACTAATATGAACATTCAGATGTAATGCTAGTTTTAATTAAAAGTATGTATTTTTAATAATAATACTCATGATAATCTCATCTGTTTCCTGTGGTCTTGTTTGAGAAATGTTTTCTTCTCAACAGAAGCATGCTGCGTAGTGACTTTCCATGTTTCTTATACCTATTTGAATTTCTAATACAATAAAATTATAATTAATATAATGCACAGAAGTTATTGTAGATTGGTGTTGGTTTTAGTTAATATGATTTCTATAGATGCACCTAGAAAACTTTGTAAGATTTCTTAAGGAATAGACGTTAGTTTATTTCAGGTGTCATGTTTACTTGCTGAACTTTTTTTTTTTTCCTTTAAAAAAAAAAGTGTATGCAAGCTATATAGGGCACTAGATGGTTTGATGTTCTGCAAGAAACTTGTAGACCAGTGTCTTGACTCCTGAATAGAGTAACCAACTTCTAAGTAAATTGTACTGTAATACTTAATTTACACTGTTTCTTAAACTGTTCCCAAGTTCTTTCAGTATTAATGATGAGTATGTTTTGTCTATACTGGATAATTATTTATTTTCATTTCATCTTAGTGTGTCAGAAGCTACTTCAAGCAGTGTACTTGGATGGAATTTGTTAATTGTGTATAGATCTGTTTAAAAAAAAAAAGTGGTTTTTTTTCCAGCAGACTCCAATAGATCAGAACAGTGACAAAACTATTCTTGATGCTGGTTTTGAGCCAGGGAAGAAGAACTTTCTGCATTTGACAGACAAAGATGGTGAGCAGCCTCATATAATGCCAGTAAGTAAAGTCTTCGCTCAGCTATATAAGCTATAGTATTGGGGGGAGAGAGACGTATGTTCTGTGTATTGCTCTTGTGAGATCAGAAAACGAAATAAAATTGGGCTGTGTATTTCATACAATAAGCTTCTTCAGGAACCTTCTCAACAGACTTTTAGACTGCTATTTTACACTTCTAGGTTTCTCCTGAGTAGGACCAATTCCATTAGTAATGATTTGCTGTCACTTTTTATTCATGCTTGACAAATATTTCTGTAATGTTTGCTGTGAGTAACTTTCTAAAGTTATATAATTAATTAATCTTTGACATATTTAGAGATAAGTCTTAACAATACTGGTTTAATCATAAACCTAATCCTTTTCATCTGGGTGTTTGAAAGCAATGTTAGACCACTCTGACAGAATTCTCAGAAGCAGCAGTCCTGTATCAACAGCGGTTACCTACTTCCAAACTTACCTTTAAGAAAAAAAAATATATAAAAAAGAAGAGTCGTCAGTGTTGCTAGAAACAACTTTTTGCCATAACAAAATATTTGAAATTTCCTATTTCTCGAATATGTGGTGCAATGAAAGATAAACACAGCTGCAGTTTATTTAAATCAGGGATTGGATAGACTAGTGATACATTAAGATTTATTACTCAGCTCTCATGTCAGCATAATGCTGGCCTACTTAGCCTTTGTTGTGGACTTAATTATCTGAAAAGTGGAAAAGAACCCCCATGTTTAAATAATTGTGCACAAGGTCAGAATTTGAGAGTGATTCTGAAAGAATATTGAGTTGTAATTTTTATACCTGAAAAAAAAGAAAAAGAAAATCTCATTGTGTATTTCAGTGCAGAAAACTTGAGACATAGGAGATGCTAAATTGCAAACTTGCTTGTTGTATGGATTATGGTACTGTATTTGATTATACAGTATTCTAAAGGGCATTTGCTTCCACTAATGCGAAGAACTATTTCTTAAGGGGTTGAGAATTTGGAGGGCAGAATTAAAGTTACTCAGGCAACTGTATATTTCCATTTTTGTAAAATTTGTGTGATACACTAACAAAATTGATTTCTTGGCCACGAGAGAAAGAAGTAAAACTTGTAGGTGCTTCAGTAAAAATTTGTTCTCTCATTTTTGCATAAAATCAGTGTATTTATGTTTTTAGGAGGAGTCAGGTACAACAGATGACAGTGTGCAAGACAGATTTATAGGCCCTCTTCCAAGAGAAGGCTCTGTTGGCTGCACCAATGACTATGTCAGTCAAAGCTACTCTTATTCTTCAGTCCTGAGCAAATCGGAGACAGGTATAGTGTTCTCTCTTGTAAAGGCAATACTAATTCATAATTATTTTAGCATATTTTCAAATAGCAGCACTTCAAGATTTCTGAAATAAATTGCATTTATTTAAAAAAACCCCACATCACTACTACATTTTCCATCATGTTTTCTACAATATTCTCGAATCACTTTGGGAACAGCAGAGCTGTGTCCCATCCTTTTCTTACTTGTGACAGTGCAATTCAAGGTCTCTGTTAGGGGGCCCTCCTTTTCAGTATTAATCTGCTGCTGTGTCCCTAGTTGAGTAGTCAGGATTGTATTACCAGAAAGTATTCACCTCGAGCTTGTGTGTTCACTCACAGCTTAATGAGTACTTGATACTCTGTTATAGAGGGGCTGTTGCCAAATCTCTGCACTTCGTGTGTTAGCTAAAGTCTTCCTCCTGTAGCCCCTGGTTGCAGTTTCTCTGCCTGCACCATGATTCCCCAAGAGGTTCATCCTCCGCTGCCTGGCTCCCCACCAGCAAGCGGAGACTCCCTCTGGAAGGGAAGCGCAGCTCTGCCTTGCAGACAAGTGCCAGGGCAGATCCCAGGAGGCTGGCTGGGTGCCTTTGCTGCGCAGGGGGCAGAAGGAGACAGCAAGTTATAGCTCAGTAATGAGACAAACTCCTGATACTAAATTTGTTGAGCAGACAAAAAGAGGACATTCATATTACACCAATTCACGCGTGTTCAAGATTTTTTGAGAGATAAGAAAGTTTATCTGCCACATACCATTTTTTCATTTAATACAACTATGAAAAGATGAACTGTATAGAGTAGAGTAATAAGTAAAATACATGTGTTCTAACTCAGTCTCTTCACAGACAATGCATGTGTTTTGTATGGAGTAGCTGCCTTTACATTACTAGTAATGTAAAGTTACTAGTAGGGAACTGAGATTTTTTTTAATACTTACTAAGAGCTTCAGAGTATAAATAGACATATTAATTTCTTTATTACACTATGCTTCAGTATATGCTGCTTACTTATCAACTGTTGTTAATATTGTATATTTTGGAGAAAAAATGACAGTAAGATTGAATATAAGTAACTAATTCCCTTTTCAGCTAATAAAAATGACACTGATTTTTAGTAGCTGTTTTAAGTGGTTATTATGGGAGAAGGTTTTAGAAGATACATGTGCATGGGCGCTTTAGAGATTTTCTTTTTATTTATAGTTCTGAGATGATAGTACAAACCAGTGCAGATACAAATTGTATTTACAGTACAACTAGGACGTTTTTAGTTGACATCAGGCAATAAGTAAGCTAGTACACAATTGTTTCTTAACAAATTCTAGATTCTTCTATAAAATATTTAAATCAATATTAAAATACTTAGTTACCTATGTCCCCATTGGTGCAGTATTCAACATTAAATATTGGTTATTATTGTGAAAAATCTAACTCAGTCTCTTCACAGACAATGCATGTGTTTTGTATGGAGTAGCTGCCTTTACATTACTAGTAATTAATGTAAAGTAGTAGGGAACTGAGATTTTTTTTTTTAATACTTACTAAGAGCTTCAGAGTATAAATAGACATATTAATTTCTTTATTACACTCTGCTTCAGTATATGCTGCTTACTTATCAACTGTTGTTAATATTGTATATTTTGGAGAAAAAATGACAGTAAGATTGAATATAAGTAACTAATTCCCTTTTCAGCTAATAAAAATGACACTGATTTTTAGTAGCTGTTTTAAGTGGTTATTATGGGAGAAGGTTTTAGAAGATACATGTGCATGGGCGCTTTAGAGATTTTCTTTTTATTTATAGTTCTGAGATGATAGTACAAACCAGTGCAGATACAAATTGTATTTACAGTACAACTAGGACGTTTTTAGTTGACATCAGGCAATAAGTAAGCTAGTACACAATTGTTTCTTAACAAATTCTAGATTCTTCTATAAAATATTTAAATCAATATTAAAATACTTAGTTACCTATGTCCCCATTGGTGCAGTATTCAACATTAAATATTGGTTATTATTGTGAAACATCATTAATGATCAATAAAATAGCTTTGTGTCCTTCGGGGAAATTTTCTGTTGTGTAAACTATTACTCTCTATTGCTCTCAGAAGTGAGTAATTGTAGTATTCCCTCAATTTTTGTAGTGCAAATAACAATAAATGACAACAGCTGGATGCAGTTCTTAAATAAACATTATCACAGAATTATTTTCTTGTCAAATGTTTTAACTCAAAGTGATTTTGCATCTTTTTGCGTTATTTCCATCTCATTCTTCTTGTATTTTTAGGTTATGTGGGGCTAGTAAATCAAGCAATGACTTGCTACTTGAACAGCCTTCTACAAACACTTTTCATGACTCCTGAATTTAGAAATGCGTTATATAAGTGAGTATATATAATCAAAACCTGTTCTTAAATTTGTCCTGGTACATATTGGTAGGAGACCCTTTCTAATTCCTCCTGTCAAAATTTCCTTGTTTGGATACCGAAAAGCATACTTGAAGTCAAGCTGGATAGACTATTATAAATTATATTTGCTTAAAAGCTTCCAGATTTTTAGTAAAATACTAAGGTATATTATTGGTTGTGGCATGGACGAGCTTTTTAAAGAAATTGCCCCATCCTGAAAACATCAAACTTGAAATTAAGTTTGAAACTAAGTGCAGTTCATGTCTGTATTTGTGCAGTGAATGGCTTCAAAATTACTTCATTTGTTTGTGTTAGGTTTGTACATCTAAAAAATAGTATTGTCATTTACTGCAGAAATGGAAAGCAATTCCATGTGACTTTTCCCAAGAAACAGAGCTTCAGTTAACCTCTGTAATCTGTCAGACCTCTTGAAATGTAATAAATGCTGATTTAAATGTCTTTTTGAGTAATATTTTCAAAGCATTTTTAACTGTCAAATATCTTGTGTTGTGACTAGATGGGAATTTGAAGAATCTGAAGAGGATCCTGTGACGCTTGTTTGGAGAAAAGCATACTTGAAGTCAAGCTGGATAGACTATTATAAATTATATTTGCTTAAAAGCTTCCAGATTTTTAGTAAAATACTAAGGTATGTTATTGGTTGTGGCATGGACGAGCTTTTTAAAGAAATTGCCCCATCCTGAAAACATCAAACTTGAAATTAAGTTTGAAACTAAGTGCAGTTCATGTCTGTATTTGTGCAGTGAATGGCTTCAAAATTACTTCATTTGTTTGTGTTAGGTTTGTACATCTAAAAAATAGTATTGTCATTTACTGCAGAAATGGAAAGCAATTCCATGTGACTTTTCCCAAGAAACAGAGCTTCAGTTAACCTCTGTAATCTGTCAGACCTCTTGAAATGTAATAAATGCTGATTTAAATGTCTTTTTGAGTAATATTTTCAAAGCATTTTTAACTGTCAAATATCTTGTGTTGTGACTAGATGGGAATTTGAAGAATCTGAAGAGGATCCTGTGACGAGTATCCCCTACCAGCTTCAAAGACTATTTGTTTTACTGCAGACCAGCAAAAAAAGAGCAATTGAAACAACAGATGTTACACGGAGTTTCGGATGGGATAGTAGTGAGGGTAATATGCAGATACTAAGCCTGTGTGATTTGCTTCAGCAGTGGCCTGTTAGGCGTCTGAACTGCTGTTGATGGGGAAAAATGCTGGAATAATTAAAAATAATTTAGAATCCACTGTGTTTGAATGGAAACAAAATAGCCTAAATTGATATTTTGTTGTGGTGTGTTTGGTTTTTTTTTTTTTTTTAAATGATGTCTGTGAGTTTTAGGCTGTTAAAGTAAAAAGCATTATATTTTTGTAATTAAGCTATCATTACAGTTGTTAATTGTTTCTAAAGAAGTAGCTCTTTGTAAGAAACTTGGATCTGTTTTGAATCAGAAATGTCAAATGAACACATTCCACTTAAGTAGAAAATAATATGGATAATTCCATAAAATCAAACACTGTATTTGTCTTTTTGACACTTGTATAGTGTAATTTTGCTCTATAACATGTTGATTTTTACATGGAGTAATCACATGATAAGGAGTTGGATTTCAGTGTCCTTACACTTACAAGGGGAAAAAAAAATTGAGTTTTAGAGAATCAGCACAAAGTGGGAAATAAGTCAGAAGCAGTTTATAACAGTGCATATTAGCATTTCTGTATTTTTACATATTCTTGCTTATGTATGCAATTCTTGTTTATGCATAAGCATTGTGAGCAAGCTGGCTGCTTATTTTTCTAACTTAACTCAGGAGGCAGCTGCTTGTAGAATTGAACACTGGCCCAATAGTGAATAATGTAGTAAATAATTGGTAAATAAACAAATTGTAGCTTTTTAGAAAATATTCTCAGGCTACAGTTAGTATTGGGGCTAATAACATCTCTTGTTTTAATTAAGTTTAATTTAAATTTCTAACAGCGTGGCAGCAACATGATGTACAGGAGCTTTGTAGAGTCATGTTTGATGCTTTGGAGCAGAAATGGAAGCAAACAGAACAGGTAATTGTATAAAAACTTTTTTCTGTTCAGTCAGCGGTGTGGTATTTTGGGGTTTTGTTGACTTTTTTTTTTTTACAGATGATTGTGAAAAATGTTAACTGAATTTTAAATACAAGGTTATTGAAAGTCTGCAATAATTGCCAGTTTTCTTGTTTGATGCAATAGTTAAGCTACTATAATGTACAACTTTCAAGAGTGTGTTTCCTATGTTTTCCTCCCCCAGTTAAAAGTGGAATATTCTGAACTCTGGATACTTAGTCTTTATTTGAAGCACAGAAACTGATTGTGTAACTCAGCTTCTGTGATAGCTTCCTTGCCGTCAGTATTTATTAGGCTACATTGTGGGCTTTTGCAACTCAAGCCCACTCTTCCACTGTAGGAGAAAGATAGGAATACTTTCATAACACATGTTATGTTCTGATAAGTGGCCAACTTGTTACAGGACGGTTTTCAGATTTGTAGATTGGCAAATACTTCCTCTGTCTTTCTGCATCTGCCTCTGGAGACACAGGGAAGGACTGCAGTATCAGTCTGTTAACAACGTCTGCAAGATCAGGCTTGTTTTTAAAACAAACTTCAATTTTGGTAGATTTGTGGTCACTCTTAAAATGTGAATGTAAAGTATACTGTGAAGCTTACATATCGTGGTTTGAGAAGCTCATTTGAGATGTGTTTTGTGCAGTGGTGGGTCAGGGGAAAACAAACAATTGAGGTGGATGTCCTGCTGGGGAATGGTATTCTAAATGTGTAGCTATGCAATTAAGATTTTATTAAAAAAAGGCATTTTCTTGTAAAACTAAAGAAAGAAAATATGTTCTGTTTCATTTGTTTAAAGCTGTGTTGAATATCTGTTTGTTTCAGGCTGATCTTATAAATCAACTGTATCAAGGCAAACTGAAGGACTATGTAAGGTGTCTAGAATGTGGCTATGAAGGCTGGAGAATTGACACTTACCTGGATATTCCTTTGGTCATCCGGCCGTATGGCTCCAACCAGGCGTTTGCTAGCGTGGTGTGTACTATTATGCTGACTAATAGTGCATCCATACACACATAGAATACATAATGCGACAGTGGTATAATTTGTTACATGGTAAGTATCATCCTAGATACTCCATCTTGGGGTGTTCGTCTTTGTGCAGTGAACCAGCTAGCAAGTTCTAGAAGATTTTTTTTTGGCTTTTTGTTTTTTTTTTTTTCTTTTGCCCTTCAATGAGTCCTACTGGTGCATGTATAAGGGGAGGGGAAATGCAACTTTATTGCCTTAGGGCTGCAGTAATCAATTATTTTCTTCCTGATAAAATCTTCAGCATTTACCCGAGATATTTTTATGAGATTACTAAGTTTTATTTGGGTTGTTCTCTTTATTAACACATCTGCTAAATTTTCATAGCATTGTTGAAAATCTTAGTGAAAGAACAGAACGTTGACTTAGAATTTTTAGTTTAATTGCCATGTTGTTGCTGTGCTTTTTAAAGTTCACTTCTCAAATACCATATGCTTTTAACAAGCGATTTAATGATAATAAAAAATGGTATCATACATCAGTGTTCTTGGTCACTTTTGCTCCAGCATTACTGATGTTGGCAAGCACATATATTGCTTAGTAAATCTGTGGAAGTTTTTTTTGTTTTATTTTTTCCACCCCCCTGAAAAGAAGTGATTACAGTCTGTGAAATTCCACTGTTGTGGCTTAAAATACCTGTACTATGGATGAAGTTGTGATAATGAATAAGAATAAATCAAACAAGTCTTTCAGTAAAGGTTGTTTTAAACAAACACTTGTTGTGTAATTGGCTTACCAGGATTATTTGTTATATATAAAGTATTTTTGCTTTTGTATTTAGTATGCTGGCAATATTCTTTAAGCACTAGTAGTCTGTAATTCTTAACAGTAATTCTGTTAAGAATTGTTAGAATTAGGTTAAACTGCAATGTAGGTTCAAAGTACTTCGTACTTTAAAACTTTAAATACCAATCTTGAGAAGTAGTAAAGATGAGGGACGTTGATCTCACAAAGAGGATTCAAGTTAGTAAAGTCCTTTGGATTCTTTTTAAGATTGCATTAAAATTTTTTAGAACCATCCAGCTAATGGAAGCTGTATTTTGAGCTGCCATTCCACTGATACAGATTGATGTTTTACACAGATGGCTTCCCTTTTCACCTTTTGAAACTCATTTCTAGAAATAGTCCCTAAACCAAAATTTTTTGTAATTTTTATTCAATAATGAGATTTTTCTGATCTATTAAAGTAATGAAAACGTTTCAGTTCATGTAGCTGTATTCCGCATTTAACAATGCATTGTACGTGTCTCAAATTGAAATTTTTTTCTTTAGTAGAGAAGTCTATAGCAGAATGCTAAAAAAACCCTTTGTATATTTGTAAAAACACAGAAAGCTCGAACAATCAAGAACTTAAATATCAGATTACTTTTAGTAGTATTTGATATTTCTCCTGTAAATCAGCATTTACTGGGTTTACTACATTGAGGAAAACAGTTTTAAGATTTTTGTTACACGAAGTTACATGTTTGCAATTTGTACTGATGCTTCAATTTTTGAGCTTTTTTAATTCGTATTCTGATTATATTCAGTTGATTCTCCTCCCTGCATTTGTATTATCTATAGCAGATGTAATTTTTAGTTCTGTAATCTTCAACAGTGGGGAGATATGGAGGATACTTGCTTTAGGAGAAGGGAAAAATCGCCTGTTTCTAAATGGAATTCTCTGAAGGTAGTATCCTCCATTGATCCATAGATGATGGTGATTTAGTAGGTGTAGGTAAAAAGGGTATGAGTACGAGATCAAAAACTTCACACATGCGCTAATAGGGCTTATAGAAGGGAATGTAAAACTTTTTAGACCTTGCTAGTCAGCTCCTGAGGGAACTTGCAGCAGGCGACACAACCCAAGATAGGGGATCTAAGGAGGATACTACCTTCAAAGAACTCTAGTTAGAGGTAAGTGATTTTCCATTACTTTCTAATAAGAGAGAATGGATGTATGAGCTTTTAAGTAAGGTTAATCTGTAGAATGCCACATAAAGCGTATTATCCCACTGTTCGACATTGTGTACTACGAAAAAAATGTAGATACCTGAAACGTTGCATTTATCTGTAAATATATATGTATTACTCCTTAAATAGCTGGGAACATTGAAGAACTGGGAAGGATAATGTTACACTTTCTTTATTTCCTAATACAAAGTAATTCTGAAATTCTTCAGTATGTTTTTAAGGTTTGCATTTTGAAATTTTTTTTCTGATTCCCCACTCCATCCGCTAAGTTCATGTAGTAAGACTACATAGCTACAAACTTACTAGGACATCTCTGGGGGCTGAGATCTTGTTAGTATGTATCTCAAGATAGTTTGTGAAAAAGTACTTACGCTATCTGCATTATTCAAGGGCATGGTTTACAAAAACCTGAATCAGTTTTTTCTTGAGGTCAGTAGAAATACAGACATAAAAATATATAGCTTATTTCAAGGAGGTAAACAGGAGCAGCAGTTCACATGCTGATTTTTGTAGGTACTAGTATCTTTTGTATAGATGCCTGAATTAAAAAGCATTAGACATAAACTAAAAAGATTTTTTTTTGACTGCAAAACATACAAATTTTGCAAGATGAAGAGCAGCTGAGAGAAGAGTGGATGCAATGGGGAACTAGCTGGCATGCTGAAATTATGTTACTAGAAAACAGTGGAAATTGCTTTGTAATACGAGAAGACTAGTAATAATACAGGTATTTTGGAGATGTAGCAAGTACAGTTCTGTTTTGTTAAGTATTGCTAGTTTTCACCATCTTTTGTATGTTAGCTTTTCTTTTGAGGGCGTAAGAATGCATACAAGTAGTCCTTTTTTGAGCAGAAATTAATTTGGACTTCTGTGTGAACTTTGTGGTGTCATTGCCAAACTAAAACTGTCGATGGCAGTTAGAATATGGATCATGTGATACTTACTTTTTTTTAAGCTAGATTGGTAATAACAAGGTCTTGTATTTTTAGTTGAGCATATTCTTTGGACATGGTAAAACTAGATGAGGCCTGAAAATCTGAGATGGCAATTAGTTTCTATTTTTCTCCACGAACAGTTTTGCCTAATGGCTACTTATTGTGTAACTTTTCATAAAGGTTCTACTGCTCCTGTTCACAGGTTTTGTACAAATGCTTGCAGTAAGATACCTGTCAAATTACTGACTATATCATAATGCATTTTTGTGGAGAAGAGTATGTCCTAAGTGCCTATCTGTAGACAGACAATAATTAGTTTGAACTGTTTGTTATGGCATTTTAGTATGCTAAGTGTTATAGATCTCATAATCAGAATTTTAAAAAATGGATGTACTCAGAACTTGGCTGGACAAGGCCCTGAGCAATGTGCTGTAAGTTGGACCTGCTTTGAGCAGGGAGTTAGGATCAGATGATCTCCAGAATTCTCTTTCGGCCTATATTGTTCTTTCGATTCTGTGACTATAAAAAAAAGTTTAAATAGCCTTTGTCATACTAATCTATTGCTTGATCTTTTATGGTATATTTTGAAGTGTGTGTGTGTTAGGAATGTTGGAAATGCTTAATAGCTCAAAGACTACATAATAGTTAGCTCTTTGAAGATAACTTCAAAGGTTACACTTACTGTAAAAATGGGGGATGTCATGTGATAGGTTGTGGAGCGTAGAAGCTTTATCACTGGTTTTGCCGAGTAGACTGTCAGAGTAGAAAATGGTGGACTCCATTAGAATAGGAATTGTGTTAAGAAACATCCTAATCAGCAGAAATAACTTTGGTGTAAAGATTATATAGGAGAAAACTGGAGGAGACATAAATGAGCAAACCTGAGGAACAGTGGTGTTCCTTACACAAGGGTTGAAAAATACACAGATAATTCCTATAGCTCAAAAATAATGGAATTCTCAAGAGTTTTAATCAGGTTTTTCAAAGCACAGCTCGCTGTGTGTGGTAAGCAGTGAAACCGCAAAAGTAATGTAATAATACTTCATTCAGTTTTTGGGGGTCTGAAGAGGATCATCACTTTTTTCCATACGTAAAAATTTATACTATGTTTTCTTGTTAAATTGCACATCACATGAGTCCACATAAGCATTACATAATCATTTATGTCCCATCATTTGTATATTCCCATTCATTCATATTCATGTTGATGCATGATTTGCAACTTTTTTTCTTACACTTGAAATATATTTTTATTGTCTTAACTGGCATTTGATTCATAAGAGAGAGTTCTGTGGTCATTATGTGATGTCTTCTATGTTTCATGTTTTCTGTGTTGTTTATTAACTTTTTTGCTTTCATATAAATAGTTCTGAATATTAATTTCTTAACTAGTTCACAGAATAAGTCAAAATGCAGTAATCCATTTCTTCCCCTTTCTCTTTAAGCAGGGTTATAACTTGCTTAGACTTTTTCTTATATTTTAGAATGAGATTCCTCACACTTTAGTGCATAATCTTACTAAATGTTAGCTATTTGTTGCCCTTGAGTAAAAAGCAACTCAGCCTCTGTAGCGTTTAGGAAGTAAATACCTAGACAGTAGTTCAATTCAGACTCTAAAATGTTTTCACGTTTCTAGAGAGTCTCTCTGCCCAAGAGCTGTCATTTCAGGGCTATTCAGAGGCTTTTCTGGCTGGATCTGAAAATGGTGAAGTGAGATGACTGCCTTCAATTTACAGTCATCTTACTGAGTTTGGCACATTTTTCATTTGTGAGTAGTTGTCACCTGGAATACAGTCCTTTTTAAAAAGTCCTTTCTCCTAGAACAGCAGCAGAGCTTTTGTAAAACATTTGTTTTATTATTGTTCTTGCTCCTTCCCTGAGTTCTCAGAAAGAAGTGAGAAGGGAAGAATTGGAGGCTTTTTGAAGAACTTGACATAGCCTTGATTTCCTCCCAAAGTGTGACTTACCAAACAACATGATTTAGATAGTAATTTTAAGTTCTGTGCCAGCCACGTTACAATTGGTGAGTTTACTCTACCCAGTTAAGCCCCCTCTTACTTCAGGGAAGTAAGTAACTTCCCCCTCAGACTTCAGGGAACAGCTACACTCCTTCATAAAGGATGATAATTTTTAAAGCTTTGTTTCTGTTCATCTTTGCTTTAAACTGAATGTCTAAATATGCAAGTGGTATTTGTTTTCACCTCCATAGGTGAACAGAAAACTGCCTTCCACTTGGAGTTCAGAAACCCAAAGCCCTGTTGGCTTGCAAGGTGACTGGGTTATTCAGACTTCAGGGAACAGCTACACTCCTTCATAAAGGATGATAATTTTTAAAGCTTTGTTTCTGTTCATCTTTGCTTTAAACTGAATGTCTAAATATGCAAGTGGTATTTGTTTTCACCTCCATAGGTGAACAGAAAACTGCCTTCCACTTGGAGTTCAGAAACCCAAAGCCCTGTTGGCTTGCAAGGTGACTGGGTTAAAGGTTTTAACTTTTAAAATCTCTGGGTAAAATTCTTCACTGAAGGCATCTCAATATTCTTAGTGAATTTTGTTTGAACAAGTTTGTTCTCAAGTATACACAACTTATGTGCGATTTCATTGTTGCAAATTATGTTAGGGGGAGGACTAATGATTGGTTTGGTTTTATTTTGAATATTGTTTACTGTAGAGAGGAGCAAAGTAGAAATCATTAAACTCCTGGATTTAAGCATTAGTGACAGAACTTTTAGGCAGCTGTCAGAGGACAAAAATTCCAGTTATTGGTCAGTTGCCTCATAAGGTTTATGCTAGGAAGCTAGTTCTGTCTTTATAGGAGGTGGCCATATCTGATTCTCACTCCTTTGGGAGTGAAGCTCAAATAGTCTCCCTCCATCCTTTCCCCACCTTTCACTTAAAAGTACTATCTTCAAATGTAGTTTCCTAAGTCCCTTTGTAGAATGGGACTAAGGCTATCTTCAGGCAGGACACTGAGGAACTAGGTAACGCTTTTTCCTGCCACCTCCCCCCCACCCCAGTAATTATTGGATGGTATCTGTTGGGAAAAACTCCTCTTGAAATGCGGAAGAACAATCTCAAAACTCTGGGAGAACAAGGCCAAAGCATGGTTAAAAAATAAGCTTGTTTTCACAGCAGTTGACTGAACGGACATGACTAAATGTGATGTGCAAGATAACAGGAGTAAATGTCATTTTATATTGTCTGTTTGTTAAAACAAGACAATTTTGGTTCATCAAATACTGAATGAAATATAGTTAGCCGTAATTGTGGTTTGACTGTTTAACCTTGGGCTGGGTAGAAAGGTTGGTTTCTCTTCCTATTTTCCTGACTCTGTGTCTGTATCGAAGTTTGTCAACCAAATTTTGGTTGTAGATTTAATTGAAGTAATTTGTATGTGTTTGCAATCTCATTGTAAATTTATCGTTCTGTTTTATATCTACATAGTAAACATGCTTTAAAAATCAGGTAACATCTTTTTATTATTAGGAAGAAGCACTGCATGCTTTCATTCAGCCTGAGATTCTTGATGGCCCCAATCAGTATTTTTGTGAACGATGTAAGAAGAAATGTGATGCAAGGAAGGTAAAGACTGTCCAAATCATTTGCGAAAATTACTTTTGGTAAATACCAATCCTGACGATGGTAGCATAATCTTGTCTCTGCTTCATTTAGGGTCTGCGGTTCTTGCATTTTCCATATCTGCTGACGTTACAGCTGAAGAGATTTGACTTTGATTATACCACTATGCACAGAATTAAACTCAATGATCGTATGACCTTTCCTGAGGAGTTAGACATGAGTGTCTTCATTGATGTTGAAGATGAGGTAAAGTGTTTGGTTTCAGAGAAAAGTCTTTTAACTTTCTTGAAGTTTCTCATTAAGAAAATTAAAATGTCAGTCTAATAAACCCATTTTAACAACATTATTTATCTACATAAAATGTTCTTTAGCCATGGCAATGTTTTAATTTGAAGTTTTTAAATCTGTCCACATGGTTTTTTGTTATTGAAAAGGAAGCATGTTCTCTAATCACTATAGGGTTTCCATGCTTCCATAAAGAAGCTGTTTCTGATTTCTTATATCTTTGCATGGGTGATTTAAAAGCACAAGTCTCAGGGCTTGTACATGTACTGCAAATCCAGAATGAAACATTTCTTAAACTTGTGTCTGAATCTGTTTTGGTCATGAGGTGATGTAAAGTTTTGAAACTCTGAATGCTGAGGTTAGTCCAGAAAACATTAACGATTAATTCCTTCCCTCTGACTCACAATGTTGCGTATGCTGTAGAAATGAGATTTGTAAAATTTTATTTTTCACTTGCATCATCTTCTGGCTTTTAACTCTTCTGGTTTTGATCAAATTCATGTTGTGCTATTACATTCACCAAAAAGTATTTAACGTGCCTTCTGCATTAAAGACTAAATTTATTCCTTTAATTCCATTCCTGAAAACATTATGTCACTTTGCTAGCTTGTAGTGGTATAAGAGAAATACTGCATTGATATGCATATGGGGAAGCTTTTCTGACTCTATACAAACCTTTGGTTTATGAAGTATGCTATCTAAGCAATTTGATACCTCTCAAAGTGTTACTGGGGGGGCTAAATGAGCATGAAGATTGATCTGGGAGAATAGAACTTGAGGCAAAATTAATAACTGTCAGAAAATCAAAAGAATTATCCAGAGGAAAGAGGATCAGGTAAGAGATGGATATACTGACTTGTACTAAATGAACTGCATTCATAGTGTTGTTGACATCATGCTTTGAAGCTAATAGGATGCTAATCAGTCTTACTGTAATACCTTGACTCTGTCCAATGAGTTGAAATGGAGAAAAATCTTTGACTGTGGATGAAAATATTTCCAGTCAAATCAGTTCTCATTAACAGGGCCATGTTACAATAGATTTGTTATCTGATATTAGGCTTCCAGGTATTTAATTGAATTAACTAGTAAATGGAATAGGCTAGTAACAGATATAATCTTGTCAAGTATGAAACCAGGTAATTACCATTCAGTTGCACACAAGACCAGAAAATATTGATCTAAGAGGTGGACTGAAGACAGTTACTAACAGAAACAAGTCTGTTCTCAGTGCTCAATTGCAGAGGTCTCTAGGTTTTTGAGGAGTTTCATTGTTTTGCAGATGGAATTTTTTCATTTCACGAATGTATTGTTATTTCTTGTTCTGTGTAACTTTAAATGTTGTATAATATTAGTATGTATGTCTTATTTTTAAGAAGTCTCCTCAGACTGAGAGTTGCACTGATAGCGGAGCTGAAAATGAAGGCAGTTGTCACAGTGATCAGATGAGCAATGATTTTTCTAATGATGATGGAGTTGATGAAGGAATCTGCCTTGAAAGCAATAGTGCAGCAGAAAGACTTTCTAAAGCTGGCAGTGAAAAGGTATGTTTAAAAAAATGTTGTACTGGGTCTGATTGGGACGGAGTTAGTTTTCTTCATAGCAGCCTGTATGGTGCTCTGTTCTGGATTTGTGACTAAAACAGTGTTGATAGCACACCAGTGTGTTAACTCTTGCTGAACAGTGTTGCACGGCACCAAGGCTTTCTGTTTCTCATTCTGCTGCTGTAATGAGTAGGGCTAGGGGTGGGCAGGAGGCTGGAAGGGGGACATAGCTGGGACGGCTGACCTGAATTGACCAGAGGGATATTCCATGCCATATTCCCTGCTGTGTAATGTCATGCTCAGCAGTAAAAACTGGGGGCTTTCCAAAGTAGCTGTTGCTCAGAGAATTGCTGGGCATTGGTCTGCTGTTGGGAGGTGGTGAGTAATGCCTTTGCATCATTGCATTCCCCCCCCCCCCCCCCACCCCCCCACCCGGAGTAGTGTGTGACTGTGACTGGGTGGGGTGCTTATTTCTGGCCAGGGTCAAACAACCACAAATGTAAATGATAAAAATATAAATAATTCTAATGTTGGGGAGTGGGGTGGGGGGGTGGGAGTGTGTGTTTTTAGTCAAATTCCAAAAATTGACACTACAGCAAAGGAAAGCGTGCAACTGATTTGGAGGTCACCTGAGAATAAAGGTCTTCCTAGTTTGTCAGACTGAGAATTCCCAGATAACTTGTGTTGGCAGCAGACCCTCAAGTTTGAAAACTGTTTTGTCTTGTGAGCAGTGGTTTTTCTTTGAGGTCAACTGTTAAAGGCCTACCAGCTTTGAGTGCAAAAGTGTCTTTGACTTTAGAAGGAGAAGATTGGAAAGCTTTGATCAGTCTCTGCAATCCATTTCTTGTCCTTATAAAAGTGGTCGTATAGATGAGGCCGTGGGTCTAAATGTTAAATGTTCATTCAGTCATCTTGAGTTAATATAAAGAAATTGAGCAGCAAGTCAGTCTAGGATAGCAGTCATCTTTCTGTGGGACATAAAGATTAGCAGAGTTTTCTTGCCCATACAAAACTGATCAAAAGTCTTGAGTTTTATGGTAAAGTCTACAATGTGTACTTCATGGGTCGCTATTCAGTGAACTCATCTGAAACTTGGCCAATAGCTTTTATTCAGACTTGTTAGGAAGCTGTTTGGCTGTAACTGTTACTTTCATAAATATTGAAAGGCCGACTTGCATTTTAATCTGCACATCTGTCCCTGTTTAAATTTACCTTAAACCATTTGAGAGGATTTTTTGATAAATGCTCTGAATACTGTCAATCTTAGCTGGGAAAAAGAAAGAAATTAATAGATAGTAACTTGACTGGAACAGGGACAGAGTATTGTAATGTATCTGTAATGCAAATGTCATGTCCTAGTATTGACAGTAGCTTTGGCCAATTAATTCATAGTACTTGTTCTCAAGGCAAACTAGCTGTCAAGCCATGTTGTTAATTTTTTAGTTTGGATATCTTAATGGATGCAGTATATGCTAAGAATTTACAGAGCATTTCCTCTACATAATCTAAAAAGTATTTGATTCTTGTAACACGTATGTGAGTCAGTATTATTCAGTTTTATTTTTTAATGTATATACAACACTGAAGGTATGTCCTTAGTACCCTTTATTTCCATCCTTTCATCTGTGAAAAGAAACGTTTATGACAGCAAGCTTGGAGTGCTGTGAGAGAAATTAATGCAGAGTGCTGATAAGCATTGAATGGCGTGTTGCTGGTTTGCAATATACATTAAGGGGCAAAAAGCAATCTTCAAGAATGCAGAGAAGGGTGATAGCAAATAAGTCTAAACTTTGTAGCTACAGGCAAGTTGGTCGTTACTTTGTTTCTTATGTGGAGATATGCTTAATACCTATCTAGCATAAGAATTCACAAATTCAGAGCTCGTACAGAAAAGAAGTAACAGTAATGCATTAATCCAGTTCAAAAATGTTTCCGTG
Source organism: Aptenodytes forsteri (assembly GCF_000699145.1). Lineage (NCBI taxonomy): Eukaryota > Metazoa > Chordata > Aves > Sphenisciformes > Spheniscidae > Aptenodytes > Aptenodytes forsteri. Next base: position 8,109,353 of record NW_008796218.1, read on the forward strand.
GTTTTTTTCTTAAGTCGTTTGGTCTTTTCTCTCTCTTCCCACCACTGAAAGGGGAAATTCCTCTTTACTTCCATTATTACATAGTCTTGTGCAATGTTTAGCATATCAGAGCTCTGATTTTGTTCACTGTCTATTGCAGTAATTCATTTCTGTTATACAGATCTGTTTTGTAACATACAACTATTTATATATTTGGGTTAATGTAATTGTTTTAAAACTTTTAATATGATAATTTGGTTACCTATTCGTTACTTTATATATATACACATATATAAACATATATATAAACCATGACACACCTTCTTCTTCTCTCCCCAGAGTTCTTTACTGTATGAGCTCTTTTCTGTTATGGTTCATTCTGGAAGTGCTGCTGGTGGCCATTATTATGCCTGTATAAGATCTTTTAGTGATGACCAGTGGTACAGCTTTAATGATCAGCACGTTAGCAAGGTAAAAATAGTATTTTTAGTTATCTTGTGTACTCGTAGATGAACCAATAAGTTTGTATTTTGCATGTGATTTTTCACTTACATATACTGAAGCTGGTTTTATTTGCAGGTATTTCAAGCATTTACTTTGTTTCATCTTCTCATCCTAATGTCCTGCCATATACATATGTTTCACTCATGAGGTTAACTGATTTCTAGGGGGTTTATTTATTTATGTATGGGTGTTTGTGCATTGGGGGGAGAGGAGTGAGTGTTTCTTCTTGGTGGTGAAGGGGGTATGGTTCATAAAGAATCCTTTATTCATGTACAGACCAGGCTGGATTTAGAATTTTGCCTTCTATACATGTGAAGAATACTTCTTGCTTAAAGAAGTGTATTTGTAGATCTATTACAACCCAGATTGTGCTGTTAAACCTGTCCTGCTGATGCGTTTCAGGTATTACATGTATCCATAAATGTTAATTGCAATCAAGAACCTGGATAATGTTTTTCTAAGAAGTTCCTATTTCAAAAAAAAAAAAATTTAAAAAAAAAAAAGATTGTTTACATTCATTGTAAAATGAAGAGGCAGATCACTTTGAAACAGATTTTTGCAGTCAGCAAATAAGCAGAAATATTTTTAAAAATTAGAATGATTAATATTGTGTGTTAATTATGTAGTGCCATTTTTCCTAATGAGAATAAATTTATCTCGATTGGTGCGAGTTTCTCAAGTAATCATTAAATTGATTTTTCTGTTAGATAACTCAGGAAGATATTAAGAAAACATATGGTGGATCTTCTGGAAGCAGAGGCTATTATTCCAGTGCTTTTGCTAGGTTAGTAGTACTGCGATATTACTTTTCTTTCTGGTGATGTTTTGGTGTAATCAAATGAATGGCCAAGATGTGTGTGCTTAACATGTTAGCTGAAAAATAATAGCAGTTGTTTCAAATAGTTGCAAAAACTATCCTGACTGCTATCGCAAAACAAAAAAGAAACATAATACTGAAAATCCAAAATCATTAGTGATTAGTGTATTAGTAAGATATGTATGACATAGCTCCTTACTGGAAAAAAAACCAAAACAAAACAACTTTTGAAGTCAATATTGTTTTCCTATCTGATAAATCCAGATAACTATTATGCTTCAAATAGTTGCAAAAACTATCCTGACTGCTGTTTCAGATCATTAAAGTAATATGATACTTATTTTTGAAAATCCTTTTTGATTAGTGTATTAGTAAGATATGTATGACATAGCTCCTTACTGGAAAAAAAACCAAAACAAAACAACTTTTGAAGTCAATATTGTTTTCCTATCTGATAAATCCAGATAACTATTCGTTTCTCCACCAGCTCCACAAATGCATACATGCTGATATATAGACTGAAGGATCCAATGAGAAATGCAAGTAAGTATGTTTTGTTAACTAGTAAGATTCTGTTGTGGAATAAGGAGATGTTTTACATGTGATGAGTCCTAATTTTTGTGAGGATGGTGGTAATGGTATTTGTAGCATAAGAGCTAATGTAACTTTCATATAGGAAGCCACCTTTTATAGCTTTTCATTACTCTTACAGTAAACCTTTATGGGTCATTAGGAGGTCATCACAAAATAAATTTTCTGATTACTTAGTATTTTGGATATCATGGAAATGAAAAACAGATATACTGGGTGACACTGAATAAACTCTAATGTAATGCTATATTAGCATCATGATTGATAGTGGAAAAAATTACTTTCTTCATTTAAAAATGAGTATGTAAGAACTTCATAATGACAAAGTTTTACACTTTATAACCAGCCCTTATTGTTTGTGTTTCAGTTAGGAGGTAAGACAATATACTATAAGTTATATAGTCAGAAGCAAATCTTGGATTTCACGGTCTTTTATTCCCCTCATCTCTGATTTAGTTCACCAATGCTTAGAGGATGCCTGGCTCCATGTAATAGCTGACAGGTTGATTAATCTTTGAAATACGTCACAGTGGAAAATGAAGATTCTATTTGGATTCAAAACAGGAATGTCTGGTTGGAGGCTTCATTAAAGTATTGGCTAATTTCATAGGATCTTAGACTGTTCAAATTACTAATAACTGTAAACTTCCAGGATTTCTCTTGTTGTAGATTTTTTAATAATACTGTATTATTTGCTTGAAAACACTAATGTTTCTCACTTAAAATCTGAGCACACCTAAATGATGCAGTAGTAAATGGAAGTATGATAGAACTTTTTTTTAACTAATATCAAAATAGAAGGAAGCATGTTTGCTATTTTTCCCTTGTTAATCCCTTGTTAGAAGAAAAGCTGTAAAAAGGAAGAGCAGTGGCTAGTCACACTTGCTCTCGTCAGCAGTGTGCCTGCAAGAGTCAAGTATTTTGTTAATATTCTAACTGGTTGAATTGAGCCGAAGATTTGCTTGCAGTATCAAAGCTGTATTTATTTTTTCTTCAAGGAAGAATTCAGTAATCTGCCCTTACGTACTTTCAGACATCATTCTGAGTACTTTCAGACATGTTGTTATTTTCTACTTTTCTACTTCTTTTCTTTTACTTTTCTACTATTTTCTCCATAAAGTTGAACAATGGTATTTGTTTTGAGGAAATAGGGAGGGGAAAACCTAAGTATCTCACAAAATCGTTTTTGCTGGCTTCTGTTTGTTTCTGAGAATTCGTGACACAGGGGACAGTGCAGTTACAAAAACACTTTTGCAGGGGACAGTGCAGTTACAAAAACACTTTATTTGGTTTTACAGTAACAGTATCTGAAGTAGATGCTTTATATAGTTTTGAAGTGGATTCAACACAAGAAGGATACTGCTAAAACAAAGCATTTTATCAACAAATTGATAAAGTAGTAAGTCTTAAGAGCAACAAAAAAGAACCTTGTTTCAATATTATTCATTCTGAACAAGAAGTGATTGTAAACTGTATGAAGTCTAAAAATAAACAGCAGCCATAAAGAAAGTCTTTGTGTCAAGAGCTGTCTTTGGAAATAGATTTTCCTGTAAGTGCTATGCTTGTAAATTCCTCAACAAGCAAATAAAGAAACTGAATCTATGAAACAATCTCATGAAGTACATGATATGTACATACGTGATACAAAATCATATTTATTTTACCATGATACAGACGATATCTTGTGACTCTTATTATCAGCTAATTCACTTTCTAGAACACAATTTACCTTCATTGTAAAAACAGGCTCAAGTGCAGTCATTAGTCTCGGTGTATTTGCAACAGGAAAGCTTCCCTTACTGATACTGGAATATTAATCTTATGCTAATAGCATTTTCTGGTGTTGCTGATATATAATTAGGGGGAACAAAAGGCTGACTTCAGTTTCATTTAAATCATGAAAAAGAGAACAGGACATGGTATTGTGGGAAATTCAGGTGGAGAAGAGAGAGGGAAGAAGTCAAGAAAGATAACTTAAATATACCCATAATTCCGAAGATGTTGCCCACAGTGGAAAAATTTATTTTTTAAAACTATTATTTTGTTTTTACTGGCAGAGTTTCTTGAGGCACATGAGTATCCAGAGCATATTAAACAATTGGTACAGAAAGAGAGAGAATTGGAAGAACAAGAAAAGAGGCAACGTGAAATTGAGCGCAACACTTGCAAGGTTAGAATTTCTGCTGAATAAAGTAACAATACATTTCTAGTAAGAAATGTTTCTAGAGTAAATAGTAATTTTTTACTGCAATACGAGGACTCTTGTGATAAGTGTATTTGTATTAATAACTCTTTAAAATGAATTGTATGCCTATTGGAAACCTGTACACAGTGGAGGCATCTGTTAGAGTATTCACCTGAGACTTTTGAGTTCGTATCTTCCATGTGAATATGAATTGGTATTGAAACCAAAACAAAACTAGTTAATCTGACATCACTTGACTTCAGCAAAATGAATTCCAAAGAGTATGTAATGCTGTATGTTAGGTGTTTCATACTATTAAATCTTTTCATATTGTGACTCTGCTGTGTGAAATGATGTTTCTTAAACTAAATTAAAATAATTATTTGGCAGAAAGAGTGGAATCTTTTTCCAACCATAGATTCAATAGTAACAAACAAAATATGACATCTATGACTTACAACCTATGAATCGAGTGATTATTTTATTAGAAAGTTCTCTATGGTTGCAAAATATGTAACTCTGTATGTGAAAAGAATTTCACATTCATTGTTCCTATGTGCATTTTGTTTTGGAGAATTTGCATGCTGCCTACAGTTTAAAGATGTTCTGGTTATAGGTGTTGTACCCTAGCTTGCAAAAAGATACCGATATACATATATACACACTAGTGCTATCTACTGTGCCTTTAGCGTTTTCTATCTGCAGTTATGTAACCAGCTGAAAGGAAACTGTCCTATAGCTGAAGTAGAGCTAAAGGTGTATTTTGTACTAGATTGTTTGAATATAGGGTTGTAAATTTAAAGGTACTCTAATACGAAAGGTATTTGCAAATACTTTCATGGTAATTTTTCTTCCTTTTGTATTTCATAGATTAAACTGTTCTGCATGCATCCTACAAAACAAATAATGATGGAGAATAAATTAGAGGTTCATAAGGACAGGACACTGAAGGAAGCTGTGGAAATAGCTTACAAGGTATGCTATGCATAACAGAACAGTTTGTTAGATGTCATTTTTTTGGCTGTTGTGTATTTTCAGGTTTTAAACTTCTAATGCTATGGGAGTGTTTATGTGGGGGGTTGGCTGTGGGTTTTTTTGTTTTGGGTTGTTTTTTGGGGGTTGGTTTGAGGTTTTTTGTGTTTTTGGGGGGGTTTTTTTGGTTTTTTGTTTTTTCAGAGGTGTTCTGGTTGGGGATTATTGACTGAGTTTTCTGTTAGTAGCCATCAGGTGATTTCTGATACAAATGATATAGCCTGCCCTTTTAAAAGGCAGTATGATTTTACATAATCTTATTTTAAAATCAGACAGAGAGAGCTGCTATTAGACTCACCATAGCCTTAGTAAGTTGAAAGAATTCTGAATGCTTATATTTGTATTGCAGTAAAAATGTTGTATTGGATACGTAGTAAGAGAATTCTTTGAAGAAACTTCCTGCGTTACTAGTACAATAATGTCAGTGGGCACCAAAGCATCTGTTGATCTTTGCTTCCACAAACAGGTGGAAGTTGGAAGATATCTATTCTTGCTTACCTACTTGTATTCTTTCGTTCTTGCCATATGCATCTTTGGCTGGGAGAGTATCAGCAAGTCAGTTACATATTTGGCATGAGTTAACATCTCCTTGAGATGCACGAAAGATGATTAGTGGATATGACTTCCTCAGGCCTCTAAGATGCCATTTGGTATAAGTGATAGGCAATGTATTCCTCTGAATATACTTCCAGGACCTGTCTTCACGTACTTACACAAATACTTTTCAAACTTCCCTCTTCTCTGCATTTTGAATTAAAAACATGTATATATATTGCACGTGTGTGTATTATATATGATGTATGTGTATGTTTTTTCTAAAACCAAATTGAAATCTGTGAATTCAAAGGAGTCCTGGATGTACACGTACTGAGATATTTCTAGGTTACAAGGGAAAAACTAAACTCACAAATAAACCATTATTAAATGTTTTGGGGTTTTCTTTGTGTGTGCATGATTTAGCTAATGGATTTAGAAGAGGCTGTTCCTTTGGATTGCTGTCGTCTTGTCAAATACGATGAGTTCCATGACTACTTGGAACGATCTTATGAAGGAGAAGAGGATACACCAATGGGTTTATTACTTGGAGGTGTCAAATCAACGTACATGTTTGACTTACTATTGGAAACAAGAAGACCTGACCAAATTTTCCAGTGCTATAAACCTGGTGGTAAGACATACAAATACATATAGACAAAGATAGACTAAAATCATATATTGTGTGATGGCGTGAAAATAAAACTTGTAGAACTTCATTATGATGTGTGAAAGAAGAAAAACTTTGTTGTACTAAATTTTATGAAGTCAGTAGTCAGAGCTACATACTGTGCTGTGTTGCGAACTTGTTTCTAATTGTAGTAGTTCTAAAGTATACTAAAATTTGTCAAACTGTGGAACATTTTTGCCTCTCCGGAAAATTGATCTGAAAATGGAGTTCTGAAATTGGACTGCTTGTCAAATTCATTACTGTTTTTATGTATTTAATGCAACGCCTTAATCGGTGCATCAGACAAGTGTAAGTATGTTTTCTCTGCCATTTGAATTCTCTCTTACATATATATGGTTTTGTTTTCTCTTTCCTCTTCCCTACAGAGGTCATGGTAAAGGTTCATGTAGTTGACCTAAAGACTGAATCTGTTGCTCCTCCGATAAGTATCCGAGCTTATTTGAATCAAACAGTTTCAGAATTTAAACAGCTAATTTCAAAGGTAATTTACAGTCGTTAAGGACGTGTATTATAGAGTTTTCATTCATTCTGATTGTGAAAATGTGTTGTAAGTTAAATATCTAAAATGAGAGCCTGCACCTTTTGCAGTTCATACTGTGTATCGTGTCCAGTAGGGTTAGGTTACTTGTTACAGTTGAGCTTGTCTATCTGCTCACTGCTGCTAAAAGCAGCAGTCTGCTCCTTGCTTCCATCCAGAGTTCTGCCCTGGCTTTTGCACAAGCTTAGCCACTATCTGGTCATACTGCTCAGTAGCTTACCAGATAATAAGTTTTTCTGGGAAGCTGAAGAGTCAGGTTGATGTTTTTTTGTGTTAGTAACTTTAATCACCTCACTGAGTATCCAGTCAGTGGCATAACTAGTAAACTGTTACTGTATAACTGAACCAACATGTAAGTTCCCCCATTGGCTTCAGTAATTGAAATTAACATCCAAAGCTGTCCACATTCTCCCTACAAAACCTCCTTTTCATCCCAGCAGCCACTTGTTATTAAGATGCAGATTCATTTTTGTATTGTCTTAAACTATGGAATATTACTGCTTCCATTGAATTGGAAGACAGACGTTTTACTTGGTCAGTTCTGTGTAAAATAGTTCAGTGGTTGGTGTAGCTTCATAATATTTTATGAAACATGATTTCAGTAATTTGAATTCAGTCTAATTAAGTGAACAATGTGCAAAACCTGATGCTCGAGAATATTTTTTATTTTCAGTTGGTTCATACCCTAAAGAATAAGACCAATTCCTTATATTACTGGTCATTAACAATTTGCCAGTTCCCTGCAAAGCCAAGCTATTTTAGTCTACTGAACTTTTGGAAAAACTAACATTTGCTACATGTTGAAGGATGGAGGAAGGGAACTGGGACTGAACAAGTTTGGGAGGTTTTCCACACGTTGTCTTTGCAATTTATATGTCAATAAACAAACCTTCTCCTTTCCCTATGAATAGTCTTAAAAAATGAAATACTTGTTCCGCTATTTGAAATTACGTATAATGCACATGTTACCTCAATGTCTTATTTTAGGCTACACACCTGCCCGCTGAAACAATGCGGGTAGTATTAGAACGTTGCTACAATGACTTGCGTCTTCTGAACGTTTCCAGCAAAACACTGAAAGCTGAAGGCTTTTTTAGAAGCAACAAGGTACATGCTCTGGTTTTTAAATTGTTCATTTCATATATTTGTAGACCTCACTGTGTTGTAAAAGGTATGGATATCTGCATAGAATTCATAATGGGTAACTGTCACTTATTTCGCTTAAGTACTGTGTGGGGTTTTTTAACTAGCAAACATTGTGGTGCTGATGAATACTATAGGCTATATATGAAACCAAGAGTACGTAACAAGGTAGAGGAGATTCAGAATCAGACATCTGGTTGATACTCAGAGGTTCAAATGACAGTGAGGTTAACAACCTTACGATGAAGGTTTTTTAGAAGTCAACCCTTTTTATGGAACAAAGGTTGGCATATTACTATGAAACCTGCCTAACTTGTTTCTAAACCTTCTGAACAGCTGTGATTGCTCTCAGTATTAAAGTTCTTAAGAAACAAGTATCAAAACTAAGAGCAAGATTTTCGTGGGTTTTTATCTTAAATTCAGTAATTTTTACTATGCAAATTCCCCCCAGGTGAACTTACATTGTTTTTTCCAAAAAGACTTCTAGTAAATGTTTCCAATAACAGTTGTGTAATGCATTCAGAAAAAGAGTAACTTGGTACTTAAATCACATCTGTTGCATTGCCCTTTTTACTACAGTAGTAATAGCACATCTTTTAGCACATTTTGCACATCCTCTGTCTCTGAAACTTAGGCTCAAGAACACAGTGTCCTCAACAAAGAAAGATTAGCGAAGGTTTTGGCTTATAGCTGAGCAAAACAATGGCATTGACTTGTTACTCAGTTACTTCAAGCTCTTTCACATTCACATTGTCACTACAACACAGTGGCCTTTGACAAAGGGAAAAGAGAAATTTGTTCTGTTGTGTTCTGATTTGCCCTATTGCTTACCCGTGTATACATTCAAAGATTTATTCGTGATGCTATACTAGAAAATAGAGAAAGACTGCCAACTGTAGTTGTGGGGCTCATTACTACCATAACTGAGGTTAGCGTACAGATGAAGGGTGCACATTGAAGTGATACATAAATACGCTTCTGAACTTGGAAGTGCTTACTGCAGCTGGTCAGTCTGGTTACAGTTCACTCCAATCTTAACATGATTATGAAAATAAGGAAAAGTGAAATCACTATTAAGCTACAGACTCCTTAGTCTATCTTTTTCTAAACATGTATTTTAAATTTTTTATAAAAGGTGATGTTTCTTAGCAACGTAATTTCTAATGTGTGCTCAATCCTATCTATTTGCTATTGTTGCTTTTACTTTCATTTAAAATAACACTACATGATAAAACACTGTTATTTTATGTTCAGGTATTTATTGAAAGCTCAGAGTCTTTAGATCGTCATATGGCATATACAGATTCTCATTTATGGAAACTTTTGGATCGTCATGCAAATACAATCAGACTATATGTTTCATTACCAGAGCAATCACCCGGATCTCAATTTAGACGAGCAGTTTATCAGAAGTCTAGTGGAGATTCAGGCAACTTGGATGAAGCCTGTGAAAGAGTGAAAGGACCTGTAGGTAATATGAAATCTGTAGAGGCGATTCTGGAAGAAAGCACCGAAAAGCTTAAAAGCTTGTCCCTGCAGCAGCAGCAGGAGGGGGATAATGGAGACAGCAGCAAAAGCACAGAAGCCAGTGATTTTGAAAACATTGAATCACCTTTAAATGAAATAGACTCTTCAACATCAGCAGAAAACAGAGAACTTGAAAACCAAATTCAGATTTCCGATCCAGAAAATCTCCAGTCTGAGGAACGGTCAGATTCAGATGTAAATAATGACAGGAGTACAAGTTCAGTGGACAGTGATATTCTCAGCTCCAGTCATAGCAGTGATACTTTATGCAACGTGGACAATGCCCCACTTCCCTTGGCTAATGGACTTGATTCTCATAGTATCACAAGTAGTAGGCGATCAAAAGCAAATCAGGGGAAGAAAGAAACCTGGGACACAGCAGAAGAAGATTCTGGAACAGATAGTGAATACGATGAAAGTGGCAAGAGCAGAGGAGAAGCACAATATATGTACTTTAAGTCAGAACCCTACACTGCAGATGAAGGTTCGGGAGAAGGGCAAAAATGTATGTATTCTAAGTGCCTTAAAATAATCCAGCTTGTGTTACTATTTAATTCATATGCTGGTTAAATAATGACAGTATTGAAAAACTTGATTATATGTCAAATTAAAGCTAATGAAAGCGCAAAGATGGGACTCAGCACAAACCTAGCCTAATTCTGATCTTGTAATAGGTGATTACATATTTGAACAGTGTCTTGCTTTTTGTTTTTAAGAAAATGAAAAGCTACCTCTATGATACATCTATTTCCTTACATTGAAAGTGTTTTCTGGAGAGCAAACTGAGTTGTCTTCCAGTGAAAGGAAAATAGTAGCAGCTGATGATGATGATTCGCCTGTTTCAGAATGCGGTTATTTACTGTGGATCACAGAGCAATAATCCTGTTAACATTTAGATTAACAAACCTGAAAACTCTTAAGTTATTTGACTGTGAAGAAAATTCAAATATATTGATAATTTAATTCAGTAGACTGTTGCTGTTCATTGACTGAAGTACAATAGGTACAGTGAAGTGTATGGCTGACATGAAAATGCCCATACATGTTCAGCGTAAAGCCTAAGTGGTATATTAATTGTCATAAAGATAAATCATTTTAAAACAATGCTCAGTACCTACATATGCTCAGTACCTACATGTGTTTTATAATTAACAGAAGAATAATTAAAGAATAGCAGGAGAAAAAATAAACATTTTGAAAGGCAAAGGTTTTCCTGTCGATCCAGAGATCTTGATATGATAATGATAGATAGAGTCAAATCTTTTTTCGCTGGGGTTTTTTTTGTGAACAAACATTTTCATTTTTAAAACCACAGAGAAACTTAATTACAGCTACTAACATTTGAATAAAATTATTCCTTTAGCCTGGAAGGATCTTTCTTTGGGGCTAATCTAGACCTACTTTTATTTTTTCCCCCCCTTTTTTTTTCATAGGACTAGTTGGATGCAGGAATGATTTGTTTACAGTAATTTTGATGCTTTCATAGTATGCTGTATAAATTATTATCCTGAGGGGAAAGCTTTTATGTATTTTTAATATGACAACATGAACGGATTTATAATTCAAATAATTTATTTAAGTTTAAATATTCTGAATATATAGCAATTTTTTTATTATAATGAGTCATGACACAATATAGTCATACTGTAGTTTGTAGTGTAGTCCAAATTGCATATATTAAGGAACACAATTTCTAAAAATAAACTATTCACTGTACTTTCCAGAATTTCATATTACTACAGTGGCTTTTCCTTAATTACAAAATTATTCCCTGAAAAAGTCCCTTAATCTAGACTTGAGCTTGCCTTGTGATCCTGTGGCCTTCCAGAACATAGAGTTAACCGAACTTTTTAATCCTGAAAGCCAGGAGAAGAAGGTTTGGTGGCATGTGCCTGGCCAGCCCCAACTCAGAAGCATTTCTGTCTCTCCCTTGAGGCAGGGGAAACCTTAGGGGGTTGTCTGCAAACACTCCATCTGATTCTATTTGTTGTCTTACTGAATGGAAAAGATACTGCTTTGCTTCACTACTACACTGATTGCGAAACAGGGCAGTTTGAAACCGCTGTCTTCCAGGAGTATCTACCCAAAACCACTTAAAATACAGCAAAGCTCTTAAAGGTTACAGTAACACCCTCAGATAAAATGTAAATGTGACCATCAACTATAATTGTGACTTTTCAGTACTGTTTTGCTGCAAATGGTAACTGTGAATATATGGAAATACTACACTAGAGGGCTACTTTTTGGTAGTGCGGTGTTTTCATGCCATTTTTATCTTTATTTTTGCTTAGGGCTGATGGTGCATGTTGATAAAAGAATTACACTGTCTGCCTTCAAGCAACATTTGGAGCCTTTTGTTGGAGTTCCATCTTCTCACTTCAAAGTCTTTCGAGTCTAGGCCAGCAATCAAGAGTTTGAGAGTGTTCGTCTGAATGAGACACTTTCATCATTTTCTGATGACAATAAGGTTTTTCAGAAGTTATTTTGAATCATTAAAAAATATACTGGTACAATATAGACAAACTTAAGAACATAATTTACAATTTTTTGTTACCTTGCCAAGTGGAAATCATTACATTGGCCTTGGTAGTGTGTTACAAAATGTAATTTTGATACCAGTTCTAACAGATACTCCTTTTGCCTTCTAGATAACTATTAGGCTTGGAAGAGCCCTTAAGAAAGGTGAATACAGGGTCAAAGTCTATCAGCTTTTGGTAAATGAGCCAGAGGTAAGGTGTTGAATATTTCAAGATTGATTTGTGAAATTATTAACATGTGCCTTGACCAAGGTTTTTCTCTGAAATCTTGGAAAAAAAGAAAGTCCCTCTTTTCTCCGCATTTTCTTGCAAGTTTTCCTGGATTTAGAAAGGGAACTTGAGATTATTTCTGTTTATGCCATTCCAAGTATACAATTGGAATGTGATCTACAGGATCTCTCTTAAGTGTCTCTATTTCTGCAGTGTAAATGGAGGACAAATGAAAATAATTGTTTCTTTGTTTTCCTTAAATATATAAAAGTCATGTAGAATTCTTTCCAAATAAGAAACTGTTTTTGCTCATGGTTGCAGTTTTCAGTAATATTGTACTGATATAATTCGTCTCATTCATGCACTGCAGACTGGATAATAGTCCTCTCTGCATAAGACAAGCCTGAAACAAAAATGCCTCTCTTGCAATAATGCAGCTCACTTGCTTGTTACATCTTTTGAGACATGAAAGGTATAAAAGTGATTTCACTATACAGATTGCAGTCTTTAAAAGTTGACTTTGTATGCACCTTAATTTCTGATTTTATTTTTTGGACCAAGCTGCAGAATACATATTAATAATGGATAAGCATAAGAGACTGAAGCTGAACTGATAAAGCAGGGAATAAGATAAATTTAAAAGTAACTTCCAGTCATGGAGTTCTGGTCTGTCTGACCAATGAAAGCCAAGAAAGTGACGTTTTTATTATCATATGGCTTATTTAATTTAAAAGCTCCTTTCAAATTGTTTAGAATGTTAATATAACGGTAGCAATTAGTAATACAGACACAACACGCTATTTCTGCAGTGGCATGCGTTCAGAGTGTTTGAATGACCTGTCAAAGGGCTGCTGCTGCACAAAGTAAACCTAATTGTAATCAATTCGTTGCCGACCTTGTTTATGAAAAGCATTCTAATGGTCATTTTGCTAGGTGGAGGGGACTGGTCACAAAACTTGAACAGGAGGCAAATCTACTTTTTTCTGTTAAAAAAAATTGTCTTTAATCACTTTCTATTTATGTTCACAGCCATGCAAGTTTCTTCTAGATGCAGTTTTTGCTAAAGGAATGACTGTCCGACAGTCAAAAGAGGAGCTGCTTCCTCAGCTTCGAGAACAATGTGGCCTAGACTTGACAATTGACAGGTAAAGAGACTGCAATCCGTGAAGTTACCTGATTAAATATTACTTTAAAATGTGGTGGGTTTTTTTTTTCCTCTTGTGGAGAAAGGAAGTTATGAAAGGAGCAGAGGTAAGTTACTGTGGTCTTTGAATCGGATTGTGAATACAAACATTAATTTAGCAATTCTTGGCTTTCATCTCATGTAGAATGATACAGGGAATAATATTTACATAGAATTGCCTGTGTGCAACATGTCTACAGGTTTAGACCCGAGAAGTTTTATTCTCTCTAAGGGTGATGTTCTTCAGAAAGGAGAGCATTAAGTAAATCAGTTCACAAAAGCCACCTTCTCTCTAGATGCAGGCTCAGTGTAGGTCACTGCAGCAAACTGCCTCGTGCATTATCATAGGGTGTGAGTACAGCAGTGATATAGCACTCTTTACCCATAATCGGTTATCTCATCAAGGCTGAACTCACTTTGGGGCCTTGCTTCCACATACTCTCTACTGTTGGTTACAAGTGACGTGGTAGGTACTGCGGAACAGCTGACACCGTATTTACTGGAATGAAGAAAAACCTGTAAGATGTGGTAAGCAAGATGGTGGGGCCTTGACATATGCCTAAAATCAGGCTGGAGCAAAACACTGGAAGACAAGTGTTGGCCCTTTCCTGTTGAGAAAAGGAGTAGAAACCTAGATCTGGACCAGTTTTTTTGCCTTTCCTCACCATGACTGGGCCAAAGGATTTTTGAGTGCCATGCTTGGGTTATGTTTTAGTGCCCTATAATTATGGAGCACATCACAAAATTTGTCTGCTTTTGTGTGTGGAGAAACCATTACAATTAAAGTTTTGTACTTGTGTTTAATCTCATTTTACTTGTTTATACCTTTATTTACCTCCGTATCTAAATTAAAGCTTATCCTTTTATATTGTCACTGTATTGATGCAGTAGAACTAAGTACATAAATCAGACACCAATCCTCTTTAATCCTCCACCTCTTCCCTTCTTTCCTCCTTACCTCTCAAAAAAAAAAAAAAAAAGCGGGGGGGGGGGAGGAGCAGCGCTATTGTCAGAAGTGTTATGGGAATATTCTGTTTTCTTATCCTAAATAGGAAACTGTTTTCTTCCTCTAAATCCCTACTTGTTTCTTGCACTGAACAAGCACAACACAGGCTTGTCTTCCTTGTGTTTATGAATGATGCAGCACTAAAAGGCTGTAGTGGTACCTTGCTGTCAGGACTATTTCAGAATGTTAAACTCATTCCTTAATAAACCTAACCAAACCTTGCGTAAATGAGTTGTATTTCAGTTTTGTCAGAAAATATTAAGTTTTGATCTCTGGCAGTGGTAAGTGTTTATGAGCAGATAAAAACTCAAGTGTTTTCTTTGTGATGTATTTACAGGTTTCGCCTACGAAAGAAAACCTGGAAGAACCCAGGCACTGTGTTTCTGGATTATCATATCTATGAAGAAGATATCAATATTTCAAGCAATTGGGAGGTCTTCTTAGAAATACTTGATGGTAATAATGATATAGTGTGAAGAGAAAGTAAAGATAACGTTAGAGATTTTTTTTTCTTTAGAGAACATTGGAAAATATACTTTCCCTTTTTTCCTTTTTTAAAGATTACTGACATTTTAACAGCATTTTATTAGAAAAAAAATAGAAGCAAAAATCTGACATTTTAATAGCATTTTATTAGAAAAAAAATAGAAGCAAAAAGAATTAAAAACAATAAAAGCTTTGCATGAAGCTGGGGGGGGATTGTGCAAGTGCAGATTTCCTGTGGCTACGATGTGCTAAAGGTCTAATAGCAGTACTGTTTTGTATGTTTATTGGAAACTGTTGGACATACTGTAGTACTGTAGGCAGTTTTT
Source organism: Aptenodytes forsteri (assembly GCF_000699145.1). Classification (NCBI taxonomy): domain Eukaryota; kingdom Metazoa; phylum Chordata; class Aves; order Sphenisciformes; family Spheniscidae; genus Aptenodytes; species Aptenodytes forsteri. The sequence goes on from NW_008796218.1 coordinate 8,124,642, forward strand.
TGCATGTGTATGCTTTCATTGTACATAAAAACTGTAGGAATGCCTATACGTTAAGCTTTTATTTGTATTTAATTTTTGGACTAGTATTGGTGGTGATAGTAGTTAGCTGAAGTGTGTGTGTGTGTATGTATATACATAATACATACATAATTTGTTTTTAAAGTCAGCAGAGCTGTTCAGTCGTAGTATTTTTGACAGGAGTCAAAAAACATTCATTTTCTGTCATGAAGTGCTAACTTTTTGAACAGACCTTGGTCATCAGAACAACAACATCAGAACAAATGTTAGAGAGCAGATTGTTTCTTAATTTCTGCTTAAATATCATTAAAAATATGGCATTTCTTAAGCTATCCTTTGCATATACATTTAAAATTTGGATTCTGAATGCAAAAGCATAACTTAAGGGGCAAAAAGTAGGCCATGCTGTTTTTCCTCTAGATTAACAGATATTTCTGTTAATGGATGATGAAGAATGTGAATTCCGTTCACTCAGGAACTTTGTCCAGAAGCATACCTGGCTTAAGAAGTCTCATTTAGCTGTTACTCCAGTATCTTGGCAGCTGTGTTCAATCCTGGTATTTTTAATTTTTAACAAAATTGTGCCAATGCAAGTACAAAACTTTGAAATGAACATGGGAGGTTCAGGAGGCCTGCAGATTCCTATAGACATATGTATGAGCTCACACTTCAGTTAAAACTTTGCAGTTTTAAATATTTTTGAATTAGTTTTAGATTAATTGCTGTACTGTTTCTGTAGTGAGTAGGTCTCGGAGGTACTACTTTAGACCAGTGCAGCCCACCTAGTTCACAGAGGTGCTATATTATGGACTACAGGGCTTCCAAGTATTCTGTAATATCTTGTATAACTGTCTAGCTCTGCCCAAAAGGTGCTACTTTAATCCAGTTGTAGAAGATGCAGCTAGATCCTACTACATTCTGTGAAAATTAAGTTGTAGGTACCCGCTGCTACCACAGAGGTTGTTGAAAGAGTGTAAAGGCAGCTGCTTTAAGTTAGGGTTTGTAAGGCCTTCCACCGTCACCATTGCTTTCATCTTGTTCTTCAGCTAGATGCTGAAGACATTAGGCAGGTAAATAAGGCAACTTAGAATAATTTACAGTTAAGTTTCTTAGCATAGCAGCTTTACATCACGCTGTTGCAGACATATTTAAATTAGTTATTCTCTGGCTCTGAAGAAAACTTATGTAATTGCTTCAGACTTGAAATAAATGCCAAGAAGCACTAGGTGGCTGTATCTTCATTTCGGACAATACGTTAGTGTTGAAAGGCAGCACAAATGTAGTCATAGGCAAGCCTGTAGAAGGTATTTAGGGAGAAGCTTAAACAGTGGTGGTGGTTTCATGCAAAACAAGCATGTAATGGTAGACGTAAATGTTTATGTCACAAGTTCTGCATGCTAAATTACAAAATTGTAGTCTGATTTAGACCAAAAATAAAATCAGCCCTTCGTTATCACTTCTGCTTATCTGATTGTAACATTAATAGTATTACTCTGTCAACCAGAGAAAGCTGTTACCTGAAACTGATATAAAAAGGCTGGAGGCAGTACATACTAAAGCTCTTCAAGGTGGTAGGTGTAAAGCAGGCTTTAATAACAAGTGTATAGTTAGTGTGTGAAATCTAGAAGTCAAACATGGAAAGCTTATTTTGGTAAAGAAAGTGAAGCACATGAATAAATACCAGATTGTTGAGGGAAGGTCTCATCCAAATGCAAGATCTGGAGGTCAGCCTCTGGTTAGGTGGATAGATACTGTATGTGTAACCAAGCTGGGTGTGATGGAAAAACAGGCTCTTAAGAAGAATAAATGGCATGGCTCATAAGAGATGCCATCTATGAAAAATTCTTTGAAAGGAGTTGTTGATGATAAAGAAAAGTTCAACTAAATCCTAGTCCCTTCTTCCCTTTTTTTTTTGGTGGACTACTTGCAGCACAATTACTGGGTTACTTAGCTTGTGTGTGTATGTAGTGTACTCTTCCATATTTGAATATGCTTGTGCTATGGAAAAACCCCTAATTTTAAATAGGCTATTTCCTTCTTTCTTTCCTAGGAGTAGAAAAGATGAAATCCATGTCACAACTTGCTGTTTTATCGAGACGATGGAGGCCATCAGAGATGAAACTAGATTCTTTCCAGGAAGTAGTGCTAGAAAGCAGCAGTGTTGAAGAATTAAAAGAGAAGGTAAAATGTGCAACACGATGCAAGTTTCTTGTGGTTTCCAAGAGCCTTATTGATGTCTTCTGTTGGGAAGCAGAGAGATGTCATAGCTACAAAAATCTTGTTGCGTGGTGATTATTTTTTTTCCCAGGAACTGAGAACCTGTCCCATCCTATTACCAAAGCCATATGAATTATCAGCTTTAGTTCTTAGTGTCATATAATGGTCTGGTATCAAAGTATTTAGGTGAATGCATGCAAAAAAAAAAAAAGGTCCTATCTTGAAGTTTAAGAAGCACAACATTACCTGTGTCCCTTATCCTTGAAGAGCACATGTGAAAGAAAAGCTAAACTATTGTCACTCTGTTTTTTCAAGCCAGTATTTTGGTATTCCAAAATACCAAACCTTTCAGCCTCTTCATATTTGAATTTGAGAGCTGTTCCTCAGGGACAGTGTAACTGTACCAAGTAGATTGAACTACATTTTGGTTGGAAAGAAACATGACTTTGGTATTTTTTTTTTTCCCTTAAGGCCAGAACCCTCTAACAGGTAAGCAGACATGTGCCATCCTAGCAGAAGTCTAGAGTGGAAGTGTGTCTCGTATTGAGACTATTTTATTAATCCAGTATATCACAGGGTTCCATTCTTAGAGAAATGGTTATTTATATGTGGCAACACCGAGATGTAAGAAGGCCACCTTGGATGCTGAGGCTGGCAAAAATCCTAGTATCAGTGAAGTCTGCCAAAGTCTTACCTTACTAAAACACTCAGCGCTTGTAAATTAGAGGTTAGTTCATAGGCTGGAAAGAGGAACGTTGTTCAGCTACCATAGAATGCAACAGCCTTGGATTTGTGTACCTACACAGATTAAGCTATGGACTGGTTTCTCGTATTCTTCAGGTAGAAATGAAGTTATGACTACAGGTTCTTGCATGCAGTCGTCAAGATTTCCTCTTCACTTGTATCTGAAGAAAGAGTTGGTGGTTCTTGTTTTCTTGTCTTAAGAATTGATGTGCAGGGAGCCATTTTAGCAGCATTCTCTCTGAGAGGCCTTAACCCTTTTACTCCCACCAGTAATAAGAGAAACTTGAATTTGACACGTCTGTAGTAACAGATGCGTTCAGCCAGCTCTTCTCTTTCAGACAAATTTTATTAGCAGAGCGTAGGACTAATACATTTCAGAACTTGTCTGGCTTTTGTCAGTATTGTTTATCCATCCTAGCTTCCTAAGGAAATGAGAGTTAGAAAATTACACTGGCTGTTAGTCTTTTCTCACCATCAGTTTAATTTGAACACGTCTGTTTTAACAGCGGATTTGAAAGAGGCAAGAATCTTAGAGAGGAAATCTCTTCAAGCTTTGGGAAAATAAGCAGCCAGAGATAAACACAAATCGAAGTTAGTGTCTGCATTGCTATGGAGACGAGACTGCAGCCTGCACTTGAGTTAAGGGCGTGATGAGACTTTTGAGTTAAGCACCATGAGACTGTTCAGCAGAGGGAGGGCTCCGCCGAGGCTGTGCCAGGCACAGCTGGGTGACCCTGTGACAGGTGCTAGGTAGGACTGGGCAGTGGCAGTGGGGGACAGGGGGTGCACCAGGGAGGTGCATGGCAGGGGCAGTTGCAAGGGGGAAGAGCGGCCAGTGGTGCTTGTTGGGGAACTGTGGGGTGGTTATGGGAGGACGTGCAGGTGTATGGAGATGGGTTTGTCATGCATATTTCATGGCTTTGCCTGCTCCCAGGCTGGCTGGATAATAGTTTTCCTTTCGTACAGGGAAACTGCTGAGGGCTAGCTGATAGACCTGAAGGTTTAACGTGAGGCAGTTGGTCTCCTTGTATCTTGGAACTTGGCTGTTACTAATTAATTGTTTCTATTAACGTTTTTCTGTCACCCCTTCACTGTTAAGAGAAGTGTGATGAAATGCTATCACAGCAAGTGTCACTTGTGACACGCTGGTAACTTCAGAAGTGGAAGAAATTTGTACCTTGTCACTGTAATTTTGTACTAATACTTTGGATCATTGGAGGACTTCCAAATATTTCAACTGACTTCTAGATTTGGCGGGTCTGTTGACTTTATGTAGACACTGTGTAACGTTATTGTGGAATAGTATTAAATCCACCATTTTTCTTCGCTTCACAGCTGAGTGAAATAAGTGGAATACCCTTAGAAAACATAGAATTTGCAAAGGTAAGTAAGATTTTGTCTATTTTTACCTTTTAATGGCATGGATGTGTGATTATGAGTGTTATTCACTAAGTAAGTGCTGCTTCTCAGGGTAGAGGAACGTTTCCATGCGACATTTCCATACTAGAGATTCACCAAGACTTGGACTGGAATCCTAAAGTATCTACGTTGAATGTCTGGCCTCTGTACATTTGTGATGATGGTGCAGTAATATTTTATAGGTATGTATCTTATTACAGTATAATAAAACATGCAAAAAAATCTGTGTATAAGATTTGCGGGGTGATGTAATCAACAGAAGCATAAAAATACCCTAGTGTCTTAAAGGAAAGAGGGTTTAAAACATTGAGCTGAGATGTTTGTGCTCCTCAGCTTCCTAAAAACCTGAATATTAATTATGTTTATTGTTTAAGAAAACAAACACCGCACCCTTTTATTCAGTCCTCCCTCCCAAACCATTGAAAATAACGCTGAACACAAAACTAGTTGCTGTGCTTTAGTGTGTATCTGGATTTAATCTCTTTAAATAGAACCATATCCCTTGTGGAGTCTGTGAGAGTCTTGCCATAGTTTTTAGAGAGCAAGGATTTTATTTTCCAAGTTTATTTCTTTGAGAAATTAGTATGGCTTCTTTGGAAAAAAGGATGTTATGATGAAAATTTCATTAACATGAAAAATGTTCATCAGCTGGCGGCAGTAGCCCAAAGGCACTATTTGAGGACGAAGAGCTTGAATATTGTCATTTCTGCTAAACTTGGAGGGTGGGGCAACCTTATGAACACATTGCTCCTACGCTGTTTTTCATAATTACACTTGGGTTTGGGGGAAACAGCTGGCTGGTAATGTGCTGGCCTTGAAGAAAAAGATTTGGGAGAGTGGCTGGGAGTTTCTTGTAGGGGCTGGCTGACATGCTGCTTCCAACTGTTGGCACTGTGACCGATGGAGAGCAGAGTCGTAGTTGCCTACAAAGAATAGGAGTTACCAGGTAGATGGAGGAGTACAGGCTTGTTTCTTGCTGCTTTCCCCTGGGTCTGCTGTCAGTTAGAATACTGAACGTCTGTCTTAGAAAAGCAGGTTTAGACAGATTGTTAGGTTCTGGAGAAGAAGAAAATAATCTGTAAGGAGCATTATGTTTAGTTGTGTTTTTTACCAGGTTGCTCCAAGTGAAAAAATTACAGAAATCTAATTATGGTTATTGTATTAATCTAAACTTTTTAACATATATATTCACATTGTAGGGATAAAACTGAAGAATTAATGGAATTAACAGATGAGCAGAGAAATGAACTGATGAAAAAAGAAAGCAGCAGACTCCAGAAAACTGGACACCGGGTAACCTACTCTCCTCGTAAAGAAAAAGCACTAAAAATTTATCTGGACGGAGCACCAAATAAAGATTTGACTCAAGACTGATACTCGCTATAGCATTTTCCCTGGGGAATTTTTTTGTTTAAAATAAAAAGGTTCACTACTACTGTGTAGTGCCATTACGGCAGGACACTCATTAGGTGTAAAGCGCTGACACCAGCACTGATTGGGCTGTGTTACCAATCAGAAGCGCAGTGCCCCGTTGGGTCACTGTTTGACTTGGAATCATGTTGTGCACTATAGTCAAATGTACTGTAAAGCTAAAAGGGATGTGCAAATAAAAGATTGGAACTAAAAAGTGGGCGGGGAGGGAAACGAGTGGTAATTTTTGAGGACAGTGTGCACATAGTAGCTAGTGAAACTAGCCTCAAACAGGATACTCATAGCTTAATAATAAAAGCTGTGCAAAGGCCATGAAAGAATCCTTTTTTGTTTGTTTCACTGATACACGCATTACCTCATCAGAGAGTCTGAAGTAAATGTTAACACATTGGTTGTAGAAAAGCAGCAGAAAAGGGTCGAAGATGAAATGGAAGTGCTGCACGTATAAGGTTTTAGAATATTCTTCCATAAAACAGGTAGGCTGAGAGGTGTCTGCAGAAAGCTGCCAGCAGGTGTTGGTTCATTTTGCAGCAGTGCTGTTGTAAGGTAAACTGGTTTTTAATAGGTTACGGAAGCCGATGAGCAGCTCTATTATATTGCGTTCAATGTGTAAATAAAATTTGCCCTATACATTCAACAGAACTGCAGTTCAGCTATTTACTATGGTATTTCTTTTCACATATCAACATTCGTTGTGTACATTTGGAAGTATAGTTACCTATTTAAATTTGTATTCATTTTATGTTTGACGATGCTGGGTAGTTTAGGGTTGTATTTCCCCTTGTTAATGAAGTTTTTGTTTGTTCAGCTACTTTTTGTACATTTTGTTTTTGAGACTATTACAAGTTTGCATCTTCTCCACCCACTGAAAGTCATTTTATTTTTCCCAGAGTTGATTCCGTAGCTATATGTAGTCAAATATCGGGGCAACCTCTAACACCTCAACATAGAAACTCGGTAGTTCAGGTTGTGGTACAGAGACTGATGCAGTCAACATGATTTCATTGCAAAGCCTAGGAACAGCAATTTTTTGCTTTGGTCCATAAAGATCAATAGAGAACAATTCTCCGTAGTTTTTGGAAAACCACCTAATTTATAACAATCACAAGATTTTGGTAAACTTTTTCATGCCGGATGCTGTTTACAACAATGAACATGCCAATAAAACATTTGTTCATTCTGTTGTGTTATTTTAATCATTAAGTGCTGTGGGTTTTATTTGAAAAATTATGCAACTATTTCATGGAAATACAGACTTCTCAAGGCAATGTCAGAATTGTAAGGCTGTGGGTATATATGTGTGTATATGCACCCCCCCATGTGTGTACACAGTATTGCAGGAAGTGTTTTGTAGCCTGTCTGCTGCTCCTCTTTGCTTATATTCGCACCAAATTTTCCTTCAACTGTAAGATTCCTTTTCCAGAATTGAATTCCTCACCAGTGAAACTTCTAAGTTCCAGATGTGATTGGCAGCTAAGTTCTGCTCCAGAGAGGAGAGAGTAACTGAATGTTCAGTTCTTCCTTGCATGCTGACCCACAGCAACCTAAAAATCCTGAGGAATCTGGCAGCTTGAAAACCAGGCGCTGCGCAGAGGAATTCCCTCGTTCTTCCGCTTCTGTTTGACCTGTGCCACCTCTTGTCCAACATAGATGAGGTGGAAGCAGGAGCAAAGGAAGCATGGAGTGAGTACCACCCAGCAGGTAGAGTACTTCATTAAACTACCATTTACTTATGTATATAGGCTGCTGAAGGATCCTTGGAGGTTTTGGAAGAGAGAAAAAAATTAACTATCAGATGGGTCCTGGACATTTGGAGAGGCAAAAATCTAGAGATGGAATAAAGCAGGGTTAAGAAAAGAATTCCAAAAACTGCTTGCTTAATCTCTAGCCCTATTTAGGAAGCTTCCGTTGGGAACTACTTTGAAGAAGTTAATTTTAAACCTGTAACTCTTGACAGAAGTCTGGATAGAGGACTGAGGGGCATCCTTATGATTTCCTGTCCAGTGGTGCACTTCCTTCTGCGTAAGTGTGCTGGAATATATTCTGGGTTGTTCTGGGAGACATTTTTCAGCATCTGCTTTACATTCTGATCATGTCAAACATTTTTGAGTTTGGCCATGGGCATTTTAAAGAAATGAAAAGCCTTGAGTTTCTAATTTGCTTACTTCAGCAGAAATCTTACGGAACTTCGGATGAATACTAACACTTTCTTTCAGGGATTGAATAATGTTATCCTTAAGTAGGGCAGTATTTACAGACAATTACTGCTTTTATGAAGTATTTTTTAACAGGAAAATTGCAATGATATTTAATTCTCTTTGTATAGATGGGCTGCCTCTAAAGCACAATCATTTTATTAGGGATAGAAAGGACAGGTAAATTCAGTGAGCTCTGAGCATGCGTATGTGTGCGTGTGTTGGTGTGAGAATTGGTGGTAGAAATGAATCCTTAAATTAAGTCAGACTGTTCTGATGAAGTGTCCTTCCTGTTCATAATGATAATGGTTAACATTTAATTCTGGTACCCAAGGAATTTGTTGAAAAGCTTTCATAAACCAGAAGCAGTGAAGGACTTGCAGGCTAGTAGCACAGTCTTGTAGCTGTTCTTGTTAAGTTGTTGGTGCTTTACTGTTCCAAATTAGACATAGCGGTAGGGATTATTTGGGAAGAAGCTCCATGAAAAGTTACTTGGCTGGAGCCTCATGTCATCTTTAACCATGTGAAACAACAGATGGTGAAATCTATACGCCAAAAAAACATTAATAGTGGAAAAGCCATTGTAGCAACCTGTTTGTTGAGCGGCTGGGAGCTGGGGAGTTTGGATTGCTATCGATTTAAGAAATCAGTGACCTGTTAAGATGCCAATGATGATCACATTTTGTAACATGCACAGATTTATGCCTATGAAGTGTATTAAAAGCACAAACTATTTCTCAAAGAATTTTCTCTGGATGTAATAGAATCAAGTAGGAGAAGCACAAGTCTCTAAATACAAGAAGCTATTTAAGTTGGCTTACTGCTAAACTGAAGTAATGAATTTATGTTCACTGCCTCTCTCTCTCAAAAAGGGTAGGTGATGATGGAGTATAGTCAACAGATCCTTTAATCATTACTACCCAAGAAGTATGTTCATGCAGTGCAGAATGCTGCCATATATGTGGCGCACTGTATTTAGCTCTAGCTTAGGCATAGCCTTGTAACTGTAGCTGCACTATTCTTCTATATATTGATACCGACAGACTCGGTGTACAACAGAGAATCTGTACTCTCTGTATTCAGCCCATTTGGCTGTTCTGCAATTTTAAATAGTTTATTTTGCCCTTGAGAGAGAGAGCCCTGAACAGTGAAGTTGAAAGTTCCTATATAGAAACCAACGTGTCATATGGATGTAAGTATGTACACAGTATTTGTTACTTATATGGAAAATGTTGTAGGCTTTTTTGATGTATGCCCCATATGTAGTGGGGGAGGCCAATGACCATGGTATGTGAACGTATAAAACGCAAGGGATACTCTAGCTATGGAACACCAGTTTTCAAGTTACACTGAAGGCTGCTGCAGGACAGATGGCATCCATTGTACACAGCTGAAAAGAAGCTCCGGGTATATTCATCTAAAAGGGTAAGCATCCTTTATCTCTTTCCATCCTTCCACAATCTGTGTGTGGTGGGGGGGACATGACACCCGGAATCTCTGTTGCAGCTTCACTGATTATATTTTCTAAAGAAAAAATAAAAAATTGCTTAAAATCAATGACTAAACCAGTCCAAAGTAGATGGTTCTTACCCTAGAAAAAGAAACAATTCTAAACATATGTACTCAAAAGTCACTCTACAGTCACTAATAACTTAAGATTATTTATGCTTATATGTATTTTTTTAAGGAGTACAAGTACTGATAAGTTTATTTCTAATGTACAAGGGGAAAGTACTAATCCAGAAGAAACACTGATATATTTCTCATTTGTCTTTGACAGAAGGTTTGGTCCAAGGATTGAACGAATTCAACAATAATTTGAACATGCAGGTTTGGTGCACAGAAAAGGATGCTCATTGAAGACCTTGTTTATTGCACTTCTATCCAGCAGTATGTGTTTAGGGTTTATATAAGCAAGACACTAGACAAAAATTTCTAGAAATAACTAACTAAACTGTCTGGTGATTGGACTTTAAATTTCATCTCCCAAAAACAGGTCTTGAGCTGAGTCAGGCTCAGGCTTCAAACCGGCTTGGTCCTCCAGACTTTCTAATTCCTTACGCACTTCCTGAATGACACTGCTTTCTTCATAATCAGAAAGAATATCTCTGGGTATCAAGCTGAGAAATGGCATCTCATCCATGATTAAGGGATCTTCTTTTTCATTATTCCTGGTTTCGTTGGCAGACGGTTCACACACAGATGTAGTGCTGTGGCTGTTGGAAAAAGAGACATCTCGTCATATAGTACATCTTTCACATTCTTTTGCTAGGTCCTTAATAAAATTCTTCATTCCCTCCCCACATGAAAGCATGTTAAATGTATAATACTGTCAGATCTACCATACTGACTTCATAAACATCTGGTTTTTACGTGCTTGACAGCTGGAGAGTTAAAGATGAGATTTCCACATACAGAGCTAGAACAAAGATCCTAATAGCAAAAAATGATACGGGGACACAAGATGGCAGTGGACCTTGGCACAATCTGGCCCTTCTACCTACAATCACGGTGACTAGTCCTTTCTGCTCATGTCATAATGCCAAGTTAAGGAACATGATACTCCAGCTTAAAAGGAATGCAGAAGAAACATTGTTTGCCATCAAGCTGTAGAGTTGAGAAAACTGTGAGCGTTATTTATATATTTGGTTCTAAATAGGATAGTGTAATAGCTGTATTTGCTGCTGTCTTTGTTTTGAAAAGTGGCTTCGGTTGCCTGCAAACAAACATCCCACATTTGTTGTAGGAACTTTAAAAGGGAACAAGAATGACTTATATTTGTTGACAAGAGGCAGGGGAATAGAACTTGATCACGGTGCATCCGCTATCTCTCTGCACTGCATGGGACAGAACAGGGCTACGGGTTCTTGTGACAGTGCAAGGTGACCACTGCTTGTGCCAGGCACCCCTCAACAACTGCTTACAGCTGCAGCTTCTTTCGCTGGAAACAAAGGGTAAATGAACTAAAGATGTTCCTGAAGCTTATTTTGTGTACGCTTTGAATGCTTGTATGTTTTGCTTTCTAGGAGTTCTAAGACTTCTGTTTGTGGGCAGACTATCCCCGTATTCTCTAGGATATAATCTGGTAGTTTGTGTTTATCACTCACTAGTAATATTTAGCCAAGGGCCATTTCAAGCAGAGATGCGCTGTTTCTTTTAATAAAAAATATCTGAATCTTCAAATTCAGCACGTAAATTCACAGAAGCAGCTTTATCTTACTGTCCATGCGAGTCACAGGCAGGTGGTATGCACAGTATTGCTGTATTTGTGATAACCCTAAACAGATAAATAATTCTTGTGACTATAGCTGGACAGTTCAGTTATACTCGCACCCTAATTCATTTCTGTATTTCTGTATCTTCATCTGAAATGTTTTCCTTCTTACTAGACATGACATTTGCCGACTTACCTTCCCTGAGGTTAATGGTACTTGCACATTAACTAAAATTTTGGTGCTGGAAAGGATGGGATCAACTCTGCTTGCTTCCTTAGGTCACATTTATGAAACAAAATGTTATCCAGTTACTTTCCATGCATGAAAAAAATGTAGAAACAGTTGGACACAGAAGAAGAGAGAAATATTAATCTACATCTCTGTCACAGCTATGGTGTCTTGTTGAAAGTTAATGTAATGAAAATGGTAGTGTAGGAACAAACTTGGAGAGCTTATTTCATCGATAACATGTAAATTTTCTAAAAATGCTTTGACTGAAATCTCACTTTCTCCTAATGAAATTGCAGATAATGCAAATAACTGTCCTTTTAAAGAATTATTAAAGGCATGATATATTAAAGGTTTTAGCTTCTAGCCGACAATACGGAGTCAGCCTGCTTCCTATTCCGTGAAACTCGATACTGAAGAAGTCTGCACAGTATGAAGTGTTTCAAGTCTGAACAGCAGATTATAAGTCAGCTGTAGGGAAACTGGCTTCTCAGGTTAGTTTGAAACTGAAGGAAAGTGCAAGCAAAGATACCTTTTTTTCTCTTGTGATAGAAATGACCTTCTGTACAGTTGATCAATAGTACAGGAACGTGCCTGTTTATACTTACTGCATGTATTAAAATGTCTTTAATATGTCTTATGTATGAAAGCAAGCAAAACATCTAAGAGAATCCCGATCTAACATAGAAAGTTGTGGACAAGAGCTGTATGTAGAGAATTAAATTGGAATGATGCATCTCGACAACTGTTAGTACTTTCTGATTGATTAAAAAGCAGCACCAGCCTGGTACACAAACTTAATTCACGCTGGATTAAGGTGAGCAGTAAGTTTGAGAAAGTTTCAAGGCTACTGATGAGAAAAGCGGTCAAAATACTTTCTAGTGTGGAAGAATCTGCAAATTCTGCATCTATTTACCACAGAAAGAGACCCCTCAAAAATTTCAAGCAGCTTGCTTGCTTGCCCGCCCAGTTTTGATCTTTACCTCTGAGGTTGGCAGATCAAGCCACTTGCGCATGGGCATTGCTCAAGTACTCCATCGGGTTCCAGTTCCCAGGTGATCAGGTTGAGAAGTCTGTTTGAAGGATCATGGCAGGGTTCACCTTCTTCAGGTAATGGAGTGCACACAGGAAACAGTAGTTCTGCATGCCAGAGTAAATTAATTTTATGAGAAGTCGTTAACTGTCTGTCTGCTAAACTGAGATGACCTAGTCTTTAAGTCTACATGCAAGATATAAAAGGACAGACTTGACCTCCTTTTAAGTTCCCTTATGTGTTAGGGAGCCGTAACTTGATGTTCTTTCCACTAGGTGGAAGTAAGACATTTGAAGTTTATGCTTAATGAGCAAGATCAACTCCTGCTTCTTCACTACTGTCAATACAGTAGTACTGCACAACTCCATCCCTTGGAGATTTGGAAGACTGTTCTAAAAGAAAACTAACATTACAGTGAATTCTTTGCAATGCAGAGCATTTATGGTTTAAAATCATATCTCTATTTTAGGACTTATTTTTTCTATTTCTTTGCAGAGGTTACAAATACAGAGCAATTGTTCAGAGACTAAATAATGAGGTTACAAGAACTACTACTCAGCCATTTAATTTGTTACAGTAACTTTACAATACACAAAGCTGTCTGCTGGCATTTGGGGCTTGGCACCCTTGTTTCTGCACAGGGGTGAATTTCAACCTGTGTAAGAAATTATTTAGAAGGATAAGTCATTTGGGTTTCCTGATGCTAGTAACTTATAGTGTCAATCTTGAATTCAGCTTGTCCAGATGTTCCTATCAAACCTCCCTTCCTCCTCTTGTCTTCATTCGCCTCATTTTTTGTGGTATGGCAGAATAAAATATGTGAAGAGTTCAGAATTTAAGTTTTTAAAACAGGCTTGGTCAAAATGCATATACACACACACATATGCTTTGATACACATGACTTATCAGTTCCTAATTCCAAAACAGATTATATCTTAAACAGCAAATGCTCCATAGTTTACTACAGTTTTATATAAAAATACACATGTAAAGAAGTCCAATCTTTATTAGGACAACCTTTTGCAATACTCTAGTGATGGAGAAAGGCCTCAAGGTTAGGCCTAACCTGAAAAACCCTAAAGCACTGCTAAAGCAGACAACCATAGAGAATAAAAATTCATTGTTATTAATCAATAGCTCTATTTAAAGTTTTAATAAGTGTTCCATCAATTTTAGTCAATATTCTTATCTATTGTATTGTTCCTTTCTGAGTTACAGGTTTGTACTAAATTTCATTTCAAGCCAAGCACTAACTTACTCTCACATTAGTGTGAATGTATTATGCAGCTGAAACAATCATCATGAAGACACAGCTTGTTTGGATCCCATAGGAAATCGGGGTTACAGAAGCAGTATTACCCTCACAGTAGACTAGCGTAGTGCTACTAACACCAATGGGATGCATACTACTAATTTACTCATTGCTGCAGCATAAGCTGATTCAGTCCTGCATGGTGAAGGTAACAGGTGTTTATTTAAAAGTGCTCATTTCAGAATCAGAGTACAAAGAAATCTCTGACAGAGCTTGGCAAAACCTGTAACTGCTTTAGGCAGAAACCTGATGAAAGGGAAAAAAGAAAAAACCCTGCTCTAACCAAAACTTGCTGAAATCGAACTTATTATCATCAAAGGTCCAATATGTAATGCTCAAAATTAACAAGGAAAAGCTGAGCAGACCCATGTGCCTTTAAATGGTGTTTGAGCTTTCTCCTTTGTTTTCCTGAAATGCCCTAGTAGCCTGATCCACCAGCAGCCTGATGGCGGGACACGCAGCCCAACCAGCAGCGAAGGTACAAGGTCAACACTTGCTCATAGCAAGAGACAGGAAAAAAGCTGTCTAGAGAAGTATGTAGAAAGATGGTTGCAATTGTATCCCATCACTACAAAATTAAGGTGAACTATGCCAAAAGCAGCGAGGAACTAGTATGGGTATAAAACAGCAGAAGTTGAGCCCTGACCAGGCAGGATTTAGGACTGATTTCAGGCCTGATATTTTCTCCTCCCTTCTGTAAATCAAGTTTTGTGTTCCCATGTGGACTGACAACAAAATCTGGAACATCATTTCTCTATGTATCTTGGCTGTCCCGTCAGTATTGCATAGCGTGGTGCCCTGGAAGGCTCATATAAAACTTGGAGTATGAAATGTTATCTGTGGTCTGATTCTGATGGTCTGCTTGCTGATGGGAAGGAGAAGCCACTTTCAATAATTCTCATTAATTTCTCTTGTATGTTTTAAGATCTCTTATTTTTGCTCTATTGGGGGAAAATTTGACACACAGCTCTGCTACTTTTGAATGACTGAGACTCTCCTTTAGAAACAGTAGATTTTTGTGCTTCTCATGCTGGTCTCATCTCTAGCGTGCAATAGGCTTTTCTTTCACCATTGTGCAGCCCTATCAGACTGTTTCTCACTCCTAATTCTATTAAACTTTTGTAATGAAGTTAACATGGTGTGCTCCACAGGCCAAAGCAGAATGACCTATTGATTCTGTAGAGATTTAACCACTTCACCCAGGCAAAAGAGCTAAATATTAACACTCCTGTATTATAAAATGAATAGGATAAAAAGCAAAACCTCTGTACCTTTCTGAAAAGCACAGCACATTCCAGGGTTGCAGTCATGTTGGTTCTCACAAATGGTGCCGTTCTCTCCTTTTGAAGTGGATTTCCTGCACTCACCCCAAACGCAAAGCTGGTCTCCACAGCATTCAACATCCCGTGAGCAATGCTTGCAAATGGAAAAAGCACGTGACAAAACTGTCACTCTAGCACTAATTGCATATATCAACAGCCAGCTAAACATAGAATTAGACCCTGCTCCTGAAGACAACTGCATATATGTGCTTTAAATATGTGCACGTCATACAGAACTGCTTAGGTTCTCAACTTCAAGCATACATAGACCTAATTGCCAGACGGAAACCTCCGCAGCAGAGTAACAGCACTCTTTCTATACTATTATACTTTCAATCTTAGAAAATCTAAATTCTTATTTTAGCATTTACATGAAAATTGATTAGCGGCCAAATATCCTACGGTGTAATATGGATTTCAGGACAGCCTTTTGCAATCAAAGAAAACAAAAATTAATAAATGAAACATCAATGGAAAACATTACTGATTTTTTTCCATTGTTAAATGCAGTCAGGAATTTACAATTTGTTCAGAAGGATTGCTTTCAAAGAGCAAAGCAATAAAGTCTTAGTAAAATCCAATTTTTAGCTGTAATAAGAACCAGACCTCATTTGTAATCAAGAATCTTTGGGAAAAAATCTCTTTGAAAAAAATTTCTTTGAAAATCAGAAATGCAAATCTCTAGCTAAACATAGCTTTGTATGACAATTGTCCCAGTGCTTCAACTATACACACCTAATAAATCAACCTAGTAAAAGTAGTGTCTCACTTTGTTTCTTTTTTTAGGTAGTTTGATTAACATCTTAAAGATTCCTAGTAGGTCAGCTTTTTAACAGCTTTTTTTCTGTCTGTGTAAAGCCCTGTCCGGGCAGCCAAACAAAATCAGAATTTCTTTTCCAGTGGATCCTACAGGAAATGCTTAACACAGAGCAAGAAGTAGGACTATGCTAGCACTATTAAGACCTGCTAATTAAAAAGAAAAATGTTTTGTAATTGTGGGGGTTCTAGATCAGGGATGTGATCCCACCACCTTCAGTCTGAGCTCACTTCACAACAGGAGTGTAGGACCCAATTTTTACTTTCTTCATCCTACAAATGTTCTACATGAGAACTGCAAAGAAAGGGGGGGGGGGTAGGTGCTAGGTCATCCCAATCTTGATTTTTAATTACTCCATGTTAACATGAAAAATTATCAGATTAGCATTTTCTAAAATACGAAGAATAAGCTTTCTTAATGACACGAGCATATATTCAGGACTTATGTTTAAGCTAGCATTCACTCCACTGAAGTCAATAGAACTCCCTGAAGTTATCAAGATAAGTATTTAAATCGTTTCAGGAACAGCCTTGTGCTTTTAGATTATTATAATCTTATTGATTACATGACTTTACAGCAAGGTTTGCTTGCTTGTAGACTTAACTGTGTGCAAATGCTTTGAGGACTGAATTTGTTTCACAAGAGGCCATCAGCAGAACTTAGATGAAAAGGGACAGTCAGATAAAAGGCCTTTTTCCACAGACTGCTCTTAAACTGGATTTTCACCACAGAAAATGCCTGAACTTCTCAGGCACCTGTCACATACAGAAGATAATCTAACCATAGCTACTACCAAGAACATTTATCTTTTAGCTCAAAAGACAGGCATTTACCGCTTCCTGAGGTTCACAGATTCAAATAATGTAAGTGATCCATGTAAGAGGATCATTTACAGTAACAATTGCACTACAGCATTGTACAAGTTGTCAATGAAGGGAAGAGTGCAGGCTGCTGCAATTCTCTGTGAATCAAGAGCTGGAAATACCCAACTGTCAGCTGAGCGTTAGAAGCTGGCACAGTATTTCCTCTTTGCCCATTCCACTGGCAACCTACAATGTGTTAGTTTACGCTGCCCTTAGGCCACCTAACAAGTCAAGTTTGAGTCAGGAGGAGCAGAGTGTAGGTTTTAAAGCATATGAGAACAGAAACCTTATAACTTAGTTGTGTTAACAAGCAGAAAAAAACCCAACCCAAAACACTCTACACATCCTTTTTGAACCTCATGCAGAAAGCTTTGCATCTTGTTTTCTGTGAATTTTGACTTGCTGACATTAGCAACAATAACTTAATATATTGAGTTTCTAAAGACCACATAAAATCACATCTCATTCAGGACTTACTGTATGCTGGGTTTTACAGAGCTGACACTTGTATTCAAAGGTGGAGAACTGGCAATATTTCCCTGTTTCACAGTCTTCATCAATGATACACTCCTGAAGAAAAGGATAAAAGTGTAATTTGCACTGTGTAACAGAAATCCATACCTCTTCTTGAAATACCAGAAGGTCTTGATTGATTATATTTCTTATTTGGGAACCAAGAAAAAAAGCTTGCTTCAGTTCTTCATACAACCACAGTTCTGTAATAGAACAATGCTATCTCCCTGGCATACCTAAATATTTTGGTCTCAAAAGTGTTAGGTGGCTTTACTTCTTGTATAAATATTAATACCAGCAACCTCAAAAAAATAAATTATCTTGTTCTGCAGGGATATTGGGTTTGTGTGGCAAGGTTTTGGTAGCGGGGTGGCGCCTCTAAGATAACTTATTTAAGAAGAGGGGGGAAAAAAACCCTGCACAACAGCAATTGCAGCCAGAGAGAGGAGTGAGAATATGTGAGAGAAACAACTCTGCAGACACCAAGGTCAGTGAAGGAGGAGGGGGAGGAGGTGCTCCAGGCGCCAGAGCAGAGATTCCCCTGCAGCCCGTGGTGAAGACCATGGTGAGGCAGGCTGTCCCCCTGCAGCCCATGGAGGTTAATGGTGGAGCAGATATCCACCTGCAGCCTGTGGAGGA
>NW_008796218.1:8143270-8164463 GCF_000699145.1 Aptenodytes forsteri
TTTTGGGGGGGGGGGGGAGACATTTGCATTAAATCTATTCTACTTGTATTAGAGTACAGTTGTGATTCGTTACTTGTTGGCTGTTTTTTCAGATAGGGAGCAAGATCGAAGGAAAGAGGCTACACTACAGCAGCTGCAGTAGCCGAGAGTATCTTTATGCTCTGTGGGAGACCATTCTGCAACAGTTTTCTTGATCCCAGGTCAGGTAGCTTTATGCTGTCTTTCCTCTTCCCCAGCAACATTAGTGCTGACCTCAGAAACTTTGCGGCATGGTTAGCTTCCCTAAGCCAGCAAGGACAGCCCTAAGGGAAAAAGGGAAATGTGTTTCCTTTTCCTTTTAACTGCTGCTCTGTGCCCCTTTGCAAAGGACAGACAAATTCTTCTCAGGCAAACATAAGCATCTTTGCAGTGCCTAAGCATATTTATAAGCAGCAGCTTCTATGCTGAAAAACGCAGTGCTTTCCACAGGACTGGTAATGTTAAACGTTCCTGGGACTTCATGGTAACAGCAGCGCTACCTTACAGCCAGTACTTCTGGGAAGCAGTAGATGTCACACACCATTTGATTTCCTTTCCTTGGCTGATGGTACGCCTCTCATGTACCTATCACCATAGCATCACCTGCAAGCTCACAGCTGCAAATGTCTAAATACCTACATGTGTAAATTTTAAATCCTTACTTTAATTTAATTTGAATATTGCAAAATATGCCGGAGCAGATTCTCAACTGACATCATTCCTCTGGCATCCCCCTGCTGTCGATGGAGCGAATTTACATTTAGTAACATTCTAGTCTGTCGAAGAACATGATTTCCACATCACATGGTTTTGAAACGCACGTAACAAACTCAATGTTTCCGCCCCACACCTTGTTTGCTGCACAAGAGTATTCAGCAGACAGGTTTGAACGCTAATTTAAGATTGACAAGTACTGAAGAGCCACATACATCCTAGGCAAAGAAAAGCCCCACAGTTTCCTAATGCATCAGCCTCTGCTACCCAGCTAAGACACTAGAGTAGGCCTCAAGCTAGCAAGGTGCTTGAGCACATGTTTAGCTTTTCAAACCTGGAATCATTTCATGGCCTTAACAAAAATGTTCATGTGAGAGGGACACCTGAGTTCCCATCTGAATCATAAACTCAGACTAAAGTTTCTTCACCCAGAGGTCCCACAAGCACTGTGGTAGAGACGGCTCACCTTTTTTTCACGCTGCACAGGGTGAATGTACAAACTGGTCAGAAACTCTTCCCAGAATATAACTCTGCAGGTATGGCAGTGAGGACAATATAGAGAGTATATGGTTGTGTACCCCTGAAGTGTCTGGTTCACAGGGAGGGGGTGTTTCCTCTTCCCATATAATGGTTACCTCTTCAAAATCACATGATTAACCCTGTTCTCTAAAATGTGTTTTCTCCAGGCTGGAAACAATCTAGCCAACAGAAGAATAGCTCATAGCACCATTCTGAGTCACTTGTACTGCATTATTGGTTTGCACCATCATAAGGTTGATGCCACCTTTTTGCTATTGGTCAATTAAAAAAAAAGAAAAAGCAATTATACAAAACCCCCTGAATTCTCTGAAGAAACCACTTGACTGCTCTTTGGCAGATGTTAATCTCACTTGCTGGAGCAGATAAACTGTCGTCTGTGTAACCTTTATTGAAAGTTCCAACTAAACTTTTAATTTTCTATTTCTACTTTTTTAGATCGTTTCTCCCCAAACTGCTGACTTCTTCCACCCCATCCCAGTTGGGTTTTGTGTTTCAGCTGGACTGAAAATTATCTCAGCAAGAAGTTTAAGTGAAGCTCTTTTTAATTACTATAATCACTGAAAGAAGGAAAGATTACATTGTGAAACAGCTATACTGTCTTCAGATCTTCTCCAGATTAAACCTTATGGAAGCTTCTTGCCCTGCGTGAGACAAGGCTGCTCTGCATGAAGAGCAGCGCCTCGTCTAAGTTACCCATTTTGGTCATCTGAGATGTTTTCAAACAGTTAGATTACCCAGAACATAGAACAGAAGCCAAACATAGTCTGGGGCCTGCTGATTCTTTTCAAGTCAATGACACAATATTTCGGTTATATGTTTATAATTAAGAAGCAGTTGTTTCAGCTATTTAGAGACATTAGTATCACCAGGTCTAGGCTGCTATAAATTATCATAATGTTTTTGCAGCTTCATTATTCCAGTATAATGTGTGTTCTGCTTGTTTGCTTTTGTGTTGCTACATAATCAGGTGGGTCAAAATCCAAATGTTATATAGTATGTCTGAGGTTTTGTGGTTCCAAGTTAGCAGTTAGCCACTTCTCTTCAACAGCCATGCTCTTTCTGGCCAATTTTCTGTCTGTAGCTTTGTCAGCTTCTTTTATGAATCCCTCTGTATAATCCATACTCAGAATAAACTATACTGTTTCATTCCTGTTCCATCCACTTTCAGGCAAACAGCCAGGTCTCAGTGTAGTCAGTTTTTCCAGTTGTCCCTTTCCACAGAGGAGAAGTCTTGCCATAATCATTTTTAAGCTCATGGAATAACTCTCTCAAGCTCTAAAACCACCTAACACCAAAATTGCAATTCTCCAGTCACTGCTTTCTCTTGCACTAATGAGTCCCCCACCAAAAAACTTTTTTTCTCCTCTTACTGAATTGTGTCCCACCAGCTCAGACTTCCAGTTTTATGAGGATTTTCAGTTGGGGAAAAAATCCCTTCATGGTTTTCTTTCCGGGCATGGAAAAAGCTTGCTTTCATATGCTCTCTGTGAAATTTTGTGCCGCGCTCAAAACCAACTTCCTTCACCCAGCTATTATAATCCATAGTCAATGCAGAACTCAGTAATGCTTATACATGCATATGTGTAACCATTTATCTTCTTTTTCTCTTTTTTTTTTTTTTTTTCCTTATTCAGGTTACAGACCTTTTCTAATCAGGCTACCTTGAGACACAACAGTTGCTGGACAAGGAGCAATCCTAAACATCTTCACCAGCTGCAACGGATTCTGAACAATCCATTTTCTTCTGGAATTCTGCAAACTAAGTTACTTCTCAGAATATTTTGTCTTTGTAAGTGTAGAGCAACAGTGTGTAAACTGAGGAGAGGAGGTCCTGGCTTCTGACACGCAGCAGAGCATACAAGTTGAGCAGATAGCTTAAAGACAGAATTAGCTACACTTGTAATGGTGTACTTCTCTCTGAAATCCATTATGATGTTATACCAGTTAATTTAACATAGCAGCAAAGGAATATGCTGTTTGAGAAGTGCTAAAGAATAATGCAGCGTGAAAGCAGGATTGCCTATTTATTAATGAGTATACTAGGACTCATAAACAACAGAAGCCAGGATGGAGAAGAGCATGCTATGTACCTCTAAGTACATACTCAGCATCCTGTGGGCTCTTATTATAATGTTGTACTCTGCAGTGAACATCCTGCCATACCTGAAAGCAATTTGGGGGTTAGGATCTGTTCCAAAACCAACAGGGAAAAAAAAACCTCAACAAAACACTGAAATCCGTGGAAGAGGTTCCCTGTATTGTAAGACTGCTAAAACAACTGTTGCTGAAAGAAACTTTAATCTTCTTGTCTTTGGCAGATTATGCCAAGCTATTGTTTGCTTTCCTAAAGAATGGTTAGTCTCCACACTTGAGAATAAAAAACTGACTGATGTAGTGGTAGTGAAGTATGGTAGTACCACAACTACCAGAAAACTGAAACAGATGCCTGAGTGCGAGACGGCACAGGCACAGGAGTGTACAGGTCAGAACCGGTGTAACAGGTTTTGACAAGCGTACTCTCCTTCTGGCTGAATGTTTACATATACGTGGAAAGGCACAAAAGAAAAGAATTTTTCTTTCAATGTGATACGACAATCTTCACACTCCAGCCAATAGCATGCCTTTGACCTAGAAGGTGCTATGGTCTATTTTGGCAGACTGTACTTGACTGGTAGAGTGTAGCCAACTATGATGGTGTGAACCACATTATCCTCTGCCTGTATAACACACTAAGGATAAAGAGGGAGAAGCAAAGAATTTCTCAGTTTAAGTTATGAAAGCAGAACTATAAGGCCAGAGTTAACCTACTTTCACATAGAAACCCACTTTCGTTTGCAGTGTTCATCTGGTTTCTGTACCTCACTATGGCAATATTTTTAATGCTTTATGTCATTATAGTGACATATCACTATCGCTGGTGATATAGTATGTACTGAAATCATGCTCATTTTGCTTTGCTCTTTTTCCCCCTCAATTCCTAATTAACACCCTAAGTGTAGACTAGAAAATATGCTCAAGTCTATTCTGATACTGACTTTCAAAATGGAATAATTGATTTTAAATTCAAAATTGACATTTGATTTGTCTATTCCCTCCCCCCACTCACACTCACCCTACTTCCCACATTCTCAAAAAGTCCTTCTTCAAAGATAATTTTAAACAAACCTCTCTCTTCACTATTCATATCTTCAGCCAACACTTGTCAGGGACAGGCAAATGACTGTCTGGAATGAGCTTTCCTTTCCTTCCAGGCTCTTTACACTTTATCTTAGAACCCAAGAAAGCAGAGGAAGGCGCTGTTGATGACTTTATATACAACTTTTCAATGGTGAATACTACATTTATCAAAGCCAGACACTGAACGCTAAGGGGGAGTGGGGTAGTATATGGAACAGAAAATGCCTCCGTGGGTAAGGGGCAGCTGTAGTGGAGAAGCTCCGTAGCAGTTGTCTGCCAAGGTCACTGACTGCTCTGACATGAGAACAGTAAGTGGGATTCAAATGAGAGAACCACTTTTCTCCTCCTTGTGTAAGCTATATGGCCCAGTTTGGTGGCTTATTCTGATCCAGGTGCAGTTTGTGACTACAAAGCTTTTGAAACTGCCTAACAGCTGAAGGAGAGGCAGGCCTTTTTTTGTCTTGGCACTGTGTGTACAGCTATAAGCCAAAACAGCCATTCCAAAGTGTTCATTCCTAACCCTCTATGGATTTCAAGTTCACAAGCCATAAACTATAGAGGCAAAATTCACCAATTTCAGAGAGGTGAGGAAGTTTTGCCAGCAGGTTCACAACACAGGAAGCAATACTACAAAAGCAGTTGGTGCAACAATTAGAAAATGGTTTTTAGTAACAACCTTGGAAATGCATGGGGGCACCTCTCGCAGTTTACTGGGACAACTATGCTTCAAAGCTGCTCTGAACAAAAAGCCCCTTTACATGTTTCTTAAAAGCTCCTGATATAAAGAAATTGCCTTTTCAAAAACCTGTAACTCAAGTAAAACTCAATGTTAATCTCCATAAATGGTAGCTACAGATCCTTCCCAAACAGTTCCAGAGCTCACCCAACTGTATCTTTGAGACGATCATTTCAGCCACAGCTGAAGTGCTCTAGCAGAACCACTTGTTCATGTTGAAACTGACATTTCTTAGCAATTAGCACTTCCGAGAGTTAATATTTACCTCCATGTTTACATATCCCCTTCTAAGTTTTGTTTTAATTTCTACAAGTCATTTCACGTAGGGCCGGTCTCCATTACTGCAGCAGATGGCAAAAACTGCTGAGTAGTAAGGGAAAAAAAGCATAAAAACTTTTATATCCTACATGTACTACCTGTATTAGAAAAATGGCAGAATTACATAGAATGCAATATTGTTTTATGGAAACTACTGCCATAGTTTGAATTGCAGTAGCATTCCAGTTCTTAATGACTTAGTTGTCTAGACAGGGCACATAATACATTTGTCTTTAAGGAGATATGAATTAATTTGCCTTGAAATACCTCAAAACCTCTGTAATACTTTCCAGCAGAGCAAACCTCTTACTGCTGTCCTGCCAAGTACATAACACTCATAAAAATAAGGACTACTGTTAAAAAAAGACATACTAAAAAGAGCAGACATGTGAGTTGCACACTATGGTATTAGTCACATCCCAGTGCTATGTGGGAAAGTCAGCTATTTGTATGGCTTTTCAAGAGGAATGTGACTCTGGCTCAAAACTAATAAATAAGAAAATACAAGTGACTCCCTCAGTTTTGTCTTGAACTTCTGCATAGAACTAATCTCACCCGCTTCCTTTCCCCCTGCCAAGAAAACAGAAACATTTTAATTGGAAAAACTTCATTTCCACATGATGCAATATGAATGAATGCAAAATTCTTCCAACTGAAATAGTCTAGTCTATTCTATTCTATACATGACATAACTGAAGACGGCCCAAAGGCACCTGAGCTTGGCTTTAGGTGCCAAAAGCAACATAGCTACGTTAGCCTTAACATGCTGTCAAAAAGCTTAGGGAATTAATTGAGGCAGGCTGTAGTCACCCAATAAACTGCCTGCCACCAAACCTAGTGTAAGAAGTCCACCCCTTTTTACACCATCTGCTTATTCTCGCCACAAATACAGCGATCCTGTCACTGATCAGACTCTTACGCAGTTAAAGTTCCACGTCAAAAAAGACATAAATAAAATGCCATATTATCCACAGCTTCAAAGAACTGAGACTTCAATGAAAGAAGCAGCTACACACAAAAGCAAAGAATAGAAGATTCCTGACAAATGCCTCAGGATAATGAGAAAAATGATGCCTAGATGCTCTGTCAGATCATGTTCTGTTCACGCATGGTCAAAACCTCTGTATGTTATGTAATAATTTCACAGCAGGCCACTCTGCAGAAGCAGTCATATTTTTTTTTTCCCTCACCCCCTCTTTTTCTCAGTAAGCAATGTAATAATCTGTTCCTGGCAAGACTACAGCCTCTGCAAATGCTCCTGAGTAGGAAACACAATGCAAAGTACTTATTTCAATCTATTTTGCAATGGTATCAGAGGAGGCACTGTTCAAATTTGGTAGAAAACCCCCACAAATTATAATCTGACAGGTAATTAACTTAGTCTAGAAACTAAGAGCTATCCAACTAAGAAAGGAGCAAAGGTCTGTGAATATGTATATATACATACAGATCTATTTATATACAGCCATATATATATATATAGGGCTACATATTGCATGGGCTGTCTGCAATAGCAGATGTCTCATCTCATCCCACACATTTGCCCTAGAGCAGGCAGGACAGGTTATAACATGAAATTTATCTTCTTTTCTCCTGTTTGTCAGGTGTACCATAGGCAGAGCAGGATGGTAGAAATTCTGACAACAAAATCTGCCCTTAGGCCTTCCGGAAACTTGGTGCCATGCTATACACTCAGTCCATTTTTTTAAAATACACAGAGACTCTATAATCTTCTGTATCTATAATTTGACAGAATATTCTGGAGTTAGACAATCTGAGACCCAAAACCAATAGCCATGTGCTCCATGTTTAAGTGCTCCACATTAAGAAAAACTTTTTCACATAGTATGAGATTATCAAATGAGGTCAAAATTCTGATGCATGTTTATAAACAAAGTTTTCCTAATGATTTTGCAATTGATTGTCTTAATAGAGAAATGCATCTACCTGCGGATCTATTCATCGGAGAACAACAATTCTTCAACTTTTGATAACCAGAAGATGTGTCTAAAACCTTGCGGTCTAAAAGATCTTGGTTTTTATGCTAAATAGTTAGTTACTGAGATACAGTAACAGTTACAGAAAACTGTAAAACTGTGCTACAAAGCTCTAAAGTGCCATTATTTCTAAGTAGTCAGTAATCGTGTAAAGATACTGCTTTCATGTAATGGTGTGCCCGGGGACTGAATTTTAATGCAGGCGTCTCTTGTCTCTACAGTTGGCAGCTACAAAGTTTCCATGATTCACTACCAAACTATGTAAACTTTGAAAATTCATAAAAGCAAAACAATCCAGAGTAGCTGTACAAAGCAAGGATGTGAAACAGCTGTGCAAAAAGAAAAACTGTTCAAAACAATATTTCTGTACTTAATAGCTGCCTGCTAATCTTAATCACTAAATTAAGAGTCGCACACTGAGAGTAAGACGCCAACCTGTGCCCTATTCACTACCAAACTATGTAAACTTTGAAAATTCATAAAAGCAAAACAATCCAGAGTAGCTGTACAAAGCAAGGATGTGAAACAGCTGTGCAAAAAGAAAAACTGTTCAAAACAATATTTCTGTACTTAATAGCTGCCTGCTAATCTTAATCACTAAATTAAGAGTCGCACACTGAGAGTAAGACGCCAACCTGTGCCCAATCCCTCACAGAACTTATTTCAAACCCTGAATCTTATGTGCTTTGTTCTTATATGATATACTTTTTTGGTAGTTTACAGTTTCAACAGACTTATTTACCGTGTTTAAGGTGTCAGCCAAAGATAATAATACTGGAGCAGAAACACATGGATAAGAATTCATCTACAATGGATTTTGCCTAATGAGTTGACAATGTGGGAGACTGCTGTTACTGTACAGGAAAGGGAATAATTTATTTTCCATGAGCTGTAGATGGAAGAAGAAGAGGTTTAAATTACAGCAACAGAGACTTTAGAGTGAGCATAGAAAAGCATTGGAATAAATCATCTCCAGCACTTGAGGATTTTGAGAACAGATGAGATGAATCTCTGCATAAGGATGGAGTAGGCATCTGGGTTGTAGATGTTGACTATATGAGGCTTCTTCCAGACCACCTCGTTGGGGCATTTGTTGGGATTACAACAGAGCCTTTTGTTTTTCCTTAATTTAATTCTCTGTCTGAAATCATGTGTCTAGAGGATATCAACAACATGAGATGATGACTATCCATTAATATTCATTCCATTTCCTAAACAAACTCCAATGAAGAAGAAATGAAAAAGGGTCTTCAGCATGCTCTTTATGTCTTTCCGAAAAGGACCTAAGAATGTGAATGTATTACAGATTGTCACCATGTATGAAGTCCAAGACAAACACCTACTAGGGGACCAAAACTTTCCCTTGCTGATGGCTATGAAATATCTTGGACACAGAAAGACCACTAAGGTTCCCCTTTGCCTGACACCATGATGTCAGCCTCTCTACATGCTGTAAGATGCTTCGTCCTCCCCCTGGCATGAGTGGACTTTCTAAAGGAACAAGTTTGAGGGATTCCTCATGTGATGTAAATTCACAGAACAGGCTCTGAGTCATTTGCAGACAGAATAACAAGTAAACAAATCCAAAACCCCCACCCTGTATATGTGTTTACCAATTATGCTATATTATGATATATTACTAATTGGAAGAGAGAGGTGGACTTGTTATTAAGGTAAGAATTGGGACAGGTAGAAAAGCTGGAGGGAGGTTCTCTCTATAAGCTGCAGTGGTGAACAACCACGATTTGACAGCTAATGCATTCACTGGTGTGGTATTCCTCAGTGCTAACTATCAAAGTGACTCAGTCCCTCAAAAGGTCAGGCAGACACTCACGCCACAAAAGATGCCAAAATGCTGGTTTTGAATCAGATGGGGAGAAGGACAAAGTGAGACTTAGCTGACGTAGAAATGCATTTCTCAAGGGAATACATTTGAAGCCACCATTCTACAGTGCTTTTTTCCTCACATTTGCCAAATCTTTCATGAAATAGAACTAAACAGAAACAGAGTTCAATTCACCACTTTCCTTCAATTTCCATGGTTTACCTTAGCAAATTGTAACACAAAACACCATCAAGCTGGATTAGTAGCATCTCACACGTCTTCCTGACCATAAACAACTGCACAGAAGGCCAAGCAATCACAGATTTCCCCCTACTCACTGGTGTAAAACCAGTGTCATTCTACTGATTTTGATGAATCTACCCCTCCTACGGTCCAGGAAAAGGTTAGAGAAGACTTAGGCTCATCATATATGGAACTATGTGTTACTGGGCCAACCTCCCAGTGATGGCAAATTGGTACCATTCTGCCACCTTACATATGACAATACAGATGTAAACCAGCTGCAGATTTAGTCCATTCATCTGTGTCCTTTGTACCTCAATCATTCTCAGATTATAACAGATGTAAATAAAAAATAAAAAGACAAAACATTTGTGCTTTACATCCAGCACCGTAGCCTGTATTTCCTAAAGCCTTTGCTACATGTTGTCACCTTACCAGCTAAAGCTTACTGCGTAATTAGGTAACATGGTTTCGGCTAAAATCTCAAATAAGTATTTGCTGGAGCCAGTGGATTAAACCATGTAATCAAAACCAGTGGAAAAAAATCCTCTTTTGCCTTAAAGCTTTTCCTATCATGTGATTAATTTTGCCACATGGGTCTGACCAGAGGAAACATCACTAATGAACTTTCACTAAAGACAGTCCATACTATGATCTCGTAATAGACATCAGTAGATCACAGAATTGTCACCAGCCCACATACAAGATTCACTCTCCTGACTGTATCTATTACCTTACAGAGAAGATAAAAAAACATTTAATTTCTCTCAGGATAAATAGGTAGCTCTAGTAGGGCAGAAAGTAAAAGCATTCATGGTGATTTGTTTTTATATCTCCCTACAACTTGGACATGATCTGTAAAAGACAGCCTTGGTTTCCTAAATTCAGCATGTTATGTGTGAGAAGGCTGAACTAAAACCAGGGAAAAGGTAAACAACAGCTCTTTGATTTACATTACTCCCTTACCATGGCTTGTTTGCAGAAGAGTTGTACCAACCAATATGCAAACAAGGAAGAAGCAGATAACCAAACATGACACGTACTTCCCCACAGATGAAAAGCTTCAGAATTTATTTCCACAACTAACAAGAATGCTGTAAGCTTTAGAAATGGTGAACGGCTCTCAGATGGACATTGATGAAGCACTGGGTGGGCACTGACTCTCTGAGAGAAAGTCTGTTTTGTAGCCTTCTGGAGATAAACTTACTGGTTTACTGTTGTGTTTTTACTAACAATCACCTAGAACATTGAATCAATTCTAGGCACTGTGACTGTTACAGTGACAGCTTATTTTTGGTGAGGAGAAATTTATTCCAAGAAAATCTTTCTCCCTTCAATATTTAGCTACTCAAAGGGTAACAGTCCAGATAGATAGATAAAAAAGGTGAGGCAGTTCTTTAGCCAACTTGATTTTGCATAAAAATATTCTTTTTCTTTGGAGTTTAACTGGAATAGAAATACCACATTATAGCACATGAGGATCTGGCAAATTTTAAAATAATTCTAAACACAGGCATAGACCTGAATTACTAATGAAGAATGTTACTTTCAGAATATCAATTAGTACTACACAGTCTTGTTTGCCTAACTTGACAGAAAAAGAACTTACACTAAGGAAAGGCCAATAGGAAATATGAAAGAAATCCTAGTCACTCTTTTAATTTTTTTTCGTTACTAGCAAAGTAAATTTACTAAAGTTATCTGAATTACTTCAGACTCCCACTGATACAAACGAGAGCAGGATTTGATACCTTTAATTAGGAGTAACCCCTTTGCTGTTGCATCAGTTCTTTGCCTGCAAATCCAAGCCACTATTTAAGACAAAAAAAAAGTGATAATGATCTGTGTTCTCTGACCTCTGGTTGTCGTGTTTTCAGCTGAAACACCTACCTGGTTTGCCTCACCTCTCAGCAAAAGGCACCGTGCTTCTCTTCACTCTGATAAGGTCTAGCAGCTGTTTACACCCGCTTGTTTGTTCAGGGTCACCAAGCATGATATTTGAGTCTGTGGAAACTGCAGTCTCACTTTTCTCCACATCATGGCCATTGCAACACTACAGCATTACAAAACCACCTTATGTTTGTACACACTATCCACTCCTGATTCTCTGTGTGGATCCATAACTTTCTACACAGCATTCTCTCTGAGAAAACAAGCCAACTCAGAATGGACTAAGTTCAGCAAATAAAGATGCGGACACTGAGCTGTATGACACACACCTCAGCTGGCAATTACAGAGATTTCCCACCTTCCTCCTCGGAGAAGTTTCTTCATGCAGGATCAGAGGCAACACATGTTTTTCAAACTCCTTATGTCAGGTCTTTCCATTCATTGAGGCTAACATTCAGATTATTTTGGCTATAGTCCAGTCAACAGATGGCCAGTAAAAACTTTGATCTTGGAGATACACGGTGACTGACAATAAGGCCATTCTATCATCCATGAGCTAAATTAAATCTCTTAACAGCTTTTGCATCACTAAGAAGCATTTGCTGCTTATGGAGTTAGATATGAATACGCAGGGGTATGCGCACACTCCATCACACCTTTCATACAAGAAGGATATGTCCCTTGCTCTACAACAAGTTTTATAACCTAAAAGTATTCCAGATTAGTAAGAGCAATTCAAAATACTAATTGCAAACTTTTTTTCATCTTTGGCTACATCCTCTTTCCCTTTGCACCCTTCTCCACATCATTTTCTACTCTAACAAATACAAGCTACTTGTCCTCGTGAGCTCTTTGTACCTTCCCCTCAGCTTCATATTCTACATTGCCAAGACTGAAACTGAAAAGAAAAGGGAAAAAACAAGGCTTTCAGTAAAACGTTCAAAATATCTGAACCCTGCCTGGCTGAAGAGCCCTGGCTCTCTAAAACAAGCCGGGGGATGGATTTGCTTGTTTCAAAACAAGACACAGGTATTCAGGCCTCTCAGAATGACTACAACAATGCTCTTTCACTAACTGGACTCAAAAAGCTCAACACCTAGCTTCAGTCTGCATGGCTACTTCGTATCTTTTCCAGTGGAGCTAAGTGTAGACTAGCAGATTGCTAGCATCAGACAGGTTAGCAAACTTAAAACATCAGAAGGGCAAAACACACATCACACTGCCTTGGAGAGACTGTGCAAGAGACTGAAAGAACTGAGGGTAGATTTGCTAGAAAAGCAATAGTTTTTCATGCACAGTAAGATTAAAAAAAATGCCTATTAGTTTTCCTGCAGGAATTCAGGTGGATTGGGGCTGGATGGGAACCTACATTTTGTTTTAAAATGTAAGCTATGACTTGCAAACACTTGAGACATACTACTTAAAAAGTATCAACTGAATGTGACAAAAGAGAGTGCAAAGCAGGCAGGTATTCTGCTTACAAAAGGCTAATGAAACTATGGGTGACTTTTAACTGATTGCCATTGCAAGCTATTAATGCATTTTTTTCAGAAAGCTTTAGCCTATATTATAACTGTAATCTATTCAAGTTACTGTTTAGTATATAAACTTGAAAACAGTGATGCAGTTCATTCAGATCTCTTAATTCTCTCCTGGAGCATAAGCAAGGAAGTACAGTTTGCCTTATCTACTCCTACACTAAGAACTACCTAAAGAGTGGGTTGTTTTGAAAAGAACTGTACTAGTCAAGGCATGATTCATGTAACAAGTTAAGCCAAGAGAGCAGGCTGGACAGTTAACAGAAAAGCAAACTAAGCGTGCTAATGAACTAAATTATTAAATGTACAAAAACTACCAGATTTAGATATTATGGGATTTTTGGCTAGACAGAGACCAGGATTTCAACCCAGGAATGCACTTAGTGTGTCTATTGATAGTTTAAGGTTGTTGAGTACAAGTCACCAGGGACTAAAAGTTCTGTGAAAAATGAAACAAAAAAATTAGACCCAAATGTAGGACTGGGATGCCCAAAACAAGTGTCTTCCCTGAGACACTTGTATGCCAAAGTCAACACCAAGATGCTGCATGTTCAAATTTCTGCCATCAGCTGCTCTCCTGCAGTGCTGCTGATGGGAAAATTGCAACTTCCATTCCATTAATGCTTCCTTCTCAATTTTCAAAACTAATTTTCTCTTCAGCACAGGTAGGAACTCCTCTCCCTGGAGCAGTATGAATCTCAAAGAGAGCAACTCCAGTATATGAGGCTGAGAACATGCTTAGTGAAATCATGTAAAAGTTGCTCAAATAGGAATCAAGCAGTTACTTTAGCAGTTCTGGATATCTGCAGAGAAGTGGAAGCTTGGTTATGAAGTGCTACAGCTTAGCCATTTAAAACAGATTTTCCTCTAGAAAAGGGGGAAATAGAATCCCAGAGATTAATGTTTAATTCTTCTACTATTTTCTTTCTTTTTACTGTTTTATTGTGAGACTAAAGATAAAGGCTGAAAAATGCTTTAAATAAGGCCATCATAATGGGGATGCTATCCATTCTATCTCTACAGATAAACCAGTGACCTGACTGATGGTCACTTCCAGAACCTGCCAAGTCAGCTTGTAAAAGCAGTTCCACAGTGATACAGTCCTCCCTGCCAGAGCTGCAGGGATCCAAACAGCACCCTCTAACCATGGAAATAAAGGCTTGCTATCCTGGGGCCTCTCTCCTAAGGACCTGGGAGTGTTTGAAACTACTTACTAACCAGCTGCTGTATTTGCAGAAGGTGGGTACCAAATACATGTGTACAGACAGGCACACACCCACCTTTGCAAAGAAAGAGCAAGCACCTTGCACAGAATCACACTGGAGACACCTCTCCTTACTCCCCCACAAAGAAACTTTGATCTGTACTGTGTAACTAATGAGAAGGCGCAGTCATGCCCTCAAGAGCCTCTACCACCAAGGGCAGGCAAAAAAAATGAATGTTTTTTATAGTGCCAAAGCCAAATGAGAAATGCATGATACTCTTCCAGTTCCCTAGTACACCCTCCCTAGATATTAGCATCTTTAAAAATCTCTTTCAAGAAAGAGAATTGAAAGCAACCAGATGTACTTCTATTAAAGTCTGAAAAAAAAACCCCTTGCTAAAGAGAAGCTGTTGCTATTTTTATTTATCAAATTAATACAGTCAAGAAAAAAAAATCTTAGGTACACTAGCTTTGAATTAGAAGAGAGAGCTTATATAAAATACTACTATGAATGCAACTGAGAAGAAATGCAACTAATCCTTGTGCAGCAAATCTTACCAGTACCAGTTTTGTTTCCTTTTATTTTTCATGCTTGCTTTTCAATGGTTAGGTTAATGTATCACAGTTGAAACAGGACTAGTCAACAAGCCAGAAATATTTTGATTTTCATATGGTAATAAAGAGTGCTGTTACTTTATCTGTGTTCTATCGTTGAGCTTACCACTGAAATTACTCTACTAATTTGCAAGCTAACTAATGTTCCCCAGAGAAGTAAATTACAGAATATTTGAGCCTTAAACCCAGGTGCAACTGGATGTAAAACCCTGCACAAACATAAAAACATGCACATCCAGCTACCTCTTGCCTGTATTTGGCCTCTCTAAAGACACAAGACTGTTGGATCAAAGCCTAACATCTATGCTGGTGACTGTCAGTCCTCACTGACATCTGAGAAAGTGAATGTTAGTCTGGGAATGTAAATGGCGCCTCCAAATAATGCAGCACCTCTGAAGAAATGGATTGCATTGCCAGAAATGGCAAGCAGCCCAATTCCTCTTCTGGAGACTTAAAATACTGATACAAAATAAGATTATGCCTTATGTTTCTGTAATAGTGTATCTGCACTACATGTATGTGTATATACTTGTATATATTTATATGCACTATATATACACGTGTATTTGTACCTGTTTGCAGGAGGACATAGGGGTGGTACAGGCGCTGTGATTTAAAATGCAGACACAACCTATTTTCCATGAAGCTGCTTCTCCAGTGTCAAATTTCATTTCAGCCAGTATGTGGATTTATATTTGCAACACAGAACTGTCGCAAGATACATCTTTGCCTACCTGTGAGGCTTTTGCGTCATGTCTCAAAGCCCGAAAATGTCACTGGAAAAACTTTCAGTGATTTCAGTGGCTTTGAACTTGGCTCAGATAATACACGTGAACTGAGGGTTGTAGGGTTCCAGCTATTACTAATTACTGCTGTAATAAATTATATAGAGTTTACATTTCAGAGCAGGTGGTTTGCTAAGGTGTTTGATGAATTCTTGTATTTACCGCCCAATTTTGTACCTAAAGCACAGGAGCTGTGGGAATCCTTAACTTTTATAAGCTAAGCCTATAAACTGAACCTATGAAACAGATTTGGTTTTCAGCATTCAGTTTCCCTACAAGCATAAAAGTTGAGCTTGTGTGATAGCATGTGCCCATTTCTTTTACTTGGCAGACTGAAAATAAAAACAAAAGTGCTGTTCTAAAGAGGCACCAATCTGAAGGCTACGGGAGTAGCATCAGAACAGAGGTCCTGTTCCCAATGGCTGGCTCCCTACAGCCTCTGCTACCAAATTCTCCATCCCCAGAACAAAATGTCAGCATCACCCTTTTCAAATGACTGTCAATACTTATAGCTACAATTACACAAACCTCTTGTTGCATTATAGTACACAGCAGGATGAATCACCGATGGGTATTAAGGATGTGTGTTACAGAACAGCATATGCTAGCTGTATTTAGAGATCCCCTGAGATAATCTCCAGATTTCAAAAGGTTTCCATTTTTAACTGCCTGGAGAATACAAAACCTATACATGTACTACTTGTTGCTAACATTTAAAACAAGCAGCAAAGAAGCAGAATGACTCTTCCATCATCCAGTGGCCTGTGAAGCCTGCAGCCTGGAAAGTGACTGGGATGTCCCACAATGTCACATGACACTTGAAGTATGAAAATTTATGTATATAAAAATGACCTAAGGGGCCAGTGCAAAGTTTTCTGCAACTCATTTTCCCAATAATTTTGTCTTAAGTTTACAGATCTAAGCAATGGTGCTTTTTAATTTGGACAAAATTTTTCTTCCACTTGGTAGATGTCTCCATGGCAGCACGTTTTTCTTGCTGTAACCCAAATTTTCCAATTCTTAATCTCATGCCATTACTCCTACAATAGTTCTTCACCCTTGTAGTAAACTAAGTAATTCATATTCCTCTTCAATGTTTACAGTTTTCAAGTATTTTCAGATTTACTTCTGTTAGGCATCTCTTAGTCAAATTAATACATGCGTGTTTGCCTGCTCTTCTTAAAAAACAACCAAATACGTCTGTTGGTTGCTTTTCCCATTTAACTTTTTCTCTAACTTGGCAACCTCTAAATAAGGTGTTTGTACCATGGGCATGCTGAAAGTTCAAAATGAGTGCGAGAGGGGAAATCAACATTAACAAACGTAGTTTTGTTTCAGCAGCTGCTGCAGTAAGGATGTTGATGAATAAAGTGTCCCAGGATTTAAATGATTAGGAGTTAACGTGATCAGTTCTGATTATGCTTACTTCATAACTGAATGAACTTCATGCCACCATGAAGTTTGACAAAAATTTGTATTCAACCCTCAAATTCTTTAGCTGGAAGACTAATAACAGTATTGGTTCTGGATGCAGCACTGGCTTGGTAAGCGAGGCAACCTTCCCATAAGGAAAATGCAGATAATGTCACTTGATGTATGAAGCTTATTAGGAACTTTGTATGATCGTTGGAGAAAGAAATACAGCTGTGAAGAATGAACAGACACCACAAGCAAGCCAAATACATTATGAAACACCACCAGTGTTGTGTCCCAGTGCTAAGAAGGTTGAAAAGTTTGCCTTTGTACACTTGGTTTGAAGATGATGACCATATTTGCTTGAAAAAAACATTTGGATTGCCTTCATTACACATATCTATTAAAAAGCATTGTGGAATATGTTAACACTTTGTATAAAATCAAGCTGTAGCTTAGAATAGTTGCAATTTATTTTGTACCTTGACTTACGACTTAATCTATAAGCTTTGCAAAATAGTAAAAAAAAAGAAGTATAGCATACACAAGCAACTTTATTTTGCTACTTGCCATTCTCAAACTTTAATAGCAGTACAAAAATATGAGCTGAAAGAGGGAAAACTTAGAGGATAATAGCAGAAAGATGCACTAATTTCAGGTGTTATGCCCATTAAAAATAGGAACTACCGCCATATTTTTTTCTTTTTTTAATGTTTTATAAAATAGTTAAAGAGCTGCTTCTGTGAAAGAACTGGAAGAAAGTTACTCTAAAAAAAGCCAGGGCATGTTAAACTAAATTAAACCACAAGCTATTAGTCAGATGAAGCCAGCTATCAGAGGAAACACTGGCAAGTCCTGTCTTAATAAAAGCATACAGAAAGTCCATTTTGGTAAGACTGTAACTGAAGAAAACCTAACGGTTGTTCTAAGTAGTGGTATGTGCCGAATTTCTCATGGGACTACTGATGTTTAGCAAACGTACCTGTGTTTGCAAGACTCAGGTAAAAAATATTCTTCATCTTTTAAACTTCTTTGAGAATCCTTAAACAAGGATTTTCAAAGAGGAGGGAGATTTATTGTCCTGCCCCTCTCCCCCTCCCCAAAATAACATTTCACAACCAGTTGTCCATCACTAGGTTAGGCTGAAAAGCAAATAAAGCCATATATTGTTCCACAGACTCCTCACAATAGACAATTTGGGGTTTATTTTCTAGTGTTAAAAGTCTATAAAGCAATTTTTTTATGAAACCCAAAAGCACTGAGAGGACATACATGAAGCACTGTTATACTAAGGGTTTATTCATACTCACTGGAAAGGGCTGTGTAACTATCTTTGCTATTTGAGTACAACATTTACATTTGACAGACAAATTGAATATTCAGATCAAGCACCTCAGTTAACCACAACATTGAAACTCTGCTTCCAATTCCTAATATAATAATCCTAAGTTAAATTAATTAAAAAACAAAAACATTTCTGACTGCTTACCCCTAATGGTTTTGTGTGTTTCAAAGCATTCAGAAATTTTGCTAGGTGAACTATATCACCTTTTTCTGGATGATGAACTGAAAGTATTTGTTTAATTTTCAAAAGGAAAAAAATGTGTTCACTTACATGATTTCTTTTGTTTTCTCCATCTTTTATAGATGTAATAACTGTCTCAGAAAAAATTGTTGATCCAGTTTTGTTATCTGTAACCTGATACAGCAAAAGAAGAACAAAATATCAAACTACATTTTTTATTAGTCTTTTGTTACTCTCAGTCCTACATTCTGCAATAATTAACCCACCCCCACCCCCTCCTTTTTTTCCCATTTTGCTGTCACTCATATAAAATCCTAATCTGGGGGAAAAAAGTAGATGACAAGGCTATCTCCTTATATATTTAAAATATCACTGTAATGAAGCTAACTGAGCAAGAGATGGTCATTCTTTTATGACCCAGGTAATAGTTGTAGCTGTGTTCTATTTTTAGCAGGCATTTTTTTCAAAATAAATTATTATTTCACATTAACCTTTTATGACATATGCCCTTACACAGTGATTAGGCAAGGAAATAAGATACAATAAAACCCCAAAGTAATTATCAGGAAAGTTTATGCTCCAAATTATCTTATTTCTCCCCAAAATGTGCAAAATTGTTTTTATTTTTGAAGAAAAGGTTGTGTAAGAACCAGCAGCTTGCTATATATGTTTTCTCATACCTTATCAATTTCTTGATGAGTCTGAACAGTTCTATTACCAACTCTGGTTTCCATGTTGGACTCATTATGGTAGTTGGGAGGTAAGTTTTCAAAATTTACTTCCGACAGTTTTTTTGCCCCTTCCTCTTCAGCTTCCATCTGCCAAATTTAAATAAACCAACTGAAAATTAGCAACAACTACACAAAAAAGAATAAGCAACACTTCTTGTGCAGCCCTCAGTAACGCCCTGTTTAATTATGTGGTGCTGTTAGTACAGATCCCCCTGTGTGGGAACACTTACTCAGCTGTTTCAGACAGTGACCACAGCAGCTTTTTTAATGGACTAGAAAAAACGTGGAGAGCCAAACCCTTGAGCTCTGGACTGTTTAACCCAAAGTCAGTCCCAAGTCAGTCCCTGCGAGGAAGAAGTGTGCAAAGACTAGTGACAATTTGGTATCTGCACAGGCTGATGCCGGTCAAGAGCCCAGCTTTCTATTTTTCCCAGAAAACCACTCAACACTTAAGACAGACTTCCCCACCTGACAAAGAAGAGAAAATATTCTGGCAGGACAGAGAGACATAGCCAACACCCCCTGAAGTCAACAGAAGCAGTCCTATAGAGCAGGGTGCACACATCCAGAATTTCATTCTCTATTTCCGTTCCCACTGTCTTTGTTTGCCAGATGAAGACTCAACACAGAAAAGGAGTCCTCTTTGAATAAGAAAACACAGTAAGCTCAGCAAAAGGGCATGAGTCTTGTAAAACAACATAAACTCTGAGTAAGTTGTGTCACTTCATTATTTGCAACTGCTGTAACAGAGCTAGGAGGCCACAAGTTCAGCCAGGCTGAACAACAGAATTTTTCCCAAGACAAAGTTTCTCTTTCTGGTGTGTCTGTTTATTTTAAATGACAGCTACAAACCTTTTTAAGAGTAAAGCATTTATCTGCTAAGACGCAGCTCAGACAATCCACATTTTGTGCTATATACAGACCATTCTTCAATCCAGAACTGACTATCGGAAAACAGGCAGAAATTTTGACTACATCCTTATTTATAATTAAGCATATTTTCGGCATTGTAAAGAATACTTTAAAAAAAATGGTTTGTCTCAATGTGTTTGCAATCTAAATGAAGTGGATGACAGAGGTAGATTTCAGCAACTGTCCAGATAAATGGTTTGTCTCAATGTGTTTGCAGTCTAAATGAAGTGGATGACAGAGGTAGATTTCAGCAACTGTCCAGATGACAGTAAAACTTCAGAAATTATCTAATTATAGTAAACAAAGGTCTGTTTCCCCAGTGGGTTGTCAGTAAAAGGTTTTTTTGGACTATGTATTTTTGAATGAGAGGAAAAGAGAAATTGGAAGGAAGATTCTTAACACAAAGGGAAAAAAAGCGCAGAAGTAAGGGGAATGCAGGAACAAGGTCTTCTGATTGCGATACGAGACAATGGCTTGGGGTCTAGACTCAGTTCCTGGCTTTGAAACAGGTCCTGTGCGATTCTGCGCAAGCACTTTGAGATCAAGACACGGAATTACATCAGAAGTAAGCCGCTTTTCCACACATGTTTTCAGGACTGTCTTAGACCTTTGAATCCTGGTTTGGGATAACCTCTTGTGTCTTACTTCCTGCTATACAAAGACAATAAAATAACTTTTCTTCACTCCTCCCCTTGTCACGTACTGTTATTTTCTCACTTTAGGACCCAGACGGACTATTTGCCTTCATTTTTGCCTATCTGCCCGCATCGCTGCAAGAAGGTGGCTTTCCAACGCAATCCCCAGCGCCGCAATACAGACACACACACGGCGAGCCCCGAGCCGCAGGGACGCGCAGCAGCCGAAGGGCGCAGAGGTGGCGCGGGCGATGTGAGAAGCGGGGCGGGAAAGCCTGCCAGTGGGAAGAAATAGCGCCAGAAGCAGAGGAGACACCTTCAGCAGGCAGCAGGCGGCCGCGCCGGTACCCCCCACACCTCCCACCTCCCCGCCTGAG
>NW_008796218.1:8165153-8174628 GCF_000699145.1 Aptenodytes forsteri
CTCACAGCGCCGGCCCGGCCCCACAGCGCCGGCCCGGCCCCCGCAGCCTCGCGCTAGAGCCCGCAGCCCTGGGCTTGAGACAGGCAAGGCAGGGCGCGGGCCCCCGGACGGAAAGCCTCGCCCCGGGTGGAGCGGGAAGGACAGAGGGGAGAGAGGCTGAGGGAGGTGGGGTGGCAGAGGCTGAGGGAAAGGAGCGGTTTGAGTTTCCCGTTCAGACCCGAGACCTTCCTTCTGTCGATTTTTTGAATAGGTTTAATGCGAAGAGGATGGTGGGAGCTGCCTGACATCACCATTATGTATTTTGCTTTCAAGTCTTAAGCGAAGCTTTTCAGAAGATGTTTTCAGCTCGGAGGATCAGCTAGGTCTCTGAGAGGTGACACATCCTGAATCTGGCTGGCCAGCACCCCACTCTCCCTGATTGTTTCCTTTCAAACTTTTTTCTCAAAAATTTCAGACAACATCATCATTTTGTATCTGTGTGTGTCTTCCCCAATTTCCACATTATTTTCCTCTTCGTGCTGCAGCCAAGAATTTCATGGGCAGTTTTTGCTGCAGTTGGCTCGCTGCTCCGGGGCAACATTGTTGTGCCAAGAGAGAACTGACCTATATGTCTCATTTTATTTTGGAGCCTGGGTGAGAGGTAATAGTGAGTAAAGTATTTCTGCAGAAACTATTTAAGTCCTGAAAATTTCCTGCAAGTGCATTATTACAATGATCACCAGTATAAAACCCAGTGTTATTGGCAGCCTAAGGCAGCTTCAGTCAGCTCTGAATGCTAGCAGAATGCAGTAGAGAGCAGAGAGATGGCCTGTGTGTCTCCAGAGGGAAACCCTTCCCTCAGTCTCCCAGCCACAGCACATCATACTTCTGTTCACTGCCACAGAAAGTTTCATACTGGACACACTGTAAATCTTAGTTTATTGGTACAATAGTTTGATTTTTTAAATGTAAACCTCTTGGACTACACAATTTAAATAATAAAGAGTGTTAGGAATTATCTGGAGTGAATTAATAGTTTAACCATGTTCCATCACATTGCAGGAAATATGGCATATGAAACAATCCTGTACTGGCAGAGAAATGTTTAGACAACATACTCCTCTTTTCCACCTCTGTCTTTATGGTTAGATTTCCAGTTCATCCACTGCCTCAGATAAGCTTAATAGTATTGCCATTGACAATGTACAGGTGACACCTAAGTAACATTTAGAATTTTAATTTTCTTAGCCTTGAGGAGGAACTGAATGTTAGATCAGACACAATGAAAACATTTTTAAAAAAGACCTGAGGCCCGAATTCCCAAAGGTATTTAGTCTTCGGACTCCCAAGGAAATGGAATAGAAGCCAGATACTTCTTTGTAATACCTTTGTAAATTTGGGCTTCAAACCAATTTTCCAAACAATCTAAACATATGTAAGTGTTAAATACTTTAGAAGAGGTGTGTCTAAAGAGCTAAAGTCTCCCTCTCTTGCAGTGAGATGAGGGCCACAGTCGCAAGCTCTGGCTTGCAGGCAAGACCCTTCCATGCTACCTTTGATGAATGTGGTTTAAAAAAACCAACCCTGACATTGACTGGGCTGACAGGATATAAAGTCATGCATTGTTTAACCAATTAACAAGATGCTGCAGCATATGCTTTATTCAGTATTGTTGTAGTAAATTAAGACTACATTCATCTTTTAATATCGAGAAGTACTGTGGAGTAAGCTTACAATGCAATCCCAGTTATTCTGACTGTTTTCACGGACTTGAACTCAGTTTTCCTAGCTCCTTCAAGTGAGCTTTCTTTGGATGGGGATTGAGCTGAGTGGTGAGGGTGCACTTGTATCCCAGAATGGAAGATCTGCACCTGAAGTCAGTTCAGAATAGCTCTTCTGGTTTTCCGCTGTCACCTTGGTTTACTTCATAATAATGTCCTTGTGCTCACAAGGCTTTACACTCACTATGATTATAGCCGGTTGAGCCAAATTATGTCTTCTAAGCTCACCTGCAGCACCCTAGAGCACCTGCTTAGATTCGCACTTCACCCTGGAACTGCTGAAGTCCCCTGCAGCTGTAACAGTGTGTCTGTAAGGAAAGCCATGGGCACAGGGGTGGTGTGCCTTGCTCATGTGTTGAGCCAGTAAGACACGAACCAGGTCTAGTTCACAGTGACCCTATGCTGTGGCTGAGCTCATTAGCTTTACTGGAAGGCAGGTATATACATTAGGGCACAGTGCTATGCTAGCAGTCTGACGTGATTCCTAGCATGATTGGGTTCTTCCCTGCATTTGGAGCTAGGTGCTTTTCCCCTCAGTATCACTTGATCTGCTGTGTATAGGGACATTGCAAACTAAGTGAGAAAAATTGTCATAGATGGTAGTGCCCCTAAAACTTAGGATTTGTAATGATTAATCTTTATCTTCCTTCTTGGCTCAGTCTGGAGTGCCTATGCAAAAGGATTTATCTACATGGAAAATTTTGGGGGTGCACATTTATTCTAATATGGTTGCATTACTACAAACCCCCAAGTCTGTACTCTTATTCTAGTTCTGGGTACGTTTTTGATTTACAATTAAGTCATAGCAAAGCATGCAGCTAACGTGAGAGCTGTTACTGGTTTATTTTTCTTTGAGCAGAATTTTAATGCCCATGTAGAAAATTATACCTTTAGAGCTATGTGTAAAATAGTACAGAAAATAGCTACACTTGTATAATTAGATTGACATACAACCTACATCAAGGCCTCAGGTACTTTAATTACTTATACTGAAAATGTTAAACCAGATTATCTCCCACTGAGGTTAGTGGAAAGACTCTCATAAGTTTCAGTGGGACTTACACTCTGTCTTTAAACAGAATTGCTGAGGATC
This sequence comes from Aptenodytes forsteri, assembly GCF_000699145.1. Taxonomy (NCBI): domain Eukaryota; kingdom Metazoa; phylum Chordata; class Aves; order Sphenisciformes; family Spheniscidae; genus Aptenodytes; species Aptenodytes forsteri. Next base: position 8,168,007 of record NW_008796218.1, read on the forward strand.
AAAATGAGATTGTAGTACCACCTCTTCTGGTCATTTGTAAAATGAGCTTGTAGTACCACCTCTTCTGGTCATTTGTTCCACCATTTTTATCTTTTATGATTAAAGCAACAGTGACATCCACAAAAAATCAAAAAAGATAAAAATTCATCTGTATGAACAGAATGTAACAGAAGCCTGTAATCAGGTTATCTCTACTGCATTTTTACAGCAGGAAGCAAGCCACGTCTGTATTGAAAATACTGCTTTCATTTAAAAGCGTGCTTCTGAGGACATAGGATTACCTATGAATAGTATGTTCTTATATTGGACTGGTGCAAAGTCTTGTTTAAAATTATGTTAGATAAAAGATGTCAGAGAATATGTTTTGGACTATAACAAATTTTCATAGCTAAGGTGCAGCCCAGAGAGCTGATATTTTTCTAAGACAAACTAACACAGCTATAAAGCATATCTTCCTGAACACATATATGACACAAAAACCCTACATTACACAAAAACACATATGATCTTTTTGTCAAGGCATAATTTATTCTTAGACATTAATTTATTAATTTAGAAAGGAGACAATAAGCTGGAATAATTTTAGCTGGAAACATAGTTAGGAAAGGCATATCCCAGAGATATTACATAAAAATAATTTGTGAGACTTAGGTCAGCCTCAATACGAGACCCTTAAGGTAGATTTGAGGCAAAAATGGCCCCCCGTCATGGTGAATGCACTCTTGTCAAAGGCAGACATCATCTGAGTCAGTGATTCTGGAGAATAGAAACCACCTTCTGGTTGGATGAGTTTTGAGACAAAAGACCATGTTCCTGAAAGCAGCAGGGTAGGGAATTGTGCATGTTTGATTTATTTTTTCCCGCACATTGTTTATTCATTTAAAGGAAGTATATTATATTTGGTTTTCTGTGTTTCAAACATCTGTTATTTTGTGTGTTCGTTTACCAATTAATTAATTGAGTTCTTTTCCCTTGCCAACAATTGTACTGCAAACAATCAATCAATTAGTTAGCTGCAGAAAAAAAGAATAGCAAGATGTCTGGCTAATGTACAACCTATAATATGAAAAGAGAAGGCAGCCTTCCAAAGTATGTAAGTATAAACATCAAACATCTGTACAACGAAGACAAAATCTATCACCAGCAGGCAAAAATTCCAGAAACTGAAAGCCTAAATTCCCTGTTGAAGGGGAAAGGAGAGGATGGGAGAGGGAGAGCAGAGTTAAGAGAGGGAATTAACACCAGTGAAGTTTGCAGTTTCTACCATTTTAAGCCATATGTGTCTCGGCTGTTCATGTGAATTTCCCTGCAGAGGCTGTACCATATGGCTGGAGTCAGGCTGGGAGGGCTGCTGAGGCTGATACTGCCAAGGGATTGCTCTGCTGCTGGGCTGACCCTGTCATCTGCAGAGTGAATTTCCTTCACTCCCCAAGTACTCCAAAGTACCCATTTGTGGCTTTTGGCCCATGATGATTTTGGTATGAGGCTCACGGGAAAGCTGGACAGTTCAGTGATGCGTGGTCAGTGGAGGATCATAGTTGGCGCCCTGCGGGAGACCATGTTGTGCCAATGAGTCCCTGCTAACAGCAGCTTGAAAGGCCAGGTGTGACAGCAGCCAAGGGCAAATCAAACTCAGTGCAGCTAACTGATGAAGTGAAATAGCAACAAATGACAAACTGAATGCTTATGGCCTACAATGAATTTATATATCTATACTACAGTCTTCAAAAATATTGTTTAGCATGTCAGCAGTAAGTTTAATTCCCCGGTGAAACTGATTGCTGTATTAGTACAGTACCAGTTAGGGGTTTTCCATGGGAGAGACGCTACCCAGACAGATCAAGATATGACAAGAGTATTGATCGTCTACTCTTTTTACTGGTCATTTGTTTTATCAGACTGCTTGGACTTACAGAGCTCTGAGTTGTAGTAAAAATATTTTTCTACTCACGTGAGGTTTTACAGTGTGGAAACTTGTAAATGTCAGGACTGAATAACTGTAAGTATAAAAAACCACAGAGTTATTTTGCTGGGTCAGCTCAGTGTTTAACTTTCAGACAATTTTTATACGTTAAACATATATAAAATTTTAAAGCTCAATCTGAGACCTAGGAGCTTTAGGAAAGATTTAGAAAAGAATTAGGGATTTCAAAGCAATTAGAACAGAATTATTTAAAGATCACGTTAAACATATATAAAATTTTAAAGCTCAATCTGAGACCTAGGAGCTTTAGGAAAGATTTAGAAAAGAATTAGGGATTTCAAAGCAATTAGAGCAGAATCATTTAACGATCATAGTTTTCTCAGGTCTTGCTCAAGTAAATAGGTGTTAAGGACACCCAAATACTAACATATGTTTGGGAGAAACCTGACTGCAATGAGAGGAATATCAACAGAGTTTTCCTGGAATTATGGGTCCTGAAAAATTCCTAATTTAACACTTTTTGGGAATAACTGTCCCTCATTCTAGTTTAATTTAACTTGTTCTGTGAGTTGATTAAATCACAAAGTAGTAAGACCTTGTTTAAAAAATGCAAGAGTATCACACATAGATTTGATCATGAACAATTATTGTATTTAACTTCGTACCTTGTCAGAACCAAAGTAACTTTCAGGTGTAGGTGAACACCTTGTGGGCCTTTATTTAATAGATTGAAGAGATTTAAGGTTTGGTTAATTTTATTTTCTTAAAGAATAAGGGGACTTGTACTAGTTTTATCTTCACAGCTGCAGAGCTTAGAGTGGAGCTCTATTATCTCCTTTTGGCCTTCTCATGGATGATTGTAAAATTTTCTGGAAATTAGATTATCATATGCCAAGGACTTAGGACATATTAACCTATCAGCACACAGTAAGTCCTTGACAGTCTTTTCAAACACAGTCATCATGTGGCAGCTGTACTTTACTCAGGAAAAATAGAATTATGCAAATACAAATATTGTTCGGTTTTAATGGCACATTATTTAGCAAGATGGCAGCTATGCATTTGAAATATGAACATGCTTTGATCTCATTTTTATCGCTTTGTGGACTGTATTTTCCTTTTGAGGTACTCCAGGTTTTAACTGGTGAAGACCTAACTAATCAACAATGCCTATTTTTTTTAGTGTGCCTTGTATCATCTTAGTTACTCATGACCAGAACAGATGGAGCAGTGAGTCACCTACCAGACATTATTAGAGCTGTGACAACAAGAAACCAGATGAAGCCTCTAAACTGTATCTGCTTTCCAGACCATGGAAATTCAGCATATTGAATTTGCTTTGACTTATGCAAACTGCAAAGCCTGGTAAGGACTCTTTTCTACAACCACAAGTGCAAATTATGTGCATAGGCAAACGGCTGTAATCTAGCACATGTCCTAGACACTTTAAATGCCACTCCAAGCCATTGGCTCCATTTAAAAATAATGACCTGTGGCAATAAGGTTCTGAAAGTTATAAGAAAGTATTTATTTCTATTTGTAATGCATAAGTCCATGGCAGTGGATGGAAATCTTTTTGCTGCTCAGATGTGTTGTCCGTGTGCATTCATACAATCAAATTACACTTTAAAACTTCTGCATGCCAAATTATTCCAACTATCCAGGAAATACAATATTGTCTGATAAATGAAAATGTAAATTCTTTTTACAGAAGTGTGCACATATGTTCTTCTTGGGGAGGGGGGAGAGTGCCAACTGACAGTCCATAGCTACAAACACTCTTATGAGGACTGTCGTAGTATTTTATTTTTATAAGACTTTGTGGTTAAGAAAACTGGGAGTGAAATACAGAACCTCTATCTCCTGATCTTTTTTAGAGTGTATTTCAGATCAGTAAGTAATGGTTGAAAGTTTTTAGTGATCCATATGACGTGAATCAATGTCTCCACTCAGTTTGTAGTAGATAGATAGTTGGTAGCTTTGTTGATTCCAGTTCCAAAAAGCAAGAGGGTTGGGTATCAACAAATATTAAGCCATTCGCTCATTATCAGAGGGGATCCTTCCAGGCCACCGTTGAGTCATATTGCCTGGATAGCACAGGGAAGCAGGTCCCATTTTGCTTAGAGGTGATATGTGTAGAGAGAAGCCATCCTAGAGTCAATTTTTTTACTCTGTTCCATGGCATTACTTGGTGACCAGTCCTCTTAGCTTCAGCACTTCATAACATGAAGTTAGATATGACCTAAGTCTTGGTACAGATCTCATCTCCTAGCTCCAGTTCCCCTATTCTGCTTCTTGAAATTGTACTATAGGCAAACATAACGTATATATGAGAGTTGGGACAAAAGAATCAAGAAATGGGCAAAGAGCTGCTGTGAAATCAGGCCAACAGTAACTCATAAAGAAGGTGCCTGCAAGAAAATGAACCAAATATAGTAAGAGGTGAAATGTGTTGAAGTAAGGAAGACAGGAACTATTAAATTAAAGAGAATTGAAAAGATAACCCCTGGAGCAGTAGGAAGCTTTTTGAAGTGATAGTGAGAAGACTGGCTTGGGACATGGGAAGAGAGAAGCACTGTGAAGAAAGAGGTGCAGAGAAAAAGTACTTGGAAGTGATTGTATGAAAGAAAGTCACATGGACAAAACAGTGAAGCTTTAGCAGGGAAACAAAAAAGCTAGTTCAGAAAAGCAAATGACTGGGGGAAGGGAAACCTGAAGCTAGTTTAAAGGAGAATGAAAATAGAAAATGTGCTTGCATGGAATAAAGGACATAGGAGAAGAAAGAACCAAATGCACAGTGAGAAATGGAGAACTTTTATCATACATGTAATACACAAAAAGAGACATTTAATTTGAGGAAGAAATTGTTTGCTTGCCTCTTTTTTTTTTTAACAAAACATAGAGAATCTAATATGTAATAGTGCTTTGGTTGTGTATGAGGATAAAAATTATTTCATCCCCTGGCCAAGAATGTTTGTCATACATTGGCCAGTTTTCTCCTCTTTTATGCTATAAATTGCACTTGCTGCTACAAAAACCCCAAAGATAATAGTTGTGTTAGGAAAACATTATAGATCATGTATCAGCCATCCACTTGGATCTTTGCAGATTCTAGGCATTCAAGAAATTCCCCAAAGGTCACCTAACCGTTTATTCCTCAAGCCTTTCTCAAAATGATAAGCAAGTAAGCAATGACAAAATACATATGAAGTTAGCAGCTTGGCAATAGCAATTTCATAGATGACTCACTAGCAAGTAGGTTGTCTAAGGATTTGCCTAATCATACAAGCAATTCAGTCTTCCCTCTTGTAGATTTAGTGAAGCTACGTCAATGTTATGCTAGATGGTGTTTAGCCACATATCTTAAACATTTATGAAGTCAGGAGACATACAAAACTCTCTATTAAAACATCATCAAAAACATCAGGTATAACTGATTAAGACCTAACAAGGTAATCTGTCTTCTGTAACGTATATAGCCTTTCTCTACCAGATTGCCACTCTCTCTAAATAGTACATTATAAGTGCACATCATTATTCAATTTTTCTGGTATAGTATGTAGTCAAAACTTAGTTTAACGTCACTGTCACTTCAAAATAAAGAAAAATGCAAACACTGTGATAAAACCTTCTAAGAAATTCAGTCATTCCTATATTCTGATTTTCCATTTCCTATTCTAAATATATCTTATGAAGGTATTTCCCCTGTGCCTGTGTACCTAACATCACAGGGCATTATGATTTATTATTTGCACAACAAACAGAACAGAATTTAAGCTAGAATTGGGCACTGTACTTTACTTTCACAGATTTTAGCAGATTTATCATTATTTATATCCATATAAGAAGAACAGCTCCAATACTTCCGGTTTTAAAATTGCCTGCCATTCTGAATTACAGTATTTTGTACGTCTTTCCATTATGGAATTGAAGTCTGCTTGAATTAGTATTCCTTCAAGGATGGGTATTGGTGCCTTTTTTTTTTTTTTACTGTTTCGTGCCACACAGTTTTTAGTGGTTGTTATGGTGAATAAGTTTGTGTATTAAATAGAAGAGAAAAGAAATCCCACACTAAAGGTTAGCCATTCACAGCTGGCTGCTTCCCTGAGGCTACAAAAACACATGAATCCTTCATTTGGAAAGATCTGACTTTTAAAATTCATAAATTAAAGATGCTCTAATCCATTTGCTCAAACTAGGACTAGCCAGTATTCTCAGCTGACTGTGTATCTTCAACATTGCTAGTGCAAGTACAAAATCATGGATACACTGATATTTAATTTGCATATGGTCCTTGTTAAAGTACACAAGAAAAAGCCATTCAGAACAAAGAAATGTATTTCATTAAGAAAAAATAGGTGCTCCCTCCATTTTGCCTAACCTGAGTTTGTGAATCATTATATGATCCATTTTTTTCATGGTTATGTTTTTTTAATTCAGCACACTATTTCCCCACATCATCGGCTTTTCAAGGTTGTTGCTGAAGCCAACGGAAGAAGGATTCCTCTGTGGAAACCAATTATAGAATCATAGAATTATTAAGGTTGGAAAAGACCTCAAAGATCATCGAGGCCAACCGTCGACCCAATACCACCATGCCCACTAAACCATGTCCCTAAGTGCCGCAACTACACATCTTTTAAATACTTCCAGGGATGGTGACTCAACCACTTCCCTGGGCAGCCTGCTCCAATGCTT
>NW_008796218.1:8176383-8184838 GCF_000699145.1 Aptenodytes forsteri
GCCAGGCCGGTTGTCTTCCCCGCCCGTTCTTCTTACAGCGTACAGGGACAGCCTGCTCCTGCGCCTTTAAGACTTCCTTCTTGAAGAATGTCCATCCTTCCTGGACCCTTTTGCCCTTCAGGACTGTCTCCCAAGGGACTCTCTCAAGCAGTGTCCATGCAGATGACCCAATCCCAATTCTGTTATTTTAGTAGGTTTATGTTTTATTATGTAAACAATAAAAATTTAGTTTCAAAATCTGCAAGAGATATCGCAGTCTATTACTTCAAATTTTAAAATATCCTGAATTTAAAAGAAAATTGTTTAAAAATATTTTTGTGTACATAATAATTTTGTATTAAAGCTAATTAATCATAACAGCCCCAATAGATTGCAGATAATGTGAATTTACAGAGGGATATGCAGTACTATTTTTTTCAAATGATATTCCATATGGATTTTCAACTTTGCCCTTTATACTTCAATAGGAATTTAAGTAAGCGTCTTGCCAGAAGAATATTGGAAAAAAAGCTAGAAAATAGCAGCTGAATACACACTCAAGACAGCATGCTGTTTTGAGTTCTTTTATCTTATCTCAGAAAGTACATCTCAGAATACTTAAGAGAGTGTTGCCAGCTCTCGCAATTTTTTGTTGCTGGTTTTGCAAAGGGGTTGGAGCCAGTAACGCCAGCACTGATGCCTTCTCCCAAATGCCACTTTTTAGTGGAATCTCACTCTGATATCTCCCATGCTTGGGGATGAGCAGCAACTGAAATGCTGCAGGAGAGAGGCAGAACTCTCCAGGGCAGCAGGCAAGCGGAGAGTACGGTAGGAGATGCAGGGAGGGACGCAGGGAGGGACACAGGGAGGGTGTCTCCCAAATCTTAATGGTCTGTGAGGGGGCTGCCAGGTTCCACCACCTTTTCCTTTCCCTATGCCCTTCCTGTGTCCTCAAATGTAAATGAGAACTTGAGTCACCAGTGATCATTTCTCATCAGAAAAGGAGAATTGCAAGAGAAATTGAGTGAATTGGGATCAGGCCCAGCCAGCATGGGTTCATGAAAGACAGGTCCTGCTTGACCAACCTGATCTCCTTCTATGAACAGGTGACCTGCCTAGTGGATGAGGGAAAGGCTGTGGATGTGGTCTACCTGGACTTCAGGAAGGCCTTTGACACCGTCTCCCACAGCATTCTCCTAGAGAAGCTGGCGGCTCATGGCTTAGACAGGTGTACTCTGCGCTGGGTCAAAAACTGGCTGGACGACCGGGCCCAGAGAGTTGTGGTGAATGGAGTTAAATCCAGTTGGCGGCCGGTCACGAGCGGTGTTCCCCAGGGCTCAGTTTTGGGGCCGGTCTTGTTCAATATCTTTATCAATGATCTGGATGAGGGGATCGAGTGCACCCTCAGTAAGTTTGCAGACGACACCAAGTTGGGTGGGAGTGTTGATCTGCTCGAGGGTAGGAAGGCTCTGCAGAGGGACCTGGACAGGCTGGATCGATGGGCCCAGGCCAACTGTATGAGGTTCAACAAGGCCAAGTGCCGGGTCCTGCACTTCGGCCACAACAACCCCATGCAACGCTACAGGCTTGGGGAAGAGTGGCTGGAAAGCTGCCTGTCGGAAAAGGACCTGGGGGTGCTGGTTGACAGCCGGCTGAACATGAGCCGGCAGTGTGCCCAGGCGGCCAAGAAGGCCAATGGCATCCTGGCCTGTATCAGAAATAGTGTGGCCAGCAGGAGTAGGGAAGTGCTCGTGCCCCTGTACTCGGCACTGGTGAGGCCGCCCCTCGAATACTGTGTTCAGTTTTGGGCCCCTCACTACAAGAAGGACATGGAGGTGCTGGAGCGTGTCCAGAGAAGGGCAACGAGGCTGGTGAAGGGTCTGGAGAGCAAGTCTTCTGAGGAGCGGCTGAGGGAACTGGGGTTGTTTAGCCTGGAGAAGAGGAGGCTCAGGGGAGACCTTATGGCTCTCTACAACTACCTGAAAGGAGGTTGTAGCGAGGTGGGTGTCGGTCTCTTCTCCCAAGTAACTAGCGATAGGACGAGAGGAAATGGCCTCCAGTTGCACCAGGGGAGGTTTAGATTGGACATGAGGAAAAATTTCTTTACTGAAAGAGTGGTTAAGCATTGGAACAGGCTGCCCAGGGAAGTGGTTGAGTCTCCATCCCTGGAGGTATTTAAAAGATGTGTAGTTGCGGCACTTAGGGACATGGTTTAGTGGGCATGGTGGTATTGGGTCGACGGTTGGCCTCGATGATCTTTGAGGTCTTTTCCAACCTTAATGATTCTATGATTCTGTGATTCTATGAAAGGTTATAATAAGCATCTTGATTTAAAAATAATCAAATACTTCTGTGTACTTCAATACGAGGGAGGATTCTACTTTTGATAGAGGCCTGAATCCTATGTTATTTAAGAATCAGAAAGGATCTGGGAGTAGAGGCAATGACCAAACTGTGAAAATTACAGCATGTACTTTGTTTTGCAAGTTATTTTCAAGTACTTAACATGCAAGTGGGCCAGAGTGGTACTGTGCTGTGGAGTGCAAATAAATTTTTGTGGTCACATTTTAGGAACAGGAGCCGTCAGCCCCATACAAAATAAAATCTAGGTGACATTAACATCACAAATGACCCAAAGGAGAGGTAAAATGTGCTAGAAGAGTGGCATATGGATAGGAATGGCAACAAGAATTGCTGCATTGCTACAAGAACTGTGAAAATAAACAGGAAGTGTTACCATGAAAGCAACCGGGACAAGACCTCTCAGAACACAAAGGTTGCCATTGTCCATAAAATGCTGTTAAAACGGGTCGTCAGAAACTACAAATAAGCACTAAAAGGAGATGCTTTGCAAGCAGCAGATGGTGCAACACTGCAGCTGGAAGGAGTGGCAGAGTGGTGACGCCAAAGCAGTTTGAATGGAGAAGGAGTGATTTGCCATTGTTGCCAGATGCCATAAATGTTATCAGTAGATGTGTGGCTGCACAGCAACAGTTGAAGAGGATCACCAACTGTTAAAAAGCACTATTGACAAGCATTTAGCTTTTGCACTTAGTCTGAAAGCTACAAAAATTATAACTTGCCAGGAAGCTGCAAGCCATGAAGATAGACTCCTGTTGCTGATCTTACACTGTGCAAAGATAGGAAAAGGAAGAATAGTTGGAAGAAGTTTACACCGTATCACCAAATTTATCATTTAGAAACAGGCTGTCAGAAAGAATTAAAAAAGTTGGATGATGTGACTAAGCTTTAAACAAAGAAAAACAATAAAATCATGATGCCTGCAGAAAAGCCACATGTTCATTAGCCGTAGGGGACAACTGGAATTAAAATTACAAGTTGTGGAAAGAGAGCAATTATTGAAAGAAGATAATATACTGATTTCAACTAAAATTCATCAAGAACTTCTCAAAAGCATTAACAATGGCCACTGTAATATGGTCTTATGTGAGAGAGGAAGAAACACCCATAATTTGCCCAAAATGAATGAATGAATGGATAAAAGAAATTACCATTTGTGCAGAGTAACAAAGACAGAATCTGGGGGAACTGAGGGAACATTAATGATGTGTCCGACAGAGCCAGGCAATCAATGACTGATTTGAACACAGACATACAACTATCAGTCATATTTTAAAATAAACTAATGAATCAACATGGTTCTCAGCCTGCAGCAAAATAAGTCATGGTAACTTTCTAGATCATGCTCTAATGAGATGAGATAACGGGTGCAGAGCAGATGTGAGACAACTGCACAGAGGCAGTGCAATGAAGGACTCATCTGCATCGTGGGTTTGCCCAGGATGAGTGAATTATTTACTGCACCAGTGACTCAAATCACATTCTTTTCACCTGTGAAGCCCTTCAGTTTTTTAATAATGTGACTTCTCTGGCATTTGGAAGTGTGTTAGTCTTCCAAGAGGATACTTTTTATTTCAGCACCTTTGAACGTCTTTCTGCAAACAGGCTACAGGTTATATCCTTGTCCCTTATGGAGAATATCAGTTGCTGAGGATCTTTGATTTGTTTGCCCTACTTTGGGGTTAGGAGACAACCCTTGTACTGACAGCGTTGTTGAAAGCCTGTTTAGAGCAATCCCATGCAATCTGGTAGAGGCCAGATTTCACATGATTTCCGGATTCTTCTGGGTCACACCCTTCTCCCTGTGGCCAAACGGACTGCCTAGCACCTAGGAGCCAGGTTGGGTAAGGGACAGTCCGTCATCTTCTTTCAAAGCTTTCTTTGTTGTGCCCACCCTAATACCCCTGTGCAAGTCTCTGCTTTTATTCCCTTGGCATCATGTTATGGCTGCCCCCAGGGAAGATCTCTGCTGGCATTAGTCAGCAGGTCTTCTGTTTCAGACTTGCCTAAAAATCAGCTTGCAGTTTCCCTCCTTCCTGCTCCCTGGGGATTTGAGATTGGACTTTGAAGATGTATTTTCTTGCTGTATTTCAATTTTAATAACTTTTATTTTAACAAAATGTATTCCTGCTTCTGTTTTGTGTAGGTAATATCATTCTCTTCAGTTCTAAATACCATTTCACAATGGAAATGACATTCACTTCCAAAGTTTGCATGTATTATAAGGTATTTAAGTGTATTTTTTTCAACTAATCAATCTGTAGGCTGTATTTTTCAACTGATTTTAGTATGCTGGCCACTGTGATTACTAATTTAACAGGTTTCTGCTCGACTGAAAAACAAAGAACATACAGGATTATTTTAAAACTCTTATATAACTTTCTTCTTACCTTGCAAGGATTGCTGGACAGCAAGGAATATAGAACTGTAATTCTTGGGGTGAAGGACTAGATATGCATATATGTATGTATCTATGTATGTATGTATGTATCTGTGTTTGTGTGTATGTATATGCTGAGAGCACATTAATAATTTTTGATGTATTTAAAGCATGAATGGTTAGTCCTTCAATAAAATGAATATAACAGCAGTAAATTTCCTAAGCATTCTTTATGTGTCTTATGATAAATAATGAATTAAAGTAACTGCTTTGTTCTCTTTACATCTCTACTTCTTTTGGTGTGCCATTTCATATGTGCACTATGTTGGATGTTGCTGTTGTGAACAGTGGCTCCTAATGGCACATGTCAATGGCACTGAGGGATGTTGAAAGGGCATATATTACAGAACCTCTTCACTATTATACTCCAGCATATTAAAAGGTGATTTTTGTTTTAATGCAGCTTCATCTGATGATAGAACAGTTTCCTACACTTATCTTGAACTTTTGTATTTACTACAATGGTTTTTTGCTAGCTACAGTGAATGCTTCAGGTTTTAATTGCCCTTCCAATTGCAGTGTAGACTAATGACTGTGCAGAGCCTGTCCTGGGACAACAAGGAGTTTGGCATCTGCAAAGGGGGCTGACAGCTCCACAGATCCCTGTAAGCTGACTGACCTGTAAGGTAGCAATGGCAGAAAACAATTCCTGCAGTGCAGTAATAAACAGTGATGGCACAGCCCTGTAGGAACTTGGGTTAATTCTATTCTGTGTTGAGAACTTTTTTGGCTAGTATCTCTACTCTGGAACAAAACTGTGGAAGGAAATAAAAAGAGGTTTGATTTATTTGGGTTTTGGTAACCTTTAAACTGGACCATATTACCTGATAATTCTGTTTCATCTGTGTCATGAAAACCCATCTTGCTGTAGGTACTTATTGAAGTAAAACAATTAATAAAGCAAATGCCCCAGGAAGAAGTTTCAGTTTTCTCCTTATCAGAACAAAGAGTCCACTGAGCATGCAAAGAATCTTGCTCTGGTTTACAATAATGATTTTTATATCCTTACATATTTCAAGGCAACTACCTTGTGATCCGTAAGTTGAGTTTTCACTTTTTTTCTAGACTCACACAGCCTAAGGCAGGCAGCCCTATGGCCAGGAGCTGACTAGGAAAATGTCACTGTTACTTAGCTGGAATAAAGCATTTATACTTCAACTTCTATCTTTCACAAGACTGCATCCTTTCTTATATCTCTGACTGACTGCTCCCAAGCCTCCAGTCAGACAAATACTTTCACAACGTTATTGGTCTGTTAAGTTCTGCAAAGCAAAGCACAATTTCTGGTCGTGCTATATCCTTCATCGCTTCTAAGATGAAGCTGTGACACACATCTTCATCACAGCTGTGATCTGTGACACAGATGTGGCAAGGGACAGACGTATCTTGTGTCTCATTTCCCAGAAGGCTACAGTATTGCCATCGTTTAGGGCAAAAGATTGGTTAATAAGCCATCTATCTCAAGGTTTTAGTATACTTTAGTAAAATCATGCACTATGCAAAGCACAGGTTTTCCTATGACTTTTTAACATGCATATGTTTCTTTCGGGCACAATTCACACAAGTGGGTGGATTTGTATATATTTGCTGCATGCACATGCATCTCTGTCAGCCTTTGAAGGAAAAGGATTTCACTATAAGTTATCTACTTTTGCAGCTATGATATTTAATCCATTCTGATTTTTTTTTAGCAACTACCACTCTATACTTTTTGCCAGCTCCTGCACAGAGATGTTTCCATGGACTGGTCTGTCATTCCTGTATGTGCCTGTGTTGAATAAAGTCTCCTTTCTTTCTCTTGGCTGCTGCATTTGGAGCCTGTGGTTAGACACAAAAAGTATGCCATTAAACTAGAAGCTGTAACATTAATGTAGCACACCTGCACTACTCCCCTAATTAATTAATTTTCACTGCTATGGCATCTAGTTCTTTATTGGAGATATTCTGAAGTTGACATGAGAACTAAGAAACAGGCAAACTCTTGGTGCTGATTTCAGTTACAGCCTCCCTCTTGTTTCTTTTCAGATTCCCTTTCAGGGCTTGGGCTAGCATGGACAGATATCTCTGAAATTAAGGTAGGAGCGGTGGGCTGAAGACTGATGAATGGAGCACACTGAGCTCATTCCTGGACCTAAGCCTGGGTCAGAATTGGGTCTGATTGATCTGATATCATTGGTATCTCTACAGCTATTCAGCTGGTGAGGTTGGCTTTTAAATGACAGTCAAAACAGTTGTTGTAGGCTCTGCCCTTGTTTGATTAAAACTGTTTCCCCTCCTGTGGTGGGAATGGTGTGGAAGCATAAAGATGTGTTTGTGTGATAAGGAACTGTGAAAACGAGAATTGCTGTTGAACAACACAAACCATGATACTGCTAGCTTTTTTATAAAAAGATAAGAGAGGGTCATACTTGAAGTGTGGAACACAACAAAGCTGTAACAAATGCATTTTCTAGTGACTAATATTTTGTTGTAAATGACAGAGTTAAAAAATGAATCATTAGAAATTACTGTCTTTACCGTTGTCTCTGTATGAGTTCATGTGTCGGTTTCAGCTAGATTCTCAACTGCCTGTGCATCACTCTCTTTTCAGCTCTATAGGACTGGAAAACAAAAGTGGTTTTTAATCTAAGGGATTCTGTAACCTCCATCGAACTGCAAGACTGAGCTCTCTGATGCCTAAGCACGTCTCAGAGGGCTGCACGGCACCTAGGAGTCTGTGCCATGCACAGACTCATCATTGCTTTAATGTAAAGACTGCTGAACTGTATCCCTGGTACCACTATCCTGCCTCTCCCATGGTGCTAACCATGAGCGTGGTTTTCCTTCAGTTACAGCTGCTGGGCTGTGATTATAATGTTCTGTTTTAGAGTACAAAAAATATTTGTAGTTTTTATCTAATATTGTCTACCTACTTCATAGCAAGCTTTCATCAATGGTATTTCTGTCTTTGGAAGGTTTTCACTCTACATATTTGAGAAAGGATCTCAACATTGCCCATGCATGAAGTTAATTTAGGCATTTTTTAAAGGACATGTAACACCATGTAAGTACCAAGAACAACTTTTAAAATAGAGTTTCTGATTGTTTTCTTGCAATGGTGTGTACTCAAACTGAGATATAAGATGTTCCCCACAACACTTTGAATACACTAGTGTTTTTTTAAGTTAATGGGATGTTACAGTTTGAAGAAGTATCTATGCTGATAAACAAAGATATTGGGCAAAGAATTCTCTGAAAACATGATTTTACAAAGAGCATCTTGCCTTATAATAAAAATTTGATTTAGCTTGTCTTGGACAACTCTTTCTGGCAGTTCCACTGGGTTATATCAACGACTGTGATGATGATACGGTCGAGTGTTTATGGGTAAGGATGAGGGGAAGGCCAACGAGGCAGATATCCTGCTGGGAGTCTGTTATAGACCACCCAACCAGGATGAAGGGGTGGATGAGGCATTCTACAAGCAGCTGGCAGAAGTCTCTCAATCGCTAGCCCTTGTTCTCATGGGGGACTTCAACTTCCTGGATGTCTGCTGGAAATACAACATGGCAGAGAGGAAACAGTCTAGGAGGTTCCTGGAGTGTGTGGAAGACAACTTCCTGACACAGCTGGTAAGTGAGCCTACCAGGGGAGGTGCCTCGCTCGACCTGCTGTTTACTAACAGAGAAGGACTGG
>NW_008796218.1:8186888-8211225 GCF_000699145.1 Aptenodytes forsteri
TAAGCATTGGAACAGGCTGCCCAGGGAAGTGGTTGAGTCACCATCCCTGGAAGTATTTAAAAGACGTGTAGTTGTGGCACTTAGGGACATGGTTTAGTGGGCATGGTGGTGTTGGGCGACGGTTGGCCTCAATGATCTTAGAGGTCTTTTCCAACCTTAATGATTCTATGATTCTATGATATCACTGATGTCCAGAATTAAGCTTGCAATGACTACTGACTGATGGTTTATTTCAGGAAAACATCAGGCTGTGGATAAATTGTCAGTTCTCTTACTCATGGTGTATATAAGTAATGAGATGGGGCCATAAGTTGTTTTTTCCATGTAATACACTCTAGTTTAATGCATGCCTCTAATTTTCCATTTGAAATACTTCTGAATAAACAAATGGGGAGGGGGACAAAGGAAGGCACTTCAGGGGATTTGTGTAGCACCTAATACGTAAAGGAAAGCTAGCTGTGTCAGAGAAATATAGCAGAGACCAAGGAGTTAATTTGTTGTGGTGGATCATCCCTACATACTTTTCCCAGCCAACAGCTGAGTTATTTCTCAAATGCCAGCCAAGAACTACTTGTAGCTGGCAAAAATCCACAGTTATCAGTGCAATGGAAAAGGGGTGAGATAAAAAAAGAGCAGTGTGGCCCTGTTGATAGTGAGGTGTGGGTTCCTGTGCTCTTATCCAGCTTGTATGGGTAAGAGAATAAATAGTTAACAAAGATAACATTTATACAGTGATTCAGCTCAGTGGTATGTGTAATGATTTCCTAGGTCTCTGGAATCTGTTTTGTGCTGTGGAGTATATGAAGTTCATACAGGACCTGTGGAGTTCATATAGGACCAGCTTTCCCTGAGGTTCACAGAAAGACCATTTTCATTGTAAGTGATTTCAAAAAATACCAAACAACTAGTTCTTCAGTTATTTTGCATATGACACATAAGGAACACAGAGAGGTTGAAAGGTGGAGAAAGCACAGATGAAATACTGGTAAAAAAACTCAGAAATCTTTCAAAATCATGATTATGTGGTGGTCTTGCAAACAGAAAGTGAGTGGATCTATCATATCCCCAAAGCTCCCCAAAGCTGTGCAACATATGGTGAAAATAAGGGATATTTCCAGTTCTGAAGTTAACAGCTGTACATAAAATAGGGCCTCATGAAGCTCAGCATTTCTGTAACTCCTTATTCTTTGTGCATAGGACACACTTTCCCTGCACATTCTTTGTGCAGGGACCGCACTGCATAGGAAGTACTGACCAAATTCTTACAGACTGAAAAAAATACTGGGCTGCAGAAAAAAAGTATCTTACACATAGTCAAATCAGCCTTGGCTGAACACATACAGGAGAAAGGGAGCTATGGAAGATTTAAACTGGGGGTGAATATTGCTTTTCAAAGAACTAGGAGTACCAGATAGGAAAAGCCATGCTTCTTGTGGCTGGTTAATCACCACGGTTAGTCGATCTCTGTAGCTTGTATTAAGGAGTTCTGGAAAATCAGACCATTGAAATTACAAAAAGTAAACAGCATTAATGCATTCTGGTGCCTTTTTAACTGTAATTGATGACTGTTTAATACACTAGATGTCTGTCACTCATCGTGCAGTCTTTTGCGCGCCACATACTCATAAGCACACACATATATGAAATCAAAGTGTCTGATTTTCAAGCAAACCTGAAATATTTTTTTAAATTGTAACTGAGTTTAACTAATACCAACGCATAAGGGTCATTGAAAAATCAGTCTGTGCCCAAAGTCTTGCATGTCTGAGTTGCCTAACTGTTAAAAGACTGTAGAAGCACTTACTCCAACTAAGAAGCAGTAGGACCTGTGATCCATTTAGGCTCTTGAACACATCTATGTGTGCAAGTATATGTGTGTTTGTGTGTGTGTGCACACAGGCACATGTTCATCTGTTCTTTCTAATGTAAGAAAATTATATGGATCTGCTGCTCTTGAAAGAGAAAATCTCCCCAGGCTGTCCCAAACTGCAAGTTACTGGTCTGAATTAATATTTATAACAAATTAACTCTGATCCTTTCCAAAGCTCGAGAATCTGAAATGTGAATATGAGCTGGTGTTGGTACAGTCGTGGCACATGGATGAACACTGCTGGGGAGGCCAGTGCCATCCAGGAGTGTCCTATGGAAATATCCCCATCTAGTGGGTGTCAGTGAGCTGAGGACACTCCTCTGGCATACCAGGACACTGCCCGTCCACTGTTTTTAAAGCAGTTGCACATCTGTTGTTTTCCTGAGAGAAAACAGCAAAAGTTGGAACCTCCTATTATCTGTAAAATTATTTCAGATTTTACATGGTTATTCTAAAAATATGTACGATATTTGATATGGTCTTTCAATGATAGACTGTTCTGCTTTTCTCACTACAGTGTATACTGAGTGCATTATGCCTAAATAAGCTAAATTATCTCTGATGGTTTGTCCAGGAATTTTCTGAATGAGTTTTAAAAGAAATGAAAAACACTGAAAAGTTTTCAGGCTTGACATACACTTCCTGCAGTTAAAGGTACTGCTTATCTCAGAATATATTTTACATAAGAAGAAGGAGTTCACTGGGATTTGAGAGCTGGTATGTTTGTAAATATTCATTATTGTCTTCAAGACAAAACATGCAAAAGCAACATGAAAATACAGTATTATCCTGACATAAGACATGGCTACAAAATTCTGTATCTACTCTCTCCCCTATCTTTTTGAGGGAGTTGTTCTTGGCTGGTGGAAAAAGAAAGTTTGTTCCTAGACCCACTAAAATTAGTAGGACTTTTGACATTAATAGAGTTAGGGCTTAGTGAGGAATATTTCAGGAAGGAATACAGCATAGCAAAACCTGCAGTACATTCAGTCCTAATGAAAGTATAGTACTCGTAATGGTTACCCAATTAATGCTTTCTTACTTGTCTTTCTCAGAAAGGATTAGTGGCTGAAATAGTGTAATAGTTATTTAAGGATAGTTGAATAACGTAATGGCATCTAACTAATCGGATGCCTATTGCTGATATTTGTAAGCAAGGCTTCAGATTCCCCAGCATCCCACCCAGGCTAGGAATTTCTGTCTTAAATCCAGGCTGCAGCACATTCTGGGGTTTTAGGTAGAAGGTGAGAAGGGTTTCTGAGAGGAACTATGCAGCACTTCATGTGACTGCAATTGGAAAAAGTCCTCATCTCCCTTGTCACTCTTTTCAATGCTTATCCTATTATCGACACGTATAGAACATACATAGTTTTACACACACACACATGCACGTATATATATTCCTATGAACAGGTAAGATCCTTTCTCTATGAACACATTTATAGATATGTATTACTTTCTTATTCAGCCGGCTTGTTACATGTATGCATGTTTTTTCTTCTCAGCAAAATTTCCCTCAAAATAGTTTACATTACAAGGTATTGCTTCAAAATGTAGGTTTGAATACCATGGTTATGAAACCAGGAGATTAATGCCATTAGCTCAAGACAGGCACTGTGGAGACAGGTGCCGTGCATGTTTCTCCATGTAGCTCTGCCAATGCACATTAATCTTGATCTGCAACATTCCTGCTGTTTCAGTCCTGGGCCCCTCTTGTGCCAAATTTTATAGTTTATTTGTTTATAGGTATAGCAATGTTTCTGTTGAAGCAGAAGTTATTGTGAATACCTTTTACTCATTTTCAACTTTTGCTTTTCACTCTGCTGGTATGATCTGTCTTGTCCATGGTGCCTGTTATGAAGAGAAGGGCCCAGACATGGGGCTGACTGGCACTAAAGTAATCCCATGATTTTACATGATCTGAATGTCAAAAACAAAGAACCCCAAAGTTAATCATTGCTTACTATGACTGACTCAGCCTCTCCAATCCTTTTCCATCCTCAGTCCTTGTCACTGTGCCACTTGACCTGCTTCCTCAGGGCTGGACTATGTACCTCCACCATGCATTGCACAGCAATCCAGTCTGGGAAGGGGAAATGCTTCTTGCAAAGCTTTAGGGGACAAACTCTGCTTAGACTAAAAGTCGCTGTGGGAAGGTATGATGCCTTCGAGCTCATTGGACATAAAACTTCATATCTCAGGCAGATACTCACCCTTCCCTTCCTGTGCTTGCAACAGAACTACTTTGTCTTTTAAGTAGAGAGGAGTATCCAGTTTCAGACAAAATGGACATTTGTATGCAGTTTTGCCTCCAGGATTGGGAGTAGAGATACAATCTCCTGCCACCCCCACACCTATTCTGAATCTACAGGAGGTCATTTTTATTTCCTTTCATGCCATTCATCACCCCTGGCAAAGGGATAAGGACAGCAGAACCCTGCTGAGCGATTGATATGTTTGTGCTGCTCTGTATTAAGAAGTAATGTTTTTGCATCACTTAGGTTACACACTTCTAGTATATTCTGTTACCCACAGCTTAATCCTTTCAGGATTTTTCTGCCAGCAGGTAAAATGGAATGATAAGTTTTGTTCCTACTTAGCTCACATTGTGTACCCCTCCTAAGGAGTGAGATATGCCAAGTATTTATGACAGTAACAAAGCGCAAATTTGTCATAGACTCCAACTGGACTAGGATGGGCTTTGCAAAAAAATCCTGTGAGGTGATATCTAGAGTTCTAAAACTTTTTCCCTTTCTTCCCCTGTGTCACTGTAAGCACCCTCTCCTAGCTCAGATGCAAGAAACAGCCCTGCAGGAAACGACAACGTGCTACAGCAATCTGCCCAAGTGAAATGTTCTCGACACTGGAGCATCTGCTCTGACACATGGTGCTCGGCTGCTTGCCCAGAACATACTACTGGTATGGCTGGGAGCAATGCGACCAAGCTCCTTCTGCACTAACACTTGCACCCATAGGGGTGAGGAGGCAGGTGAGATGGACAATCCCTTTCCGTGTGGGACCTTGGTATATATTGTATGCACTGGCATGAGATCTCACCAGAGGCACACAACATACAGATGGGCATCCTTTGGTATTTCCAACATTTCACTTGACTGCTGCTCGACACAAATAAAATTTGGCAGGGTCATCCTCTTGTGCAGAAGGTAACAGGTATTTACACTTTACCAGCAAGACAAAATAGTGTACAGGACCATAAGTCACAAGATCCCTTTGCCGGTATTTCCAGTTTTAAGCAGTAAAAATCTGTATCTTAGTTCCTTAGAGCATCCAGCTGGTGGTGCCAAATAGTAAGTGCAAAGGACATTTTTTCTGTATTTTGAATGCTTGGAATATAAATTGTTTGGATAAAGGCATCTTTACAGTTGTTTCTCAGACTCTTTTTAACAACTGTCCTTCTCTCTCTCAGTGAACTCGGCAGGTCAGCTTCTAAAAGTCAACTGTTGTGTGTTTATGCCTCACACAAAGAGATATAACCCCCTTCCTCTCTGATTTATTTGAAAGCTCACTCTGTGCATGGGGTGTAGAAGATGTATATAGATGTACATGGATGATAAGCAGTGGAGGATCAGGCCCAGGACATTTTGGACTGGAGTAATATGTTTATTACTTCATAAATCATAGTAAACCTTAAGAACACATACACTTGTTTACTTGGATGGTGAGTACCTCTGTACCTGGCATTTATATAACTTACATGATCTGATGTCCTGTCCGAGATCTTTAACACATTTATTATGGCTGTTGATGAGTCAGCTTGTGACCTTCTTTTTCTGTGAAGTTCAGTAGTTAAAAGTATTTAGCTTGGAAGAAGATACCTGTTTTCAAATTTTAAAAGGGGGGCAAGGGGGAAGTGGTAAAGGAACACCGTGTTATGTTTCATTGGCCTAACAGTGACCTATAAAATGTGCTGGTGAGAACAGAAAATGTAATTCACCAATGACTGCAGCCACAGTTTGTTTTCATTCTTTTTGATACTTGATTATAAAGGTTAAGGCAGGGGAAAGGGAGCGTTAACCTGAAGTGCTAGCTTTCCTATGGCTCCCTGCCACGTTAAGTCGGTGCTGATCTGAAAGGGTCAGGTTCTTTGCTGGCAGGCAGGCGGCCATGAGGAATAAACCCCAGGAAAGCCATTTTTTACAACGGGGTCATAGATATGGTTATTTTAGGAAGTGTTTTGCCCTGTTCTGGAGGGTGCCCTCTGTCCCCATGGGCTTCCCACTGAGAGAGTGCAACAGACTGCTGCTTGCACAAGACATGGGTTTTGCTGAGATAGGCTGAGCAGATGGCAGAGTGCGAGTATGACCAGTCGGGGCAGGGAAAGTATCAGAAAGGCGAGTCAGGCAGAGAGAGGCACATGGAGAATGGCACGACTAAATCATGCTTCCTTCACTTGGACTGCAGAACTGGTGGACTCGTGACCAATGCAATTCATCCAGGCACTGTGACAGTCGTTTTCCAGAGCATAATATTCAGATCTTTGGTCACTAAAAGAAAGCAAGTAAACGTTATATGCTGAGCGAACACTGAGAAGGACTTGGCTCCAAAGGCATCTGCTTAAGATTTCCACTTTTCCACATCTCCACTTATCAAAATAATTCCTTAATTTGGTTTCAGGGATGAAGGCACTTCAGTGTGCATGTTTATGGTAAAATCATGATATAAGAAGGAATATTAATTATATTGTCAAGAAAAAATTTATGTACAGTCTCTGGTACAGTAAAATCAATCAGTGTGATTGGTTTGTTCAATATTTTAAAAATACACTGTGCTGTAGAAATACTAGAGGAACAGCTCGCTCTGTTCTGAGATCTTGTGTCCAACAAGTGTGACTTTGTCTGTGCTATTTTGCTCTGCTAAAGTATACCTCATGAAATCTCCTGAAGTATTCTCTGTGCAACTGTGGAGGCTAATAATTTACTCAAACTCATTAAGAAAATTAAATCCTCTTCAAAGAATTACATCCAAACATTCTGCAAATGTTTTGAAACACAACGGCGACACTCTGCCCCCAGTTGCTCTTGTGAAATCCTGCTGTAGTGAATGGAAGCTACGTGTGAGGACGGGGCTGGACTACAGCCTGTTTGTCCTGGCTGAGCAGTTATGGCTTACGTTTAGAGCATTTCTTCAGGGAAGCAGGAACCCCATTTAAAATCTCCACGGTATCAGTTGTTCTTGTCTCCACAGTACCTTGAATCTGTCTTACAAGAATGGCTTGAGATGCAGCTATGGAAGAAATACGGGGCAGATAATACTGCCGTCTTTTACATCCACATAAACAATGAACTCGTTTGAATGCAGAGAGGTAAAAAAGCAATCACTGGTTAAGCTGTAGTTGCTCACGCCTGGCTTGCGTGACTACAACTAAGCACAGAATGTAGCTGATTGTCCTTATGTGTATGTACGGTCATTTACCATTTGATGAAATCAAGAGGATAAATTGTACCATTGATGGAATTTCTCAAGCCATGTACATGCTGCATTTTCTCCTGGGTGTTTAGTTAAATGACGTTTTCCCTTTCCTGCAGGTAAGCAAATTATTTTCTTTTTCCTTTTGATCTCTCAGGACTCTGTTTTTTTGCCTGTCTTACCTTAATTCCTTTTGATAAAAGAGCCCTTTTATCATGCATGCTAAAATTGTTGGCTAGGTCTATTTGACATGCCATGATGAAACTAAATAAGTAGCTTTTTAAATGTCATGTACCACTTCATTTTTCTATATGTCTCATCACTAGATTTCACAATATCATGAGTGTCATCATTTTTGGTGGTTTTTATTGAGCTCCAGCTTCTGGATTTTTTTCCTTAAAATAAACATGAAAATAGTTTACATATCAAGCTCCTGTGGTTGCAGAAAAGCACTT
Source organism: Aptenodytes forsteri (assembly GCF_000699145.1). Classification (NCBI taxonomy): domain Eukaryota; kingdom Metazoa; phylum Chordata; class Aves; order Sphenisciformes; family Spheniscidae; genus Aptenodytes; species Aptenodytes forsteri. Next base: position 8,194,641 of record NW_008796218.1, read on the forward strand.
AATAATCTGCTCAGTTGTATGTGAAAAGCTAATTAAAAGCATGTTTCTTGTGAAAAAAACTTCTGATTGGGAGGCCTGAGCCATGATTTTAGAATGCTTGGGAATGGTGATATTTCATACACAGTTGTTTGTTGTTTATTAGCAGGTAAGCGACAGGATTTCTGTACTGGAGAATTTCAGATTAGGAATTTAATGACTATTTAGTCACACTTACTGACTGTGCTGTCTTAGGCACATGGTAGTTTTCAACACGTCTAGAAATGTGACTAATAATTTAGCCAATTACTATAAAAATGAAATCTTTTTTTATGGGCTGGTCAGATGATCTCCTGCTTATGAGGTTTTCTAAACCAGGAATGTCTGAGCTACTTAATGGGCGTGGCTTTTAGTTCCTGGGAAACCCCTACATTGAACCGTGTATTTTAAGGAATGAGTAGAAAAAACAGGATTTGTAAAACTTTTCTAAGATAAAATTTGTTATTAGATACAGAACTGTAAAAAACCCCCAACTTTCAGGGTTTTGTTTAGATGGTTTTTTTTTCTTATCAGGCTGTTCTGTGACTTGGAAGCAGCAACCTATTTTTGTACCCTGTTACTTTTACTTTAAACAAATAAATTAGCATTCAAATTTCCTGTCCTAATCTAATTAACACAGTGTTTTCTGTAGTAAATAATGGTAGCATCTCCTTTGACTCTTCAGTCAGAAAGTATAGAATGCTGTAAAGTACACTGTCATCATTTATTTAGCCTCATGGACTATTTAGCCTCATGTCACTGTCAAGACACTTTAATTAGTACCTTGATTTTTTTTGTCTAAACTTAATCTTAAAAACTTGTTTAAAATATTGGAAAAAGACTACTATAGGCCTTCAATCTGCAAGGATGTAAGCACATATGGGATCTTGATGAACTCTAACAACATCATTTAGAAATGACAATTCTTTTATTATATTATGACTTATTTTCTACATTTAGCCACTGCTACTGCATTTCTGACTTGTATAGCTTTTCAAGACCTTAAGATTAATGCTTTTAATAAATTACTTTCAAGCGAAGGTTTGTTCAAAACCTTGAATTTTGCAACAGACAACCTGTAATGATAGAGGGGGACTTTTATTTGTTTATCAGGAATGAAATCAATATACAAGAACAGAAAATATATTTAGCTGTGAATTTGCTGTGGAAGCTACTTTCTGATAGCAGGGACATGCTGTTGTAAAATAGTTTGCATTTCACAACGTCAGTTTTACAGGCATCGTATCACTGCAGCCTATAAAAAAAGAGTTGACCCATTATGCAACCATTGGAAATGAACTATAAAGGGTAATAGGAAGCGATAACTTCTGAAGAAGCATTCATACCAAATGTTTCTATTACCAGTGAAAGTATTTTTTACATGTGATTTATAAAATAGATGGATTTATTTTATAAATAAAGGACAGATTCTGCTCAAAATTAGATTCTTGGTAACATGCTAAAGATTGTTCCTTTATACATTTAATACTTGCATTGTTCAGTATTTGAATACTTGTACATAATTTTCAGATAGGCAGGAATTTCTGAATTTACCATTCATACCCTGGTCTTGCCCAGTTTTTCTTCCAATAGTATCTGAATCTTAATTGTACATTGATCTACAAAACCAGCAGTAATCACTGCAGGGTTTTTTTCTGATCTTATTTTCTTCATAATGAAAAAGTGAAAAATATATGCAATAACTCGCATTCATTCTTCATGTATAAATTGAGTAAACCAGATGCCAGGTCCAAGTAGTTGTTCTCCTCTTCTTTTATTTCCAGACAACTTTTCATTTTTCTGAGGTGTTTATTCCTAAAATATTATATGATTGTATCTCTGTGAGAGATGTGTAAGCAACAGGGCAGAGGCTTTCTAATGACAAACACCAAACTAAACACAGCAGGACTGTAGCAGATCCCCAGGTAGAAACACTCACGGAGAATTAGAGAACCTTTTTTAATTACCCAGTATCAAACGTAGCAGTGACCAAGAAAATACTTCTCACCTGACACATCTATAGTCTGCCTGATGTTTTAGAATGTGTTTTGTTTGGACATCTCTTTTTCTTCTCAGTTTCTTCTCCCCCCTGCAAAACCATACAAAACTTGTTCAAGAAATGCAACTATTTTCCCTCAAATTAAACTTCCAGTGCTTTGCACAGAAGGTAAGAGGCCAAATCCACAGCCAAAATTTTTGAGGTGGCAAAGGCAGGGTAGCCTAGCTCAGCTGAGGGCTATAAACACTCATTGCTTAGCTTTTAAACTAAAGAGTAGCTTCTCTCTTTTGGCTTTCCTATTTCTAGCCTTATCTTGGTTGTTTTTGTTACAGGTAAAGGCCTCACAGCATTTGCACTCTGAGGTATCCAGGTAGGTATCCTGTTTGATGGTTTGGAGGATGAAGGTTAAAAAAAAATTGCTTAGAAACAGAGGGGGAAAAACATTAAAATAGGCATTGGGTCACAGCAGAGTGCAGAATACTTGTGTCAGAAGAAAGACTACTACAGCCCAGGTCCCTATCTTTTGCAGATGTACTTAGCTTTGCATGCTGATTAAAATCCTTTGAAGCTGATAGGACTGAATAGTTGTGGGTGATTTTAAGCTGATATGTAAGTCCTCAAATGCAGCATATTCCTAAGAATGAGGTTCTATCAGAAGCTACCCTAACTTTTTTCTTGTTTCTCTTGTATCCTTAATAGATATAACCAAAGCTGGACTTTGTTGAATGTTCCAGTTCTGACCCTGATCCTCCAACATCCCATTTAAGTATTCACATGATAAAGTTATTTGTAAATGTTAAATCTTTGCAGGATTATGATCTAAAGGAGTATTAGAGCCTGATCCAACTTCTTCAGAGGCCTGCCCTAGATTTTGGTGATCAGTGTTTCAGAGCCATACTAAAGGGATTAAGATGCTGACAGTGCTTACTGAAGATAGAGTTTTCCTAAAAGCACAGTTCAGTATTCTAGTATTGACCCATCCAGAGCATGTGATATAACAGTGCACATTATATAGTGTATCTCATCATACTTAGGCTAGCATAACTCTGATGGTTTACAGTGGCTCCAGTAGCCTTCACTTTATTTATGCTTTTGTAATCCAAATGCTAAGCAGTGTAAATATTTCCCCTATGTGGCTATACACAGAGAGATGTATTTACTTATATAATGTGCGAGGCTATGTCACGGAGAAACGTAAAGTATTTGCTACTGTCTGTCTGAGATGAGTGGATTACCTGCTGCAGTGACATGGAGGCGTTAGACAGGCTGCCAGGGCCCTGTCCCAGTGACTCTGCCGTGCCCAGAGCTCTCCAGGAGACTAAGCCTTTCTTTAGAGAGGGCAGCATTGCAGAAGTAGAATTACACTTTATAGCACTTCAGCAGCTTGTATAGGTTAAGCTTTTGTAAAAAATAAAGGAAAAAAACATTAGAACCATTTTCCCGCTGCTGGTACAGAAATATTCTGGGGTCTTCTCTCTTCCTCCATCCATTTGTATCCTTTCATTTTACTTCTCTGCCTTCCCTGTGTCAGGAACAACTTCCCTTTATTTCACAGGTGTGGCAAGCAGGACTGCGGAAATGATACAGGGAGAGATTTGGCACTTTTTTTCTTTCACCAGCTGGCAGGAGATATATATAGGATGACCTACAACAGGAGAGGGGTGGCAGTATTGCTGAAATGTGAACCAGGTGGTTGAAGACTAGGCAAAAAAAAAAAATTTCTGTGGTGATCCTTTTTCTGCGTGTGAGAAATCTGCTAAAGAACAAGAAAGGCCAGAGGCCTGGTAAAAGCAGGCAATGTGCTAGACTGGAAGACTTTATGTAAAAAAAAAAAAAAGGTATTACTTTTTCCCCACATGGTTTGCAATTTACCTCAGGACTACAGAAATTATGTTGTCTTGTTTGATATGATGATAGCCCTGTTATCGTGTTATATGGCCATTCCATCCAAGCAGCTTTGCACCCATCGCAAACACGTGTTAGTTTTGCTTAAGAACACTAGGGAAAAAAAAAGAAAAAAGTATTATCACTTCTATTTTGTGGTGAAGAAGGTGAGGGTCTGTGATGTAGCTATGCCACATGGACATGGAAAATTTATTGCCGCCAGAATACAAGTTCCCTTGCCAGATCTGAGTGTCTAGCTTAAGAACACTTCCTTTCTCATTACGTGACATCATCATGAACAAACATATTAAATGGTATAAAATCATCATTCTTGCATAATACCTTTCATCTCAGGATTTCAAAGCACTTTACAATCATTAATCTGTACCTCTTAACCCAGTAATCACATGAGTAAGGTCTTCCTCACACAGAAGAAACATTTCTAAATACTTTTACATCCTGTTGAAGATGAGAGGAGAAGAAGCCAAGTTTACCCAGACAGGAACTGGGATTAAAACTCAGTACATCTGCTCTCCATAAGCATCTCTCTTCCTTTCAAATGCATCTACAGATCCAAAAGTCCCAATAAATATTGAGAGAGAGGTGGTTTTGGTGCGTATCTGAAGCCTGATGCTGCTTGGTTTAAATTTAGGATCTCCAGCTAACACAGATCTGTTCTGTTGCTCCATAGAGAAAAAAATCTGTCATGTCATGCATGTTATCACAGCTGTTTGTTTGTTTTACAAATGGCTTTCTTCACAAGCTGGATTTTGTTCAATATGCATTACCAATTCTGGCATATTGGTCAGCAGTGTTTGGAACAAGAAGAATACTTACCCAGATGAATAGTGTTCTCCCATGTGAATGACTGCAGTGACTCCTAATCCACTCAGTCACTCTGTATAGAGAAAGCATAGAAACAAAATCTATCAATGGGACAAGAACACAGCTTAACTCAGAAAAAGCTTTCAGAATATTAACTGCAAGTTACTGGAAGATTTAAATTCTTCATAAAAGACAAAATATTGCTGCGACTTTTCGAAGTCAAACATTATTTGTCATGCTTTGTGTTCTGATTTTGCCCTGATTTTGTTTTAGGGTCATATTTGTTTGTTCTAGGGTGAATGGGCTTAGGGCTAATATAAACGTGGACTTACTGTCTGAGAGTCAAGGGTGCCAACTCTGTGAATGAAATTGTTTCTTCTGATTGATCTAACTCTGCCGTAGAAATCCACAGTATCAGGTTTTGATCCCCTGCATAGCTACTATGTATGATCCAGTGCAGCCTTTCACTATCTTTTTCTGCCAAGTCTTGGCCATCTTTGTGCTTGTTTCTCATGACCAAAAAGCTGCCTGTTTGATGTTATTTATCTTTAGAAGGAGGAGGGTTGGCAACAATTCATTACCAGAAAAATAGTTGACACTAAATAGAACCACTTACTGAATTTACTGATTTTATTTTTTTCTTTATATGGAATTACTTTTCAGCTACTGTATCCTTTCGGATTCAGGCTGTTGTGTTATTTTTGAATCTTTCCATTCGAGAACAGTATTTCAAGCATTTGAACATTTTCTTTTTACCATTTGTAGAAGAGTGCTAGGCTTTGACCCTGTCACCACCCGAGATGTTTTGAAACTTGCCCACATCTTTATTTACTGCGGACTGGATTACTGTGATTCCTGCCAAAGTTCCTGCCCAGACACTGCTATTAAAAGGTTTTGTTAGAGTCAATATATTGAGAGCAGAACTTTATAATATTTTTAAACTTTCAAATCACGTTATTCTATTATTGATTCTTTGCATTGTGTGATGACGTGTCCCTCTTGATTCCTACTTTTAATTTGTTGTATATACAAAGATATGTTTACAGCTTTGATTGTAGTCCAATAATTCACAGGATATAGCTGGGATGGTTAAAGAACTTTTTCATCAAGTAGCATTTTTACCAAATTGTAAGATCCAATGGACTAAAAATAGATTATATACCAGTATTTAAACTGGGAAAAGGTAGGGATAATGAAATTCAGAGAATTTACTCTAAGACTGCTAGAGGCAAAATCAGACAAATTCTGAGATGGGTTGCAATAAGAAAACAAATAATTAATGGTAACATAATTAATACCAGTTGACATAGGTTTATGGGTGAAAGAGCTTGGCAATGGACATGTAATGTGCATTTGTAAGTGTGGCTAATAAACATACCTATGTTGACCTAATGTATGATTCAGTGTTCCTAGGGACATTGGACATTCTAATTTAAAACAAAAAAAAAAAAGAAAGAGAGAAATGCAATATTAAATTGCTAGTTAATTGATAGGCTGAAAAAGTGGTTATAAGAGAAGATTAGTTAGTTTCGATTATTTCTGTTACTCCCAAGAACTTGTTCTTGCTCTGGTGAAATGCCATGTTTTTATCAGAGTCAACATGGAAAATGCTGATGGCTCCAAGTTACTTATAAAACCTGACCTGAATAATTTGATAAGGCATGATCACTTGAGTAATATGTGTTTGAATGTTAACAACCAGTGCTTATGGAGGAAGAGTCTAACAAAGGCTAATTTATTTGTTTAATCCAAGAGTTAGCATTTATCACAGCCCACAAGCAAAGGAAAGGTGACTGTCAATTCTATAATCAAGCACAAGAAACACCCTAAATTTGGAAGCAGAAACTAGATACATTCAAGCCGCAAATAACCTGCAGGAGCAGGTTTTTTATTCTGAGGCAAGCTAGTTCTTGGTGCGATCTTCTTTGGTATGCAGAAGCTTCTTTAATACTTAAGCCTTTTTAATAAAGACTAAGATATTTCTAAAATGGGTACTATAATGCAAGCAGAAAGTATATGGTTGAAAATTAACAGCCTGTGTTAGATAGGAAGTCAAGGTAAATGATGATAAAGTTCCTCAGGTCTTAATCTATGTATATATCTTCATCTGAATCCTATTTTCCTTCTGATTATTAATAACCTGCTATCAAAGGTATATTCAACATGTGTTGAAACAGTAGAAGATATGGCTCCATTCCTGTTATTTTCTATTTCCACATACACATACGACAATTCACACAGAAGTTTATCAGAACCAGCGAAAGTAGTGAATGGTTTTAAAATAAGCCAATGCTTTGAGTGCTTTCATGTTCAGTTTCGGTAAAAAGCATCACTTAAGATTATCCATTTAATTTGCATGACAATGGCATTATTGTCAGATGAGGTGCTGCATCTGGGGGAGTAGTAACTCCTAGCCAGCAGGACATAACTGAGTTTAGAAATCACTTAACCTGTGCTATCTACAGCCTTACCTTTTTGTCACATGTGAGCACTTCCTGAAAGAGCATTGAAGAATATAGTTATAATTTGTTGTAAGAAATTAAGTTATTTTCTCATCACCCAGATGCAGATCTGATCCTACACCACTAAAGTCAGTGGAAGTGAGATGAAGCTAAATGGGTATTAGTCTTGTGAACTTTTTGTATGTGCAAAAATGTGCTCATGCTGTATCCCTTCAGGTTAGGAGACAGAGTTCCCTTGGGCTAGCGAGACTTTTTTGGGGCCAAGTTAGGGAAGAAGCTTTGAGAAGAAGCTTCACTTTGGGAAGTCTTCTCTCCCTCCTGAGTAAATCAGCAGCCTATGGTGATAAGTTTCCCAATTTACTACCTAAGTGAGAACCTCTGAGTCTGTGGTGTTGGTGCTTCTTTTGGAACTATTTCTGGTATAATTGGTATAATTGGCGGATTCTTGCTTCTTGAGCATTTCTTAACCAAAGGTCAACTGATATATTACTCCTTGGTGAGAGTTTGTTTTTATTGTTCTATCTGACAGGATATATTTCAATAGCAGTATGTTGTGCTTCTTAGTTTACCTTGTCTTGATGATATTTGCTTTTGGGACCTCCCTGGAAAGGTACGCTGAATTACCTATGGATGGGATGTGACCAAGCTGAACTCTAGCTGGTTTGCTTTTTGCATCCACTTCTGAACTTACCATATAGAATAGGGGTGAAGGTGGAAAGGAGAAACTAAGCAAGTTACCCTCCACAGAAGAGGGTGAAGGAATTGTTTAAGAACACAATACAAACAGGGGCCTTGGAAGTAATACTGGTGCCCGGTATTAGTTTACTTTTTGTTCTGTACTATATAGATCTCATTTCACTCCATCTAATCTAAAAAATGCATTTGCATAATGACTTTTTGTTAAATAAAAGGTTCAACACTGTTGAACTGTTTAATTATACTTTGGCTGAGTTGCATGTATTTTCAAATCCTTATTTCCTAATAACTTTAAAGGAGATGGAGTTTGCCAAGGTCTGTTTAATTATTTCACCTATGTTTACTTGGGAAGTTTTCCTTTCAATCCAATTTCCTCCCTCTTTGCCTCTTCTTTCCTTCTTCTTTCCCTCTTTCCCCTCTGTTGCAGAATGCAGCCCCAGGCATTCAGACTTAGGCAGTTGTCCAAATCTATTTTAAAACAAAATTCTAAATCAAAACTTCATGCAGCTATAGGGCAAGGGTCACATGTACTTTCCCTGGGTCAGCAGGAAAACTTGTGATGACATTGCAGACCCATCTCTCTTTCCTCTCCCAGTAAATATATGCAAAATGTAGAGCTATAAAAATGTTTATTTTTCAGGAGAAGTCGAAGTTACCTTGTCCCATATAGGACCAGTTGAAAGAACTTTGGCTTAGAAAAAAAAGGGAAGGTAGGCATGTCTTACCTAAGAAACTTAATTTTTTTCCTGATTAACAGCAAAGACTTAGCAAAGCATGTCTAGATTTTGCAGTGTTGACACACAGTTTCATTATTACCATAATAATATCACTTGATATCAGAGGCAGAGAAATGTCAAACCTGAAATGCCATTCAGAGATGGGAGAAATCATGGCATTTTGCAGAAACTGAGATATACAAAGCTTTTGTAAGCACTAGTTCATTGTTCACACTTTCTGTCTGTTTTCCATACTGAACCCACAGTAAGCCTGTAGTGATGTAGAGAAGTAGATACTTTGAACAAAACTTGGAGTAGAAATAGATGTTAACACATTTGAAGCTGTATTTGTAGCTGAAAACATTCTAGTATTTTGATTTTTTCCCCTGATGTTTCTATGGTAGTTATCCTTGTATATTTTTCAGCTGCTTTTGAGTCACTTTTCTGTACTGCTGGCTGTGAAAGTTAGAGAACAGCTTCTGCAGATGAAAGGCCAGCAATGATAGCACTGGAATGTGACCTCGGACGTTATCAGAATGACATTGTCTGTCAGACGATACGGCATTCTTATTTTTCCGACCACTTTTGGCATGGAATCAGGTCAGTTCAGGATGGGGGCATATATTGCCATGCCATACATATACCCATAAATGGCATATTAAGACTCTCAATATGAAGTTAGCTTAGTTAATATGAAATAGGTTTCATTTCAAAAGCCCTCTCTTGTGGGTAGATATCTAACATGTTCTTCTGTCACTTCCAGCCTGTTTTAAAAGTCTGCTTGAAAGAAACCACTGGGATTAGAGAGAGACTGGTTATTCTCTCTGAAAAAAAAATTGAAATAAATATCAAATGAGGATAATTTTCTTGCTGTGGATCATGGGTATTCTGCTTAATAGACCAAGGTCTCATAAACTGTAAGTGATTATTCCTTCCTGCCTCAGATTTGCGAAGTACCTGAAACAGTAACAGAAAAGAAGCTATTATCTAAAAGATAGATTTTGAGTGAATGATGTTACTTGGGTGTAGTCTCCATAGCGTCCTTCTCCCTACCTGCCATTGAAAATAATGGATGCAAGTGTCTGGTGGATAAACTATGCGGGTGAAAGCTGGGACTATATGTCAGTTCCACTCTCAGCCTGGCCGTTGGCTTGCACTGTGAGCAAGTTATTTCCTTAAGCCACAACATCCACAGCTGCAGAACAGGGTGAGACTCGAGTCCTCAAAATAAAAAACCCGTCCTTTGTAATGCAAATTCTATTATTTCTATGGTACTACTTCTAAGGTGTTACAGATCTGAGATTTTTTTGTAGATTGTGTCCCTCAGGAGATTCCAAAGGGTCAGGAATATTTTGGGGTTTTGTTGGTGCATACAGATTAGGACAACACATGCATGTGGGGCTGTCTTTAAGCTAAATGGTTGAAATGCCAGAAATTTGGTACTCTTACATCTGGACAAAAGGAAATACTTCTACCGCTCTTCTTCTACTGTGCAGTGTGGAAGAAATTCTGTGGTTGTTTCCATGATGAATCATGCAGATAGTAGTTATGCATGAATTAATGTTTTAGGATGAAACTCCATCCTTAGTTTTTGATAATGCTTCTGCTCTTGAAAGGAGAATTGAGATTGCTTGTGCTCTGTATTCTACTTCCATCTCTAATTTTTTTTGCAGATGAATATGCTGGATGATGTTTACGGATGAATATTTAAACAGCATTCATTTTTGTGCATAGAAAATGTAACAAGATCTCTGATGTTCCAGAGCTGAAAAATTATCAGTGAGTTAGTAAATAAGTAAGTTAAAAATGACAATTCTAGCCAGTTATGTCTTTGTGTTTCCAAGATAGTTTCTTATGCAAGCTAAAAAGATCAAGCATTTCTTCATAACAATGCTCAACCCAGACCAAAGAAGAGCAGCAGGAGAGCTATCCATGTTACAAATCTTGGTCATAAGCCTGTTTGTTTGCTTTTGAAATATAATATTGTGGTAGAGTAATTACAGAAATAGAAAGCATTTCAGAGTGAATGAATGAGCAAAATATTCTTATTCTTGCTGAACAAGTGCCTAAGTGCTTCCAATGACAAGGTGAAAAATTTCTAACGTATTCCTAATCTAGAAAAAAAGAATCAGTTTAAACAGTATTTTGACTCATCAGTCAAGTTTTGAGCATGCTCATAATTTTCTCACTACTTTTGAATCCTGTGTTTGGGAAGTGCCTGGACTGATTGGCTGAGTCATTTTCTGGTGATTAAGTGGTATGTCTGAACAGGAAACATACTACAAAAGGCTTAAGGGGGTTTATAAATAGAAAATGTTCTGAGGGAAAATCGTTACTCAGAAAGCAAATTCTATTGATACATGACTGCATAGATGTTGTCTGTTGTACAAGACCAGTATTTTTTAATGGAAAATTTTATTTATTTTTTTTAAAAAACATTTAATTACTTAATACTATTTCTTTACATCTTTATCTTACTCAGATGCATGTGTAGGGACAGTAACCACTTTTAAACTTCAAAATAAACTGCCTTGATAGCTGTCCTTTTGTTTTCAAGGCCTACGCTTTTGATTCCAAGAACATGTCTTTAAACTTACCCTTGTTAAACTGAAAAAATCCTGATTTACTGTGCACTTCCTATGTGCCTTCTTCTGTGATATAGTAGGTATATGTCATGTGTCATACATACGGAAGGAGCAAGGAATGGGACACAGAAGCTAGGAATTCCTGTGTTAATACTGCTTCTGCCATTGTTCAATTAGTGAGTCGCCTTAGACAAGTTTTCCTATAATTTCCCTAGTTTTTCTTAGGATTGTAATTTGTCCTCACTTTGTTCTTCTGGAAAGGTAGGATAACAGCTACTCCCCCATTTCAGAATGGTATTTTACCACATGCTGAATACAAAGCATGATAGGATACTGTACAATTCCCTTGAAGTCAATGACTTTGTCCACAAAACTAGAAAGGGCAGGGTTTTTTTTCCCTCTCCAGTTAGCAGCAATCTTGGGATCCCTATCTGGCCATATTACAGTGTAACTTACTGACAAACTGATCATTTGACTGAAAAGAGCAGTTCTGTCATTGTTTAAAAAGGAGCTATGTTGTTAACATAGGAAAAAAACATTGTGGACAAGTAATGGAACTAAAATCAAACTGTCCTAATTTATAGCCGGATCCAAAGCTAACCAAAGCCAGTGGGAGTCTTTCCACTGACTTCATTAAACTTTGCATATTTGTCCACAGAAGTGCTAGTAATACAGCCCAGCCAGGCCCTGGGAGATGCTCCAACCCCTTGTTCTCAGCTGACCTTCTTTGGCCGGTGTACAGAGCTGCTAGGGCGAAAATGGTACTACATACAGTACCAAGGGCAGGCTGAACTAAAACCTTAAACAAAAAAATGCTGTAGGAAAACCCTCACTAAAAAAGAAAAAGCTGAATATAAATAACAGTAAATGGTAGCAGTATTATGGGTTCTTCTGCCTCCAGGCAAGCGCCTACACATTTATAAATAATGACATGCAGACATTCGTTTAGTTTAAGATGCTTATTGATGCTTTGTAGACTAAAGCTTTAAACAAAACAGAAGGCAAGAATGGGCAGGTTTCCAAAATCTGGGTATATTGTGAAATAAAAAAGTACATATAAGCTTTCTCTCCATGAGCGCACAGTGAAATGTACGTGTTGGCTAAGAATCCTACTACTGTACGCTAAAAAAAAATCCTACTCTATCACTGCCTGGAGTGAATAATAAGAGAAGTGGCAGGGCTCATGAAGGAAACCAGCCATTTAATTCAATTAATTAAGATGGAAGTCTGCTTGCAATGTAGAACTTTTTTTTCAATAAGGAAATTTCATCTGTAAAGTTTCACAGTAAACCATTCTCTGAAACAGCCTGTTAGATAGCGACTATATTTTATTGAAATTTAATATGAATTATGCATGTATATCTAAACTTTTGTTTACTGTCTGACAACAAATATTTGTCTGTGTGGGTGAAAGTGAAACACCAGACAGTGATCTCTAGATCACCAGGAAGTGTTGCACTGCTGTAAATAAACCATTTAAATCCTGTGAAGTTATTTCAGATTGACTTTTTTTAATACTGAAAATAACTTTTAGTCTTTAGCTTATACATTGTTAAACAATATGTTAGTGAATGGGGGATGCCAGATGCATATCTTGAAAGAGCAGCATAATTGCTGCTCTTTAAGAAATTGCAAGGATGCAATATAGCTAAAAGAAGCACTTCACATGCAGAAAGAAGTGCTTTCAAATGAGGAAGGTTGAATGGCAGACAAAGACTTTTCAGTTGTGCTGAGTTTCACAGGTCAATCTCATGTATGAATTTTAAACAACCTATGAAGGGCACTTGAAAGAAATGCCAGTTCTGTGAACAACATGGAGCAATCATACAACAAGCTGATGGACTAAGTTTCTGCTCAACAGGATTTCCCCTGGGAATGTGGCAGTTGTTAGATATCTTCATTTCAGCTGTTGTGAAAATGCACTTGTGCCCAGGCTTTGTTTTCTCCCCAAGTGCTGCTGTTACCATTCCAGAGAGTTCAAAGTGGTTTTGCTCTTGGTGTGTTGAGGCTCCTCCCTCACCAGCTGAAATCTGGTATTTCAAACTCTGGGTATGCATGAGCAGGAAGGGTGGAGGGATGCCAACTGCTCTGTTGAAAAATTTGCAGATGCACAGGACCTTTTTTTTTTTTTAATTAAAGAATACCTTTTTTTTATGCTGGCACTGAGACTGGAAAGCTATTGGCAGATGGTGCAACTCTGAAAAGGTCTCTCTTTAAGCTACGCTTGTTTGTTTAAAGTTGCTAACATGACATGTTTAAATACTAAATTATGGAGTTCATAAAAATATTTTACAGGTTGTCAAGAACAATATTGCTTGTGCTGTGATCCAGTGAGATCACATGAGCTAAGAAAACCCAAGCAACAGAAAGGAGGCTGTTCAACAAGCCTTAGTGTTACCCTGGGAGCTGGTGGCAATTCATGAGGTGGCACCTCTCTGTCAAGTGCTAAGCCAATAGCCAAGTGGTGGTAGGAAACGTGGTGCTGCAGAGCCTGCCATCTCGGGGGGAGGCAGCAGTAGGGGCTGAATTACCTGCAACATCTTTGAAATCTCCAAAACTTAACGGCAGGGAGGAGAATGACCGTGGCCTTATTCCACATGTGGTCTCAACATGTCAAATGCTTGCTGTAAAACTTCTTTTGCTCTGCCAGGTGGGCTATAGCACTTGTCTTCCCTCTCATAAGCAGTGTTGAAGAGGGTTGTGTCCTCCTGAGCCACTCTGAATTTGGCAGATGGGTTTCGGTAGCACTGATGTCTGCACATGGCCTGCGTCTGTACGGCAGTGCTGAGCTCCTCTGGGAGCGGAGGCATTATGTAAGGCTGAGCTCTTCCCTATAGGCTTATGGAAAACTGACAATGCTGGAATGGGGCCAATTTAACTGGGAAAACTGAAGTTGACTAAGCTTGAACAACTTAATTATCACATAAAGTTAAAGAAGTAAATGGCTTTAGGCCCCATTTAAGAAACCAGGGCTGAAAGGGTGGAAACAGGAATAAGCTGCTTTTTTCTCTGTGATCAGATAAGAAAGAGAAATCTGCAGTGCTGCTGTAGCTGGATATAAAATAAAAAACCTGAAGTTGCAGTGGGTAGTTAAAAAGCAATTAAACTTTCAAGAACATATTCCTCAGTAGCAGTTTGAGGACACTGTTGTATTTTTTACCCAGAAAGAAGTCCAATGTTTTGAAGATAATTTTCCTAAGGTTAAGGTAGTGATTAGAGACCTATAACTCACAACACCAGGTTTAGGAAAAAGTCTCCTTTGTGTCTGTACTGTGGGTAGCCTATCAATGCCATGAGTATCTTTAGCTTTAGCAGTTGTGTTGCTGTGCTGCTATTTGGCCTCCGGTGAGGACTGTGGAATCCTTGCTTTTAACAGATGTCTCGGTCTTTTTTTTTTTTTTGTTTTTCCAGTTGATTGAGGTCAGAAGAAAAGTTGGTTATCGGTTTAAATGAGCATAGGATTGAATCCAGTGAAAGATAGGAGGCTGGATGAAATTTTCTTTCTTACCAGTAAGCATAGTAGTGAAAAATGTCAATATGCATATTTCATTGAGCATAACCACTTACTTCCTGAACCATGAGAACAACTGAGTATTTTTGAACAAAGTTTACATATGCAAATATTTGTAACACATGTAAATCAGATTGAAATGCAAACCTACAGGTAAACCAAATTTTTATATGCATCAACACTTTTCTTGCTGAACTATATATAACCATAATATACACAATTTCTGCAGAACCTATATAGGTCCTTAATTATTCCACTCTTGTTAACAGTATCCTTTGGAAATCTGTATCAACATTATCTTGAAGAAAGAGTAAATATGAGATTAATGTCAGTGACATTAATTGACATTTCCTACAGAAATCCAGAACATGGAAAGGAACTTTAGAAGTTGTAATCATACATTTGCCAGTCCTAATTATGACATGACAGTAAAATTCATGTTTCTTCATCTTCTTTGCCCAGACCATGAGTTTGCATTTTAGTTGCACTGTAATAGTCTCTAAGTGCATCATGGCTACGTTTCATGTTTTTATATAAATGCTGATTGTAAATGGCATTAAACATGCATAACTCTTGTTTCTTAGCAACCTTATTTTTTAAACAAAGGGAGGTTGAATACATATAATTTATTTATTTTATGCTGTCAAGACAGACATATAATGTATAACAGACAAAACTGATACCCAGCAGTTGCTGATTGTTTTCTATTATCTCCATAGAGCAAGTTAGAAACAGTTGTGTTAGATAATTTTAAAAAAAGACTACATCTTCTTCTTAGCCATTCCTTCCTGGCTAAGCATGAGAAGCGAGGTCATCTCTTCTCTAATACAGCATAGTGCAGCACAGTAAATGATCAGTCACTAGAATCTCCCAAAGTAAACTCTGGAATTGCCAAAGAAAGTACTTCCTTCCTCGAGAATGAAAAAAGAGATTTAGTGTTAAATTTCTAATATGGGTTTGTTCATGCATATGGAGTCACATTCATTAAAGAAACAATTACAATAGCACAGACTAACTAGAAGTGTTTAACTTAAAAATGAAGAATGAGAATCTGTGAAACTGAAAGCATGCCAATTAGGAGTGTTGTGGTTTCATCCTTGAGCTAGGCAAGTATGTCTGAGTGTTCAGCTGTCTGAGAAACAGTAATTTCCCTAAAATATCACTGGAGACTATCTCTGCACTCAGACTTATCATGATGGTCCTCACTGTTTCGAACTCTCTGTCATTCTTCCATTAATGACACTCAGGGAAGACTTTGTTCAGTAACACCCACAAAACCTAAATAACATTTAATTAAATAAGGTCTCTGCTAAGATTTAATATGCTAACATCAAAGCATCTGGAAAGTGATCTTTGTCTCTGACAGAAGGTTTCCCACAGACAAGAAATAGTCTCAGGTTCTTGCTGACAACACATACAGAATAGCTAATTTGTATTAAGCATGTATTTACAGAAGATTCCCTTTATTCATTGACAGTCACATTCTAGGAACTATTTTCATGCAGGTGTGTGCTAAATACACAAGTCTTCTGTGTTGTTTTTATTGTTGCTGTGGTTTAACCCCAGCTGGCAACTAAGCACCACACAGCTGCTCACTCACTCCCCCCCGCAGTAGGATGGGGGAGAGAATTGGAAGGGCAGAAGTAAGAAGACTCGTGGGTTGAGATAAAGACATTTTAATAGGTAAAGCAAAAGCCGCGCACACAAGCAAAGCAAAACAAGGAATTCATCCACCACTTCCCATCAGCAGGCAGGTGTTCAGCCATCTCCAGGAAAGCAGGGCTCCATCATGCATAACGGTTACTTTGGAAGATGAACGCCATCACTCCAAACGTCCCTCCCTTCCTTCTTCTTCCCCCAGCTTTATGTGCTGAGCATGACGCCATATGGTG
>NW_008796218.1:8211235-8216592 GCF_000699145.1 Aptenodytes forsteri
CCCCTCCCACCTTCTTGTGCACCCCCAGCCTACTCGCTGGTGGGGTGGTGTGAGAGGCAGAAAAGGCCTTGACTCTGTGTAAGCACTGCTCAGCAGTAACAAAAACATCCCTGTGTTATCAACACTGTTTTCAGCCAAATCCAAAACACAGCCCCATGCTGGCTACTGTGAAGAAAATTAACTCTACCCCAGCCAAAACCAGCACAATTGGTTTTTTGTTTTGGTTTGGTTTGTGTTGTTTTTCATAAAATTTCCCCAACATCTCTATCACAGATCACTGTATTTTTCTCCTGATATAATCTGAAGCAACCTAGCTGGCTATTTTGCAATGTGACATCCTTTAAGCAGCTGACAGTTACCGGCTTATGCAGATGTTTTAGCACCCTAACAAAGCAGAATCTATTTACCAGCTGTACGCAGCCTGGAATCATTTGGCTTGAAAGACTGTGCATTAACTTAAATTTCTTTATCACTTTAGCTGACATTTAAGTTTCACTTTGCTCTGCAAAGTCTTAATCTGAAATCAAGTATGACCAAACTGAGAGTACATTTTCAGGGAAGGTGTTAGCACAGCAGTGCAGGAAGGAAATCTTATCAGCTTTGTTGAGCTCGGTCGGTTAGTTACAGAGAGTCGTTTGTCAGCAGAATCCAAAGCAGCAAAGCTGCAAGTACTAGCTAGGAAAATGAGGCCTGATCCAAAGCCTGTTGGAATTGATGCAAAACAATGTTTAATTACTTGATCCTTTTCTCTCTGAAGTCAGTGAGATGTTGACATTTATTTCAACAGGAGAAGTAGCTCTACGGCTTTGATATGTATTTCTCAGAGTAGTGACTTCTGCAAATCAAAGCAGAATCAAAACTGTATCTGAGCACACAAACCCGAATGTCAGAAATGAAAATACAAAATATCTGTGGAATAAACCCCATAGGGCACTGAGGACTCGGTGTTAATAAAATGAAGACTTTTAGTGATATTCCTTAGGGAAAAAATCCAAATATATCCCTATGGAAGACTAAATCTTTTAACAGCTGACTTAAAGACTGGCTACAACAAGGACAGAAAAAGAAGAAAATGCAACTCTTTGTAATAATGATTTATGCTACCTTTCATAATGTCCACCTTATTTGATTATCAAATCTTCTCAAAATTCAAATACACCTTACAAAATTATATGTGCCCCAAGAGAAGTTTCAAACTTCTTAAGGTTCTGGTTGTTGCTTTTCAGAACTCAAAGTGTTTCCACGATTTGTAATTACAACATCACCACAGCTGACATTATCCCTTACACGAAGTGAAATGACACTGAGATGTGACTCTGTTGTAGGAATAAATATGGGATTATAATTTTATGCCTTACTAAAATGAGAGTTATCCTAGAGAGCGTGAGGCTCATTTCTTCTGCCTTCAAAGAAGGAACTTTTTGATTCATGAACTGAAGATTTTGAAGAGGGTGGTACTGGCTAGCTGGGTACTCTCGATATGAGACTGCAGTTATCAAGTTGTCTTAGGAAATGAATCAGTTAGGAATAAATATGGGATTATAATTTTATGCCTTACTAAAATGAGAGTTATCCTAGAGAGCGTGAGGCTCATTTCTTCTGCCTTCAAAGAAGGAACTTTTTGATTCATGAACTGAAGATTTTGAAGAGGGTGGTACTGGCTAGCTGGGTACTCTCGATATGAGACTGCAGTTATCAAGTTGTCTTAGGAAATGAATCAGTAATGTTGAATGAATCAGTTAATGTTGAATGATACTGGGTGCAAGAGATCATCTTGTGCTCAGATTTGGTGTATTATTAGAAATTTCACATCAGTAAAATCCTTTTTAGCTTCAGGGAGATTTAACCAGCAACGACGTGATCCAAAGAGTGAAATTTCCTAGATTTGTGTCAGTAACCTGCATCAGACAAGCTCTATCTCCTTTTTGTCAAAATATCAGAGAAAATATTGATATATGGAAAAAAAACCTAAACAACTAACACCACCACCCCCCCCCACACACACACACCCAGAACCCAAACAACAGAATTTTTGCATTGAAGAAAGGAGGACTAATGTTACCAACCTGGGGATGTGTTACTGGCCAGGTGTGCTGTGGGATAGTTTGTTAGAGCTTGCCCTTTTAAAGGATAGAGGCAACACAGGGCAAATATAAATCCTGGCAGTCCTGTGCCAATGTGGGAGAGCTCTGCTGCTGTTACTGCAGCAGAAGCGGTGAGCGTATGAGAAATTGCTAATATGAGGAAGGTAGGGTGATGAAGGACCCATCCCCAAACTTCCCTAGCAAATGAACTTGTAGTCATCTGTGGAAAGAGGGCTAGAAAATGAGCTAGGTGTGTTTTGTTGGTACTTCTGTCTGTCTTTTTAATTAAGAAACAAGGATCCTGTAGTTTAAATATTCATTATTATTATCAATGAACCAAAATGTTTTGAACTGTTCCTCAATAGACATGTATAAATCTGTTAATGTGTTTAGAAACTTGAACAGAAATGTTGCTTAGAAGGTGTCTCACACTAGAATAGTTCCATTATATGCTAAGGGTATTATCTGATACATTCAGGATCGGGTAGGAAGGGCTATTTCCTGCACATGTGGTAAGAAAATCCAGCTATTCCAGGCTCCAGGAAAATTATATGCTCCCACATAAAGAATTCAGCTTCCTTTCCTTAGATCTGTTTTCTTTTCGTCAACCTATAAAGAAAAATTCCTTTAAAAGAACCACTCTAATGGCTTTATATGTTCATTTAAAACAAAAAGCATTACTGAAGGAAGAGAATATGAAAATTTGTATTTAACTACTGATTCTCACCGGAGATGAATATGATGACGAACTTCAAACCAAGAGCAGGGAAATACCTATGCTACCCATAATGGCCTTTCACATGATGTAGTAGAATGTCAAGGTTTCACCCTCATAAGCCCCCATAAGGTAAGGAAGTCTTATTACCTTCACCCTATAGATCACGAACTGATACACACCATGTATGCATGAATTCTCAAAGTCATAAAGGAGATGAGTGGTGGAGGAGGGAGTTCAGCATGGTCTCCTGAGACCCAGGCTGCAACATAACAACCAGACCGTCTTTTTTGTATAAAAAAGTTCAGTTAACTTTGAAGAAATCCACAATTAATCAGAAAAGATCAGACAGGTTGTTCAAATACCACAAGAAGGGCTTTTATTGTGTTGGATATGTAGATACTATTACATTTACAAGAATTTAAGTAGATGATAGGCTTGCACATGTCAGGAAAGGGAGTGCTTTACATAATCAGCCACAGCGAGGGGATGAACATCCTACAGCGGAGCTAGCAGGCATGGCTTTATACTAGTTGATAAGGCTGGATTGTTTTTCATAAGGGCTATTCTTATTCCTTTTTCCTATCCTTTCAACGGGGGAGAACAGGCTAGGACTGAACAAAAAAAAATCTGCAAAGCAGCTGCACTGTTAAAAATAATGGGTTAGGAACTTGGTCTCACTGGAAGGGGAGGCTGCGCAGCACCCAGGGAAGTCGCTATTTCCCTTTATGGTTGCATGTCCCACACTTCACATAAGGGAAGGTGGGCTAGGGTAGCCAACCGAGCCGCATGTAATGCCAAATTTGTGGTTCTGGATTAGTGTTTATTAATCTAATCTTTACTGAAGTGTTTTCATCTTAGCCCAGAGTGATTAGACTGTATCTTAGTTATGTTTTCCTCTGGAGAGAGGTAGGTGTGACTGTGAATAAAGAATTTCTTAATTCTGGTTAAGTAACATCTAATGAAACATAATTTAAAAAGATGGTTATGATAATAGTTAAGATCAGTGAGTGTGAACTATACATTCATCTTTTGGCCATTTTCAAAGCTCAAATATTTAAGGGCAATCAGTAAATATACTAATTATAGTTATTAGAATAGCAAGGTCCCTGGTGGTCTTCATGCAGCCCCTGATGTGTCTCCCTAGGGAGCACATAAAAATTTTGGAAGGACTTGGCAGGAGAGGGTTATCTTTTTATGGACTTACTTACCTACTAACTTCTTCTGAGAGGAGTGGAGGGAAGAGAACAGCTGGTAAAGGTGAAGAGAGATATGGGAGGCCAGTGCTGTAAGCATCTTTCCTAACCAAGAAGGAACATCTTTCCTAAAAAAGGAAGTTTTGGAATATTTCCCAGGAGGGGTTAAATTCTTTTTGACTTTGTATTTTCTGGTTCTCTGTGGAGGAATCTTGCTTTCATGTGGCTGTCAATGCTGGACTGAAACTAGGAAGTCTTTGTACAAATCATATAGATATTATTTCTTTCATACACACATCCCCCTTTGCTATCCACAGATCACTTTTGCTGGAAGCTTGCCAAGAGCATTTTCTCATTCCTTGTTCTTGCCTTCCTCAAGGCTGCTAAAGAAGATAGTCTTTTAGATAACAGGGAAACAGTATGCACCATTATTTCTATACTCTAGCTTTTATCACTTTGAGGAAAAAGTACATTTAATATCCCAGAGTTAAATGAGTGGGTAAACATACTGCAATTCGAAAGTTAATGATTGAGTAAAACTTGGGTTCAGCCAAGCACGATGCAAGTAGCTAGAAGACAAATTTCAACCCAAATGAGAGATATTTTCCACAACAAAATTCTTACCTTGAGGTCAACAAATTATTTTAGAGTTGGTTAAATGCTTGGCTCGTTAGAGATTCGGTTACATTCACCTGTGCATGGATAAATAGGGCCACATTCACACTTGTTTTCTCTCCATGTTTTCCAAAGCAACTTTAAATTTGGCTCAGAGCAGGCAAGTGTGAAAAAGGTCAAGTAGCTCATGTCATGGCAGACTAGGGTCCTGCTCCCTTGTTCTGCCATAGCCTTCTTCAAGGTCACTTAAGGTATAGTGTCTGTGTGGCACATGCCAAAATATTTATGAACGTTTTAAGTTACCTAAAAGTAGGTCTACTGAGGTTTTTATCAAACCTTTAGCAGATACGAGCTTTAGCTGCAGAGCATTTTACCCTTCCTGTTGCAGCAGTTCAAGTGAATCCTAATTGTTTTTCTTTGTTCTTCCTTTTTTCATAAAACTTCACTTCTACCGTTAGCAAGGTGTTGTTATTGTTGATGAAAGTCAAGGAGTTGTAGTGTAAGTGCTGCTATCTTGAACTTTCTTTCCAGCAGTTTTCCATTTGCTTGCTGACCTAAATCTTCTTAAATCTCCTGAATATATGACAAGCTTTAAGCTTCCTCAAATACAGAACCTAAACAGACAAGGGAAACCATTTCCGAGTTCCCTGTTTCACGCTCTGCCGGATGGGCTGACACACACACCGCTTCCCCAATTTACAGCTGGTACCTTCTCCACCGCCCCGCCCGTGCCCCCGCGCGGAGGCG
>NW_008796218.1:8217169-8217895 GCF_000699145.1 Aptenodytes forsteri
GCAGGCTGGGCTTTGCTTTGCGGATTTGTTCTTGCCGGCCGCCGCGCTTTCACGGCTGAGGGCTGTACTTGCCCCCGCGCCTTTGCGGTGACGCAGGGTAACTCCGTGGGCTCGCTCTCGCGCCGTGTCGGCGGGCGACGGAGGGAAAGTTAAAATTTAGCTTCGTGAGTACGCTGGGGATTAAGACAGCAAAATGCTTTCCAAATGTGTTACAACACTGAAGTGGGCTATTAGTTTGGACGCGTCTTAATGAGCGTGTTAATCAGCGTAACATCCTTCTCTGCTCACCTTTTGGGCTAATTGAATATGGCATCTGTTGGGTTTTTCTTTGTGCTTTGAAGTATGTCTTAACCTATGATAGTAATTGTCTTGTCACGCTCATTGCGTTTTTAATGTGTAAATTCAGCATGTGACTTGAATTCAGATAGTTGGCCGTGGGTTGGCTCGAAGACTGATGACTGTAGATTTATTTGCCCCTAGGCTTATAGGGTTGAACCGGTATCAAAAAGTTTTAAGTTCTCTCTCAAACTTATCGGAAAAGATCTGGAGGTCTCTGTCGACTTTAGAAACCGTTTACAATTGGCAACCTTGCTGGTATTTTCAGCCCAAATGCAATCTGAGCGTGGAAACCAAACTACATTCTTGTATCTAAAGATTGTCCCTGCAGGTCAAACCTGAGGTGTGTTGGCATGGCCAGGAAACTTCATATGAGTGCAGACTTACCCC
>NW_008796218.1:8218035-8225463 GCF_000699145.1 Aptenodytes forsteri
TCTGCTGTTGGTTTTGAGGAAGTTCTTAATCTCTCTGTGACTCAGTGTCCTAATCTTTAAAATGGCTTAATAAGACTTGTCACGCTTGCCTCCCAGGGATATTAACATGTAATTGATGTTCATGAAGTGCCTTGATCTGGGAGAAAAGAGGGCATCTTGCTTCCCTCATTTCGCCACTCCTATATTGGTTGCTAATTATACTACATGGGTGGAAAACAGATTATCCAACAACCAAACTGGAATTCATGTCTGTTATCATTTACACAAGCACTCTAAATAAGTGTCTGTCCATGTATGCTTAGTTTGAAGTTATCTGGTTATTTATCTAAATACAGTGGGTTTCATCCTTTCTAGAGGATATGTCTGAAAAATGCACTTCCAAAATACTGTACCGAAGCATCAGCAAACTTTTGCTCCTAACTCTAGAGGTATGATACAGTTCTTCTCTGTGTATTATGAGGTCAGTAAACGTTTTAAGAATTAAAATTATGTTGACTCACTTCACACTCGACACATCCTTGATCTTAGTCTTACTCAGGCTGAATCTTATGTTGTCTCAGTTTCTGTCATGTTTCACTGCTTTAGAAACTTGAAAAATGTACAATTGTACAATTCTCTGCTTGAAAATACAAGTTGTCTTCAAAATACAAGTGCTGTGTTTATCTCTGTAACCATTTTACTTGCTGTCCAAAGCAGTAATTAGCCTCTTTACTCCCCTCACTTGAATCTCACCCCACCTCCTCCTTATCACTGCTGCTTCCCCCCTCGGGCAGATAGCAGAGCCCGCAGTGGCAATAGCACAGGGCTGGGGTGATGGGGTCACCAGCAACATATGCCAGAAGACATCAGTATTCCTTAAAGCAGCTGGTATGAATGGACACACCTACTTACAGCACAGGCATAATGGTCTTTTTCAGCTAAAGCCTTGGGTTAAGAAATTCTCAGTCCTTTTCCTACATCTTGGATTCTCCATACTGCAAGGCTGTGTGCTGGGAGGCTGCTTTATGATGAGGCTGACTAGCCAGGTACCAGCGCATTCGACTCATGCATTTTATGCAGTTCTCCTTTTCAAGATTGTTGCTGCAAAATGTATATTGTCCCCCACAAGAAACAGACCTGTCAAGTTCATACCTGACTAATAAAGGTTTTAAAATGCTGCTTGACGTTGGTTAGTTAGTTCTCTTCACAGTACTAGAAAAAGATATTGGAGATGCAGCTTATACTGTGTGGTGGAGAAATGAAGTTCCAATGGGAAACTGAAGGATGCTGCATCCAAATTCTTCTTGCCATGTGGCCTGCAGCAAGCGATGTTACTTTTCCTGCCCTATCTGTAAAACTAGGTGAATTCTTAGCAAACCAGTAAACTATACAGAAATGAGAAATCATTTCTTAAACTCTGCATTTCTTTTATTTCTTGTTCTTAGTTGCCTTAATGCTGCCCTAAAGATGCACAGCAGTAAAATATCCCTGATATCAGGGTGGTGGTTGCATTGCTGTTTGTGAGGAGTTCAGGTTTTCTTCAGTTTTGTCTAGAATCTAGAGGTAAGTATGATCTGAAAAGATTTTGTTTTTTTCTAAGATATTCTGAAGCAGAGTTTTCTTGTCTGGTGTCCGTGTCCCATTCCTTGTAGAGATGAGAGAGCCCATTTCTTGGCTGGAGATGTTCTTTAAGCATAAGAAACTATAAAACAAGAGAGGTGATTGCTATCCGGTTTCTCCGTGAGTGTGCTTTAAGTCTTTCACCTCTTTTAGCACGTACCTTGTATCTGCTCCAGCTGTCTCACTGCTCTGGTATTTTATAATTAGTATCTTGAAAACTCAAGGGAAAACTTTCAAATGCTATATATTTCCCATTGGGACTCTTTCACGTGGCTGTAACGTTTGTTGTGAGTCCTTGGTAACGTGTATCTGTTCCTCAGGAGTCCTTTGTCTCAGTTAGATTCCCCTGGCGTCAGCAGAAAAACTCTGTTTTCTAGTGGAAGAGGCTTTGCTTCTTAGGGCCATGGTGTGTTTTGATTCCCTTAAAACGAAGACAATTTCAGATGACTGAAATTGTCTGCCTCCCCGTATGGTCCTTCTGTTTTCTCAGCTTGCTCGCGTGTTGCGTTCAGAGCCAACACGCTACAGGAAGGCTGAGGGGTTGTGCCTACAACCCCTACAATGTGCCTACAATGCTTTGAATGCCTGTACAGGCAGCCTGGCATGCATGTATCTGTATAATACATGTGTACCTGTATAATCTACATTTAGCGTGTGCATTTTGTACGTGAGCAAATTTTCTTTTCTTTTCAAGCTTTCTGTGTGAGGAGTCCGTTAATTTGAAAAAATGCAGCCTCTGCTCTGTGTCTGGCACCCTGACTGCTAAGGGATGGCACGCTGTTTGCTTTACTCATCACTAGGACCAGTTTTAGGGGTGTTTATGCTGCAGTTTGACTCATTCAGAAGTGGTATTAGTAGTTCAGGGTATTCCAGCATGGTACATTAGATTGTTTCCAGAAAATACAGATATTCTAAATTAAGGCTATTAAGTGTCCACTGATTCAGTGACCGTACAGATACATAGTTAATGTTGTATTGTGACACATTCTGGAAATTGCTGGGTTTATTTCTGACATGGAGAAGATGACTAAGAATAACTCTTTCATCTATGCATAGTTACATTTACAAGCAAGTAAAAACTTCCCCAAAATGATCTTTAGTCATATTTAGACTCTTAGTTCCATGAAAGGAAAAAAATTCAGACTTGTGCTTAAATCTGAGCTGCGTGTGCTATCAACCCCTCTTCCTGCTCTGGACTGTTGTTCAGTGAGGGGTTTTGGTTTTTTTGTTTTATTATCCTCTCCAAATTTTTGTGGGCATGTACTGTGTGGGGAAGGGGGGGAAGAGAAGCCCAATTCCTTGTTAAGAAAGGTAGACCCTACCTCAACACAAATTATAATAGACACTACTGCCCTAGCTTATATTCAGTTCGAGTTCTGATTATTTTTATTTCAGTGTCCCAGTAACACTGATGTAACTAGGAGGAAAGTCTGAACTCAGGTTCATTTCTTCTTGCTTTTTTCCTCCTAGAGCTGTTATGGTAAGACCTGGTGAGGGGGGGAATAATTCTGAAGACAACCCATGGGTTCAGAGATCACCTGCCTGTCTGTTTCTGGACACTTTGCTACGTTTTGTTAACTGGTCTCTGAAACCTTCCTATTTGGGGCCTGACTCCTTCAGGCAGATGGCTTATTAAGTTGTGTGATGGGAATATGTGGATTAGATTTAAACTTTTGTTCTTGTCACTGGCATCTTGTCTGCATTGGTCTGGACAAATAATGCCAGCAGTTCCTCCACTTGCTGCATTCAGCCAAGTGGATACTACCAGTTCAGTTTTTAAAATGACTCCGCCTGGCATTCTAAGTGTGTGTTGTGGAGTCTCGGCTTCTTAAAAAGCAGGTTCGTCGGATCAGTTAGTTCACAATAAATCCTTCTCAGACCTTTTAAGCTTGCAGCTTATTGCCTGTGTAGACTGCAGTAATGCCCAAGGGGGTGTTACAGTTTATCCTTCTGTGTAACTGCCATAGCCAAACATCAAAATAGAATTTCCAAAGCCATGTGAAATTTTTGTTGGGAGTATGTGGGGATGTTTTGTAATCAACTTTAAATATAGTCTTTGGTAATTCAATTGCTTATCTTAACTCTTCTGCATATTTTATGTTGTGGTTTGTTGGGGGTTTTTTGTATAGTGTTACTTTTGAAAGACTGAGTACATCAAAATACTACTTGATTCAGATAACGTATTTTGCCATTTTCTTACCTGAATAGGCAACTCCAAAAGCCAATTGGAAGGCTTTTAAATCTTCCAAGATGTCTTTTCCTAGTCTATCATGTGCAAATCATATATGATGGAGTCCAGCAAAAAATTAACAGATTGGTTTTTTTTTAAAAAAAAGGCAAAGCAGAAAGTAGAGCAGGAGCAGAAGATACATTTTCCCCTCTCTTTGAGAAGACTTGTGTTTGGCAGATAGTGGAATTCTTTTTTGCACGTAATCGGATGAGAGTATATCGCAATAACTATAATCTGTGTTATTGGCTGAGGTGAGTCCCATCTGTTAGTGGTGTTAGGGATGTACAGTACCCTTGGTCTCTAAACTTGTGCACACGGAGCAGCACAGAATGATTTAGAGAAACAAGTGCAGTCTCTGAAGGCAGTTGCTAAAAGCAAGGGAGAAATTCATAATGCAACACAATGTTCTCTGCTGACACCCTTTCCAGCTGAAAAACACCTCTGGTTAAACATTACCCTTAATAAACTTTAGAAGATAGTGGGTAGTTTTTGGTTTCTGCTTACTCAGGAGATCAGCTTCTTTTTGTACAGGATCATCTATTGTATATGCTTGTTATCAGGCTGTTTATTATGGATTTTCTTTATGCTGTGTCACCTTGTGCTGAGCTGGGGAATAATTTTAAGTAGCAATCTGAGCTGACTAGGAGAAAATTCCAGGCTTGTATTGCAGGAATTACTTGAGCTTGACTTCATGGTAGTTAGTGTATAGTCAGTGCTGATTTTATTTATTTATTAATTTTAAATATTCTTGTCATCGTCACTTCACCCCAGCTGTGGCTCTGGCACAGTATATACTTGTACACTTGAATCTCCATTGCTTTTCTCTTGTTAGAGGTCATAAAGTTGGTTGAGTCACCATCCCTGGAAGTATTTAAAAGATGTGTAGATGTGGCACTTAGGGACATGGTTTAGTGGACATGGTGGTGTTGGGTCAACGGTTGGACTCAATGATCTTAGAGGTCTTTTCCAACCTTAATGATTCTATGATTCTATGAAAGGAGTGAGCATCCTGAGAAGAGAACTTACTTCTCCAGGTCTCATTTCCGTCCTAGCTGGACTGAAGGAACTGCTGATGACATCTGGTATTTGGGTTTGGATAATTTATGTGGATGAGTTCTCTTTCAGATCCAAACTCCTAGCCTTCTTCCCAGTGTTTGGTTTTCCCCTTTCACTGAGTGCTAAGGATTCCTATGGTTGCCACCTGTGCAACCGTTTCTGTTGGTTCAGAAAATTGTTTAAGTAATTGCACAGCTGTAGGGACAGAAGAATATTGAAGTTGAGAGACATTTTTCAGATTTCAGAGGTTTGCTTGATAAGATGAATGCAGATTGTAGGTTCCTCCCATTTCTGTCTATGGATTTTTAAAAGTAACAGCTGACACTCCTCTTACAGTATTTGTGTTCAGAACATTAATGTGGTTGAATGAATATCAGAAATGTGCACATGTTTAAGGCTTGGAAACGAGCTCCATAAATACGAACTATTGGTGCGTATTCAAAACTGAATTCAATGGATGTAACCAAATACCTCTTGCTGTAATTACTCTCTGAGACACTGCCCTTGCACCAAGTCAACATTAGGTGTCCTAGCAAATGCATTAGGAAGAATAAGGCTTGCCTAAAGAACTGAATACATCCCAACAGCGAACCTGTTATGACAAAAGAAACCATCTTTCTGTTGTTCTGATGGGGGGGTGTATGTGAGAGGGGAGAAGGATTAGGGTGGTTGACTTTATTTCCTGGAAATGAATAACATACATTTTTCAGTGCATAAAACGGATATTACTCAGTTTGTGACCTGCTTCCTAGTAAAAGTGTCTTGAAGTGGGGATTGGTTTAAATCTGTTGCCTGCGTTCCTGACATACAGTATTGTGTGATGCTATCTTGTCGCAGAGGCATGCAATGTGCCACGATGTATAAATAACCCTGTGTGTCAAAGGTAATTTGAGACAATGTGCCAAATATTTAATGAAGCGCTGGGTCTTGTCCTGGGTATATATTTGGGAGTAGGTATCTGAGCTGAAACTGCAGCAGAGGGGTGATGAGTAATGTAATACTCCCCAGCACATACTGCAGAGCTACTCTGTACAGTACAGTAAGACACAACCAGCACTACAGGTCAGCCGCATCTTATTTATAACTTTGATGCTTAGATAAACGGACAGGAAAATAGGTTAATGTGCACTAGGCCAACCTGCTTTGGGCGTGTTGTGGGGAAAAAAAATTGCCTTTAGTGTCCTCTGTGGAGTAATTTTAATGAATACTTCACATATCAATTTTCAATATAAATGCAGAATAGCATACAAAGGGGAATGGCTTTATTCCTTCGGGAGCAGCACTTCTCCCCTGGAGGTGAACTCGGCAGGATGCTGACCTCAGGCAGTTCAGTGCTCTTTGTGCCTCTAATGCAGAGTTAAGGTATCCTGGGGCTGATGGCAGCCCTGCGAGGGAGATGGCTTTGGGACATGCGAAGCAGCAGGTGCTGGCAGAGGAAGGAGGAGCTGTGCTGTGCACCGGGAGCTTGGCAGAGGCCTGGGTGTGAGCGGCAGAGGTGGATGCTGGCCCATTGCTCGGGGAGAAGGTTTCTGTCTGGGTTTTCTTCTGATCTGGGGAGTTTTCCTCTGTGTATTTATGTGGGAAAGGAGATCCACAAGGTCTTTATCTTACACTTGCCTATGCAAAAATGCAAAGGGCAGGGTTATTTTCTTTCTCCCCATTTTCTTTTTTACTGAGGAAGGAGTTGTGATTGTTTCCCGAATGCATGCATGTAGAGGGCTCCAGCAATCTTTCTAATGCTTTTTCACGACAAATGCAGAAGCTTGATAATATCTTAAGGCCTTCTTTATGCATGCATTTAAATATATACCACCAAACCTGTATATAGCTACTTCTTTAGCCACTACCTGACTTAATGAATGGATTGATGTTACTAGTAACTTGTGTGTAGAAGCAGCTTCCAGCTCAGTTACGGAGTAAAAATGTTTGTGTCCCATTTATTTTATGCTTATTATGCATTAAAACAGAACAAAAGGAATTACGCAGCTATTTCGGAGCAAGATGAGACATTTTGTGTGTCGTTCACAACACTTTCGTCTTACAAAGGTAAGCCCATGGTTCAACCTGACATGCCATAAAATACACAAATGGCTTAACACTGTGTTTGACAGTTTCTTGCCTCAGCTTTTTCTAACGGAGCATTTGTATGTATCCTTCATATGGTCAGGTAAAGCAGGTAGTTCTACAGAGCAATGTCAATACATTGCTCTTTTGCCCTTTGAGGTAAAGCTTTTGTGGGTTCCTTGACAAGTAAAACATTCAACAGGACATAAGTGCAAGGTCCTGCACCTGGGTCAGGGCAACCCCCGGTATCACTACAGGCTGGGGGATGAAGGGATCGAGAGCAGCCCTGCCGAGAAGGACTTGGGGGTACTAGTGGATGAAAAGCTGGACATGAGCCAACAATGTGTGCTCGCAGCCCAGAAGGCCAACCATATCCTGGGCTGCATCAAAAGAAGCGTGGCCAGCAGGTCGAGGGAGGCGATTCTGCCACTCTGCTCTGTTCTGGTGAGACCCCACCTGGAGTACTGTGTCCAGCTCTG